>NW_011494937.1:45224-46711 GCF_000754665.1 Bison bison bison
AAGGGTGGTGAGCCAATTCAAAGATTACCAACATGTGGGGTGACTACCATCAGTAGGGCTGAGAGTGTAAAAGGATACCAGTGGTGAGGTACTCCGGCTTCCAAGTAGAAGCTGGAATCACAGAAATGCACCCCAATGGGAACTAGGACTGTGAAGGGGTAGTGTGTTAGGTTTCTTGGCTTGCCATAACAACTTTGTCATGGTCTGTGCATAGATTGGAAAGGAATTTCCAGCTATAATGCAGAGTAAGAGGAAAATAGAGTTTATTAAAGTGGGAGACACTGTTAGATAGCGGGCTGGCTCAAGAGGGGGCCTATGCTTTTGCGGGCTAGTAGCCAATTTTTATGGGCTTCCCTGATAGCTCAATTAGTAAAGAATCCACCTGAAATGCAGGAGACCCCAGTTTGATTCCTGGGTCAGGAAGATCTGCTGGAGAAAGGATAGGCTACCTATTCCAGTATCCTTGGGCTTCCCTTGTGGCTCAGCTGGTAAAGAATCTGCCTGTAATGTGGGAAACCTGGGTTTGAAGCCTGAAGACAAAAAAAAAAAAATTCCTGCTGTAAAGGTTACATTAGGTAATTGGTTAGCATGCTATAGGGTGGGTAATAGAGTGGGTATTTTTACCTGATATGGGGTTAAGGAGCTGGCTGGTTTAGGTTGGGGAGGGGACTCAGAGCAACAGCTGCTATGGGGCTCAGTAAGTTCTGAAAATGACCTTGGTGCAGAGCTCCATATCTGTGGCCTTGGTACAAGGCCCTGCATCTGTGACCTTGGTGGAGGGGTCCACACACTTATCATAAACTGTGTAGTTTAAAATAGCAGAAGTTCATCCTCTTATAGTTCAAGGATCCTGAAGTCCAAAATCAAGTTGTCAGCAGGGCCATGCTCCTTCTGAAGGCTCGAGGGATGAAGTCTCCTTGACTCTTTCTAGCTTCTGGTGATTGCCAGCAATCCTTGACATTCCTTGACGCCAGCAATCCTTGACATTCCTTGACGTGTTGCTACATCCCTCCAATTTCTGCCTCCATTTTCACGTGGCCATCTTCTGTGTGTCTGTTTCTTCTGTGTCTTTAAATTTCTTTCTTTTTATGAAGACATCAATCATTAGATTTAGGGACAACCTTAATCTACTATGATTATATCTGAAATGATTAAATCTGCAAAAACCCTATATCCCAATAAGGTTACATTCACAGGTTCCAAGTTGGCATGAATTTGGCATCCAGCTCAATAGAACTGGGCTTCCCTGATAGCACAGTCGGTAAAGAATCTGCCTGCAGTGCAGGAGACCCTGGTTCAATTCCTGGGTCAGGGCAATCTGCTGGAGAAGGGATAAGCTACCCACTCAGGTATCCTTGGGCTTCCCTTGTGGCTCAGCTGGTAAAGAATCCGGCTGCAATGTGGGAGACCTGGGCTCCATCCCTGGGTTGGGAAGATCCCCTGGAGAAGGAAAAGGCTATCCACTCCAGTATTCTGGCCTGGAGAAT
>NW_011494937.1:46811-47243 GCF_000754665.1 Bison bison bison
AATTATTTTAAGGTTTGGTGCCATCTTCCGAAGGTGTTAGATAAAGTTGCATTCCTACAGGGCGGATGTGTAATGGGTTTACAACAAAGGAAAGAATTTATTACCTTAAGGGTCTAAAGTTACTAACACCAAGGCCACTACTTATTTTTTCTACATACCAACTATATTAATTAATACATATTAAAGGATACAATACAGGGGATGTGAAAACTTGGCAGCAAGCATTGGCTCATCAGTGAAATCTTTTACTAGTTTTATTCTGACAGTTTCTAACTCTCTGAGAGGCTCTAAGCTATTTGAATATCTTAAGCTTCCCGTGCCTTTTGAGGCTGAGAGACTGTAAACAATCGTATGCATAGCTGTAGGAGTCCGGGTAAACTTGTCAGGCAAGTTAGAGAGCTATCTGAGGGGTTTGGATTTAAACACTCCTAA
>NW_011494937.1:47343-48393 GCF_000754665.1 Bison bison bison
GTATTCTGGCCTGGAGAATTCCATGGACTGTATAGTCCATGGGGTCGCAAAGAGTCAGACACAACTGAGCGACTTTCACTTCACTTCGGTAGAACTGAACAATAGGCAAGAGGTAGATCCACTCAGTAAATTGTTGGAGATGTCACCTGAAGCATTCTCAATCCAATGCCTTCCATTTCCCAAACCTAACAAGAAGCCAGTGGAACGGAGATTGAGAAATGTGGTTTGCAAAGGGCAGCTCTTTGGGACATGAAGCAGATCAGGGGCTTGCTAGGTGGGTCTGAGAGATAAGTAAGCAAACAAACAAAAAGAAAAACAACCTACTCATTGCTTTTAAAATTCTTCAGCACCTCCTAATCTTTTAATCCACCCTAAAAAATTTATTGATGAACTTATATGATGTTTGGAGTTTGCTTAACAATAATACAGAAAAGGGACATGCCAGGGTCCAGCCCCGGCTGATCCAGGGTATTCGAAGGAGAGACGGCTTCGGTGACCTATTCAAATGTTAATTAGAGATATAAAGAGTAATAGAATGAGGATAGCTCAGTAGGAAAATTCAGTGGAGAAAAGACGCTGAGTAGCTTGGTTTACGTGGAAGATCAATATAACCTGTGACACCAGGTTAGCTCTGACCACGGAGGCCACAGGCACCCTCTCGAATAGCGGAAGGTGCCCCACCTTAAACACCTTCTTGAGTGGGTCTTAGAAGCCCAGGCAAATAAATGGTCGCAGAGGATTTCCGCGCTCCAGATGGAGACTCAGCTGGAAATTGAGGGGAAGAATGACGTGGGGAGACCAAGCTTTGGTGAGCAAGGCCCGTAGCTTTATTTTCAACAGAGGTTTTTATACCCTAAGTTACACATAGAGGATAATAGGGGATGCAAAGTCAGCAGTCTTTGATCCTTATCAAAAACCAGGGTTTCTTTCCAGCAAATTTATCGTATACAAATGGTTTAGGTGATTTACATCATCTTCTGGCCAGAAGGCCTATTAACATTTTATGACTCTTGACAAAGACTTAGTTTCTCTTAGAGTAATTATTTTAAG
>NW_011494937.1:48499-49854 GCF_000754665.1 Bison bison bison
GGAAAGGCGGGAGTATATGCATTGTAGACTATTTACCAGTGTCTCTGACCTCTACCTGCTAGATGCCAGTAGCTCCTCCCCCCACCCCCACAACTCCCTCCAATTGTGATAACCAAAAATGTGTCCAGACATTGACAAATGTATACTTGGGGGCAAAAGTGACCATTTTTGAAGATCACTGGTTTAGGTGAAACAATTTTGACTTTGAGTGAATAATCGTTAAAGCTGGAGGATGGGAACAAGGTGGTTTGTTATGCTATTCTCTCTGCTTTGGTATATTTTTAGTACTTCCATGACAAAAACTGAACAACACAAAATAATCTGCCTTAGAGAGTGCTCTGCTTCTGCTAAATTTAGTATTTGAATTAAGGTTCTTACTAAAGGTCACAAAAGTCAATACTTGAGTCAATTAGTAATGATGGTAATGAATTCTGAAGGTCAACTTCTGAAATGACTTTTCACACAGAGAAATTGAGTAATTTTACATGCCTTATATCATCATCATCAATATTCATGTATTAAGTATATAAATATATACAATACCCAATTAGATATTTATTTTTAAGATATATTTTTACATATACAACCCATTTCTCCAAAAATCTTCAATCAAATAAAGATAGTTCCTTTGCACATAAATTGTCTTGCCTTACATTTGCAATGCAAATAGACAATCACATCATATCCCACAATATAAGATAATGATGCTGAAAACTTGGCCTCTGTGTGCCAGTGCCAAATAGAGTCTCAGAGACAGTTTTGGGTGAATTAGAAAAGAATAGCTTTATTTCTTTGCCAGGCAAAGAGCTGGAGCAGGGAGTAGGGGGAGACAGTGGGCTCCTGACCTGAAAAATTGTGTGTTCCAACCTGGGAGGATTTGGTGAGGAGTTTTATAGCAATGGTTCAAGGGTGAGGTTGCTGATAAGGATCAGGGTGCGTGTGGAACATGCACTCCTTTAATCTGGTCTCAGATGGTCTCCTAGAACTTTTCTGCTTCCTTTAATCAGGCTTCACATGGTCTTCTCTGGAATGAAGAATGCTAGCATCTTCCATTTGTTGGGGTTTTGTAAAGAGTTCAAAGATATTGTTATGTGTATCCCTTGGAGCAAAACCAAGACCTTGCCCCAAGGCTGCACTATTGTTTCTTGACTGCTCCTCCCTTGTCTCTCAGTTCAGTCCAGGCACTCAGTCATGTCTGAATTTGTGACCCCATGGACTGCAACACGCCAGGCCTCCCTGTCCATCACCAATTCCCAGAGTTTACCCAAACTCATGTCCATTGAGTTGGTGATGCCATCCAACCATCTCATCCTCTGTTGTCCCCTTCTTCTCCTGCCTCCAATCTTTCCCAGCAT
>NW_011494937.1:49967-50537 GCF_000754665.1 Bison bison bison
TCCAGTAAGTCAGCTCTTCACATCAGGTGGCCAAAGTATTGGAGTTCAGCTTCAGCATCAGTCCTTCCAGTGAACACTCAGGACTAATCTCCTTTAGAATGGACTGGTTGGATCTCCTTGCAGACCAAGGGACTCTCAAGAGACTTTTCCAACACCACAGTTCAAAAGCATCAGTTCTTCGGCACTCAGCTTTCTTTATAGACCAACTCTCACATCCATACACGACTACTGGGAAAACCATAGCCTTGATTAGACGGACCTTTGTGGGCAAAGTAATGTCTCTGCTTTTTAGTGTGCTGTCTAGATTGGTCATAAATTTCCTTCCAAGGAGTAAGCGTCTCTTAATTTCATGGCTGCAGTCACCATCTGCAGTGATTTTGGAGCCCCCCAAAATAAAGTCAGCCACTGTTCCCACTGTTTCCCCATCTATTTGCCATGGAGTGATGGGACCAGATGCCATGATCTTAGTTTTCTAAATGTTGAGTTTTAAGCCAACTTTTTGACTCTCCTCTTTCACTTTCATCAAGAGGCTCTTTAGTTCTTCACTTTGTCTCTGCACTCCCTCTATTC
>NW_011494937.1:50754-51550 GCF_000754665.1 Bison bison bison
GGTCCTACTTCTTTTCAGTCAGTCAGTTCAGTCACTCAGTCGTGTCTGACTCTTTGCGACCCCATGGACTGCAGCACGCCAGGCCTCCCTGTCCATCAATAGCTGCATCCTAAAGTGAACCAGAAGTGACTCTGATGAGTTTGAATTCCAGGTTTTGCTATTACCCATATTCCTGTTTTGGACAGACGATCCCTAGACCTCAGTCTCGTGAGGACAAAAGAATTCTGTATAAAATTCCTATCATAATCTTTCTAAATATATACCATAATCATTTCCTTCTTATGTCTTTAAGAATAAAGAACAAAATCTTCAGCATGGTATCTACATTCCTTAAAATCTAGTCTTTGCTTATCACTCTGGTTATGTCTTACCACTTCTCACACCTCTATGCTTCATTCATGATAATCTGTCTGTAGTTCTGTGTATGTGTCATGGTTTATACTTTCTCTATACTTATCCACATTCCATAGATCAACACAGTTCTGTGTTACTGGTGTCTGAAAGGAAGAAATTTTCCTCTACCCTCTAGGTTTTTCTGGCTAGGCTAAGAATTCAAATGACATGAGATTAACAGGAAAAAAATCTTAACAAAAGTTATTAATATGTATACATAGGAGAGCTGAGTAACTCACCAAGATGGCCAAAACCCTCACCTTAAATACTACCTTCAGCTAAGGACAAAAGAGGATGTTGAAGGTCCTGGTCTGGGACTTGAAAGGGAAGGAAGGCAATTCACATGGACCAGGCAGAGATAATGAAATCCAACCTGTAGTCTGACATCTAGGCCCTGCAGAGT
>NW_011494937.1:51706-52103 GCF_000754665.1 Bison bison bison
TCTGTATGCAGGTCAGGAAGTGCTGAGGTCCAGCCCCGGCTGTCCAGGGTATTCGAAGGGGAGACGGCGTCGGCAACTATTTATTTATTTATTCATCAAAGATATAAAGAATAATAGAATGAAGATAGCTCAGTAGGAAAATTCAGTGGAGAAAAGAAGCTGAGTAACTTGGTTTACGCGGAAAATCAATATAACCCGTGACACCAGGTTAGCTCTGACCATGGAGGCTGCAGGCGCCCTCTCGAATAGTGGAAGGTGCCCCACCTTAGACACCTTCTCGAGTGGGTCTTAGAAGCCCAGGCAAATAAATGGTCGCAGAGGATATCCGTGCTCCAGATGGAGACTCAGCTGGAAATTGAGGGGAAGAATGACATGGGGAGACCAAGCTTTGGTGAGC
>NW_011494937.1:52203-55841 GCF_000754665.1 Bison bison bison
TGCAGAGTTTCTCCCATCACACCTAACCCATATTCTTTGCAGCTATCTCTGATGATAGATCTGTTCCAGAAACAGGCCCTTTATCTAATTTATGTAGACAGTTAATAGGAAGGTAACAAGAAAAACTTCCTGCATCTTCCATTTCTTAAAAATGATCAGTTTAAATTAATACTCATACCAGAGACACATTTGAAGTAGCAAGTTTTGTACCCCTGTACTGGCCTGACCAGTCTTGGCCCCATTGTAAGACACAAGTTGTTGTGGTTTAGTCGCTAAGTTGTGTCCAACTCTTTTGTGACCCCATGAACTGTAGCCCGCCAGGCTCCTCTGCTCATGGAACTTCCCAGGAAAGAATACTGGATTCCGTTGCCTTTTCCTTTTCCAGAGGATCTTCCTGATCCAGGGATTGAACCCGTGTTTCCTGCACTGCAGGTAAGTTCTTTACCACCGAGCCATCTGGGAAGCCTGACATTAATCTAAATATCAAGCAAATGGTTGGAATTTGTAACAACATATGTTATTACAGAGTATTGCTAATGTTGATGAAAAATTAGTCAATCTATGAAAGAAATGGAAAATTTTACTCCAGCTAGATTTGAGGATTATAACCTGGATGAGTATCTCAAAAAGCTCTGAGAACTGTTCTACCCATTAGAAGTCAAGGCATAGTTATATGTTTTTTTTAAGACAAAGGGCTGTACATCAAATAATGTATTATTAATAGTTTACATAATCCAGAACTAAGGAACTTCATGGTGGGTCATGTGACCCCTTACAAGATCAAGAAGTAATTGTTATCATTTAAGGAGTCTATACTAGGACACTGTTGTTCTTTTCATTTGAGCAGGTTATTTCTGACAAGAGGGCAGTGCTGGTTGATGCATAATGCAGAGTCCCAATGCACAGTGCAGGGAGAGAGGCAGCCAAAGGGCAGAGAAGATTTTTTGTTTGAATTTCTTTTGTCTTGTGATAAAAATATGACTTTTATTTCACACTAATATATATTTGAATGTGTAACTATTATTGTTGTTGATCAGTTGCTCAGTTGTGTCTGACTGTTTGCGACCCCATGGACTGCAGCACACCAGGCTCCCCTGGCCTTCACCATCTCCAGGAACATGCTCAAACTCATGTCTATTGAGTCAGTGATGCCATCCAACCATCTTGTCCTGTTTTCCCCTTCTCCTCCTGCCTTCAATTTTTCCCGGCATCAAGGTCTTTTCTAATGAGTCAGCTCTTTGCATCAGGTGGCCAAAGTATTGGAGCTTCAGCATCAGTCCTTCCAATGAATATTCAGTAACTATGCAATCTCTCATTTTTTTGTGTGGCAAGTTTTAGTAATGATGATTTAAATGTCCAAAATTTCTAGCTACTCTCCATTTTAAAGTGTTTATCCCTTTCCTTTCTCTATACTTACTGCTTTTCAACAAAACACTTCTATCAATAACCTTTCTTCTTAATGAATTCCTCTTCATGGTTCCCTTTTATTACTCATGAACTTCCCTTGGTGACTCTGAGATAAGATCCTGGCATCTGGCTTTGTGCCACTCAACTCCATTTCCATATAAAAAACATTACTAGAACTAAGAGGCTATAGACAAGACAACTTTCAGCTTGTTTTAATCTTCAGATAAACTTGGGATTTGCCTTCACCTACTTTAGAGGTATGTGCAATAATTTCCTGTGGCAAACACACATTAGTGTCAAACAACCCAACAGATCTTCTATTTCTTTCAATTTGAGAGGAAATTGTTATGTTTTAGAAATGTACGCAACACTATTTGAAAGCTTAGAGAAAATTTTTGCTTCAGCCCACAACTAGGGTGACATATGATTATTTGGAAACAGTGGTTAAGCAATCTGATGGTTTCCTTGAAGTCCTTTCTACATATGTTGGAGAAAGGTTACTGAGTAGTCAGTGATGGTTAAGTCAGCTGAGTTTCATGAAGTATCTGGTATTGATGCCAAAACCTTGTCCTCTGTGCACTGGTGCTGAACAGATCAGAGACAGAGTTTGGGGTGAAGGAGAAATTATTAGTTTTACTGCTTTCTCAGACAAAGTAGGACGCAGCAGGCTCATGCCTCAAAAATCATGTGACCCAACCCAGGAAGATTTGGTGAAGTTTTATAGCAAAAGGGTTTCCCTTGTGGCTCAGCTGGTAAAGAAATCACCTGCAATGAAGGAGACCTGGGTTCAATCCCTGGGTTGGGAAGATCCCCTGGAGAAGGGAAAGGCTACCCACTCCAGTATTCTGGCCTGGAGAATTTCTTGGCTGTACCTTCCTTGTCTCTGCATCCCCTTCCTTCCCTGATTAGCAACTGTTCAAATATGCCCTTTGGAACTCAGGGAAGGTCATGGAGGCTGGAGTCTGTTCCCTACAAACAAGAAACGGGGGACACAGAAAGGTTTCCAACCCAGGATCCTCACAGGGTTCTGCTCATTTTCAGTATCAGTAAGGTATCTGGAAAATCACATTCTGGGTTTGAAAGTCAGCATCATTCTAGGTATGGAAAAAAAAAGGATAATCCAAGAGGATCTCTACTTCTTATATTAATTTACATTATTTTAATTTTTATAAATTCTGTAATTATTACACATTACACATGTATCAAAAGAAAATATTGTAAAAATGGTATAGTCAGACTCTACAGCTATTGTATAAACATACAACTTATTCCCATTCTGTATGCATATCTCTATAAAAGAACAAAGCAAAACTTTTCAAAATGTATGAGCATATATTGTTGTTATTATTTAGTTGCTCAGTCGGGTCCTACTTATTTGTGGCCCCATGGACTATAGCCCAACAGGATCCTCCATCCATGGGATTCTCCAGGCAAGAATACTGGAGTGGGTTGACATTCCTTACCCTATGGATCTTCCTGTACCAGGGATCGAACCCATGACTCCTGCATTGCAGGTGGATTCTTTACCACTGAGCCACCAGGGAAGCCATGAGCATACTCATTTTTTAGTAAATATTTTTATGTCTTTGCACAATTTTTGGTAATATTTATCTAAAATGTGAAATTTTCCCCTAAGGTTTGGTCTATAAATATTTGGTATAAAGTTACGTTTAATAACCCCAAATAATTTCTCTTTCCCACTTGGGTTTATTAAATATTATAAATTACACAGATATAAAGTGATCATTGTTAGAAAAGTATGATCTTTCAGATTCCTCCCCCACTTACACTCTAATGTCAAAATTTAACAATCTTTTTAAGAGGAAACCCAAATAAAACTTACTTTTTGTAAATTATTTAAAGTAGGAATTTTTAAATATATTTCATTATTTACTTTTGCTCCTGAACAGCAGTGTGCTTTAGCATAAATTAAACAAGGGATTCACTCGTGAACTGGAAGCCAAAGCATTAGGTTGGGATGAAATATTTCCTGGTAAAGGGATATTTAAATGGCAGATCATTTACTATCAAACTCTAAATAATATTACATTAGAAATGCCTCAGGGTATCTTAAAACAAATCATCCCCTTTTCTCATTTCACAATTAAAAGGGAAGGACTTCTAAGCATCAGTTCAGTTCAGTCGCTCAGTTGTGTCCGACTTTTTGTGACCCCATGAATTGCAGCATGCCAGGCCTCCCTGTCCATCACCAACTCCCGGAGTCCACCCAA
>NW_011494937.1:55948-56645 GCF_000754665.1 Bison bison bison
TGCATCAGGTGGCCAAAGTATTGGAGTTTCAGCTTCAACATCAGTCCCTCCAATGAACACCCAGGACTGGTCTCCTTTAGGATGGACTGGTTGAATCTCTGCAGTCCAAGGGACTCTCAAGAGTCTTTTCCAACACCACAGTTCAAAAGCATCAGTTCTTCAGCACTCAGCTTTCTTCACAGTCCAACTCTCACATCCATACATGACTACTGCAAAAACCATAGCCTTGACTAGACCGACCTTTGTTGGCAAAGTAATGTCTCTGCTTTTGAATATGCTGTCTAGGTTGGTCATAACTTTCTCCCAAAGAGCAAGCGTCTTTTAATTTCATGACTCCAGTCACCACCTGCAGTGATTTTGGAGCCCAGAAAAATAAAGTCTGACACTGTTTCCACTGTTTCCCCATATATTTGCCATGAAGTGATGGGACCAGATGCCATGATCTTAATTTTCTAAATGTTGAGCTTTAAGCCAACTTTCCACTCTCCTCCTTCACTTTCATCAAGAGGCTTTTTAGTTCCTCTTCACTTTCTGCCATAGGGTGGTATTGTCTGCATACCTGAGGTTATTGATATTTCTCCTGGCAATCTCGATTCCAGCTTGTGCTTCTTCCAGCCCAGCATTTCTCATGATGTACTCTGCATATAAGTTAAATAAACAGGGTGATAATATACAGCCTTGATGTATTCCTTTTCCT
>NW_011494937.1:57461-57653 GCF_000754665.1 Bison bison bison
GTTTTTCCAGTTGGTATGTCGTTTCCATAGACACTGGGCATATAGCTCAAAGTCCACAGTCTGGCCCAAGATGGAGTCTTGCTTTCAAGATGGAGCCTGTTCTGTCTGTTTCCTCCTTCAGTTATCAGCATAATTAACATCACCAGAGAGCATTTTAGAAATGTAGGATCTTGGGTTTTACCCTAGAATCAA
>NW_011494937.1:57753-58458 GCF_000754665.1 Bison bison bison
TGTCTGGCTCTAGGTGAGTAATCACACCATCGTGATTATCTGGGTCATGAAGATCTTTTTTGTACAGTTATTCTGTGTATTCTTACCACCTCTTCTTAATATCTTCTGCTTCTGTTAGGTCCATACCATTTCTGTCCTTTATTGTGCCCATGTTGCATGAAATGTTGGTATCTCTAATTTTTTGAAGAGATCTCTAGCAGAGAGTCTTCTAAGCATACTTCATTCCAGAAATACAAGCACGTCTGGAGTTCTGAACCTGGCAGTGATCAGTGCCCTTGTGTTAACAAAGCATGCCCCCAGTTGCATACCTGGGATGATGGAGATGGCTGGCTTGGTGAGTCACTCAACCCTTGAGAACATTTTTGCAAATAGAGGCAAAACGTAAAGATCTTTCTCAAAAATTAAATCAGCAAGCTTCCTAGTTATCCTCCTGAGTTAAGTAGAGGGAGTAAATTCCTATTCCCTGAAGCATCTTGTAAGAGCAGAGATGCCTTTAGCATGAATGGGAGCTGGAAAAAAATAGCCTTTTCAGAATATAAAGCAGGAAAAGTTTTCTTTTCCCATAAACCTATATGTAATACTTTTATAAAAAGTAATTACTCTGTACGATTGATGCATAGGAGTTTCACTAGTGCACTCTAAGCAAGGTCAGAATTTTAAGGAATAGTTTCAGTTACTTATAATGTGCTTTTTATAAAGATGTAT
>NW_011494937.1:58558-59856 GCF_000754665.1 Bison bison bison
CTATCTTCAGCTTCCTATATCTGTTGTAAATGTGCCTTTGCCATGATGACTTTAAACAAAAGCAGGGCCATACTCTCAGCAGTGCTTTCTAATAGTACTTTGTGCTGGGATAAAAATGTCCTCGATCTCTTGGGTTGGCCAGAAAGTTCATTTGTGTTTTTCCATACCAGCTTATAGAAACCCCGAACGAACATTTTTTTAGCCAACCCAATGCATTGTCCAGTAGAGTAACCTCTAGCTACATTTGACTAATGAGCACTTGAAATGTGGCTGGTGAGATTGAAGAACTGAAATTTTAATTTTTAAATTGTAATGAACTTGAAATAACCACATGTGGCCAGTAGCTACTCTACTGGTATCGGGCAGCATAGCTGTAGAACAACTCTTTTGAGCTCTAATAATCACCAGGGGATCTTGTTGAAAGGAAAAGTCAGATGTACTGTGTCTGGGGTGAGACGTGAGATTGTGCACTTCCAACAAACTCCCAGGTGATGTCAATGTTACCCACCACAGACTACGCTTCAAGTAGCAAGGCTTTACAAGAATGATTTTCAAACTTTGGTGCATATTAAAATAGCCCGTGGAGCATTACAACCCATGGCCCAGGCTGAACCCAATACCAAACAAATAAGGAATTCTCTTGGTGAGACACAAGTCATCGCTGTTGTGTTTTTGTTTATTTTTTTAACATCTCTCCAGGTGATTCCCAATGTCTAGCCAAGTTTAATAACTAGTGCTTATTATACTTCAGAGTCCATGGGAATCATCTGGATATATTGTTTAAACACAGATTTTGAGTCAGCGTGGGGTGAGGCTTGAGATCTTAACATTGCTAGTAAGCTTCTGGATGCTTCCAAGGTTACTGATCTGCTCTAGACATCTCTCTGTCAGGTATTGTTGTAGCCACGCATTCCGAGAAACAAACTCACTCAGAAGGACAATGCAGATAGCAGACTCCAGTTTATTACACCAGCAGGCCCAAGGCAGAGTCTCCTCTTAGCCAAGGACCCCAAAAAGTTTTTGTGAAAACCTTATATACCCTAAGTGTTCGTGTCCAAACCCACCTCCCCAAATTCCTTGAAACTAGTCTGAACAAAGGAAAAGAAAGATACAATCAAACTTAACCCATGATTCATACGCCTTAAGCCTAGGTAGTTAACAGTGGACAATTATCAATAGGCCTTTGGTCATACCCCAATAAGCATAATAGAATTTATGATTCTATTCAGTTACACAGATAATTAAGGTATTCTTTTGGGTGACGGAGAGTCTAGGTACGAGCCCTGGGGCTCTTCCAT
>NW_011494937.1:60145-62857 GCF_000754665.1 Bison bison bison
CAAAAGCTGTTTTTGAATAGCATTCACAGTCAATTTTGTATGTACATTATAGTTTAAGGGTCACTCTCCTGAAATCTTAACCATTTTTTGTTAAAAGGAAGAGTACCATCAGAGAGATGCTCAGTTAATATTTGTTGAATGGTTATTTATGAATAAAATATATAATATGCAGAATTTTTAGCATCTTCCAGGATGATATTGTAAAATGTGAACCTGATCATTTTATTTCTTCAGTAAAATCCTATAACGCCTTACCAGTTCTATAAGGATGAATCGAAAACTCCTTAAGTTCATCTGCAGATTCTGGCCACAACCTAGTCCACTAACACCACTCAGAATCCCCCCACCCACCCAGCTCTTCAAAATACAATTATTCCAGCCTTCCAACACTTTTATCTTTGAAGCATACAACTTCCAACTTCAGGACCTTTGCTTGTTCAGATTGTCCTCTGCATATCTGTCTCACTACCTAGTTAATGACTTTTCACTCTTTGGATAACATGTCCCATATTCCTTTGAAAAGAATTCTTCCTGAATAAGTCCACCTCTTATGTTTTCTTATAGCTCTTTGTATTTTCCTTTAATTTGCACATATTAGTATGTATCCATTTATTTGTTTAAAGTCTATCTCTGATTCCATATTATAACCTCCTCAAAATCAGGGACTAGCTAGGAATTATACAGCCAGTGACTAGCATATAGTAGCACTGTATATCTGTTGAATGAACAAAATAATTCATAATGAAACAGATGAGGTAGTTTTAGTACCTCATCTGTCTTAGCTCCTTTGCTCCCCATCTCCACCCATTTTACAAATTAGAAAATTGAATAACTGAACTTTACCCAGAAATATTTAACTAGGTATCCTCAAAAAGTTTACCTGATGTATTTTCTTTATGTAAGTTCAAAATGCCTAGCTCATAATTTTCTGATAGGCAATAGTCTAATTGGAATTGTTTTCTTTGTTGTTTTTTTAAAAATTAATTTGTAGATTTTTACAACTTTTTATTTTTTCCAAAACAGATAGATCTATAATTAATTTACTGCCTGTTCCACCCTTTTAATAGATCAAAGTAGGTCAATAAGAATGCAGAGTTAAATGTGTTTTTTTCATGTTTTAGTTTCTCTGTATTAGATTCCTAGGGCTGCCCTAATGAATTACCACAAACCTGGAGACTTAAAACAACAGAAATTCTATTCTTTTTTCTCACTGTTCTGGACTCCAGGAATTTTAAATGAAGATGTTGCAGGGTTGGTTGCTTCTTGGAGGATCAGAGGAAGAATCTGTTTTATATCTCTCTCATAGCTTCAGGTGGTTGCTGGTTACTCTTGTGGCTTGTGGCAGCGTAACTCCAATCCCTGCCTCCATCTTCACAGGGTCATCTTTCTTCTGTGTGTGTCCAAAGTTTCATCTTATAAGGATACCAGTCACAAGGGCTTCCCAAGAGTCTCAATAGAAAAGAATCCACCTGCCAATGCAGGAGACACAGGTTCGATCCCTGGGTCAGGAAGATCACCTGGAGAAGGAAATGGCAACCCACTCCAGTAATTTTGCCTGGAGAACTCCATGGAGAGAGGAGCCTTGCAGGCTACAGTCCATGGGGTCACAAAGAGTAGAACATGACTGAACACACATGCACCCTAATCCATATAGTCTCACCTTTACTTGATTATATCTACACACAAGTTGTGTCTGACTCTTTGCGACCCTGTGAACTGTAGCCTACCAGGCTGCTCTATCTATGGAATTCTCCAGGCAAAATTACTGGAGTGGGTTGCCATTTCCTTCTCCAGGTGATCTTCCCAACCCAGGAATCAAACCCAGGTCTCTCACATTGCAGGCAGACACTTTACCATCTGAGCCACCAGTGAAGCCCCCAAATAAGGTCACATCCTGAGATTCTGGGTGGACATGAATTTGGGGCAGGAGACACTATTCAATTCAGGAAAAGTCTTGTCCCTCACAAGGAGGAAAGATTTAGTTAAAAGCAGGAATTATCATTTATTAGTTATTTACTTATTCATTTAATCTATCTCATATAATTTACCCAATAACATTGTGAAGTACGAGGTACTACTAGCTCTATTTGACAAATGAAAGCCTAAGATTAAAAGCGAGTAAGTAAATGTCTAACAACATACAGTGAATTTGTATTAGAACCAGAATTGAATTGAAATCAGATTTGAATTTTTTAACCAAAGCCTATGCTCTTTCTACTTCACCGTGATCCACCTGGCCTTCCTACCCTACCTCATTCCATAAAGAAGAATGATATAGTTTAATAGTATAAACTCAATATCTATTCACAGTATTATTAAAATGTTACAAAGACAATATACTTACTCTTTGCATTTTACATATACTCATTGCCTAAACTCCCAGACCTAAGGTTTTACCAATTCTGCCTCTTGATCATCTTGACAACCTACCATCTGATGTGATGCACAGGGATGTAGTAAAACATAGCATTTGTCAAAGGTAAATCCTATGCCCTCTGGACTTAGGTAAGATCATTCTCCCCTTTCGTCTCCTATCTATATATTTTAACTGGACTATTGGGGTTGTAGGTCATGCCCAGACAAGTCATATATGTTCTTTTGTTTCTTTTTAGAAACTAATAAACTGATTTTATTTTTTTTTTATTTTTTTTTTAATTTTATTTTATTTTTAAACTTTACATGATTGTATTAGTTTTGCCAAATATATTTTAA
>NW_011494937.1:62957-64819 GCF_000754665.1 Bison bison bison
TAAGCATTCTCTGTTTTCTATTAGCAGTCTGATGTCATTTTATTACTGGTGTATATAATAACATGCAAAGTAATTTTTAAAGTATGTGCTCTTGATAATTTTCAGATAATTTTTATAAGGAGTATAAGGAACATATAATTCTATACATGCAATTTTTGTTTGGTTTTTTCATTGGAGTGCAGTTGATTTACAATGTTGTGTTAGTTTCAGGTGTAGAGCAAAATGAATCAGTTATACATATACATATATCCACTGTTTTTTGGATTCTTTTCCCATGTAGGTCATTATAAATATTGAGTATAGTTCCTTATGCTGTACAGTAGGTTCTTATTAGTTATCTGTTTTGTATATGATAGTGTGTATATGTCAATCCCAATCTTGCAATTTATCCATTCCTTCCCCTCCTTCCCCCTGGTAACTATTAGTTTGTTTTCTACATTTGTGATTCTATTTCTGTTTTGTAAATAAGTTCACTTACAAAGTTTGAAGAAAAAAAGAGGAAAAAAAACTCAGTTCACATATGCATGTAATTTTATTAGACTAGAAATATAATTTTTTTTTAAATTAGCCTGAATCCTAAAAATCATTTTAATTCAAGTAAATATTATAAATAAAATATTTGAGTCATTTATAGAGAGAGGGATACAAACAGCACCTGAAGATAATTCTGAATTAATTTGTGTGTGTGTATAGCTTTCCTGTTTTTATTTATCTGATGCTGTGTTATAAATACTATGTCACCATTGCCTCTAAAAGAGACTAAAGATATCAATTAGAGCTTTAACTGAAATTAATTAATTAGATAAACTAGGTTATTCTGCAGTAAAAACAAACTCCAAAATTTGATAGCTTAGAAAACAAAAGTTTATTTCTCACAGATATACCATGTGTTTGGTAAATGGGCAGGGAACTCTGCTACTCATCTCAACTCAGGACCAGTTCTAATGCAACCATTGTGAATCTCCTACTTCAAAAAAATATAATATTTAAAATATTTTCCAGCTTTACTGCAATATAATTGACATATCCCATGGTGTAAGCTTAATATGTATGATCTGTTCATTTCATGCACACATATATATGTATATATATATGTATTTATATAGCAAAATGATTATCACCATAGCCTTACCTAACACATTCATGATGTCACATAACCAGTTCTTTTCTATGGTGAGAAGATTTAAGATTTACATTCTTAATACCTTTTGGGGGTATAATACATCATTGTTATCTATAATCATGATTCTATGCCCTAATTTATTCATCTTCTAACTGGAAGTTTGTACCTTTTAACGAACATCTCCTACTCCTTTTAAAGCTTCTTATAACTTCTGATTGAGAGCAGCACATATCACTTCCACTCACATTTTATTAGCTAAAGCAATTAGCATGGTTTCAATTTCAAGGAGGCAGATAAATGCAGTCTTAACAAGTACCTAGCAGAGAACAAGAAATACTAGTGAAGAGCATTAATGACTATCACAGTCTCTCCTGATGGAATAAACCAAAGGTTTGGTTTATTCTTGCATAAAAAATGCAATGCACACATCACCCTCACACTTTTTCAAAGTATAAAATCTAAAAAGATCCTGTCTTATTATTATTTGTCTGAAATTTCAGAATTTCCGAGTGATGTATAAGAATCTTTACATCAGATCCAAATGTGATCAGTCTTAATCCAGATACCTATGAACTAATAAAACAAGTAAATAAATTCTATGTCCCATAGCAAAATTTTTTTCATACATACATACATACTAGGAAACAAGGATGGAAACTAGAAGGGATGTGAGCAGGTAGAATATTCTTTGACCAGATCTTGATTATGCTACAGGGAAAGTGTGTCCAGTTCATTACTT
>NW_011494937.1:64919-65313 GCF_000754665.1 Bison bison bison
AGTTCATTACTTTCTGTGGTCTCTAGCCACAAACTTTGAAACTATTTTCTTTTCCATTATCCTCCTTGCAAACATTTGAAATAAGCATTGGAAAATAATATCTCTCCTTGGGGGTCTTTGCAGTTTTCTCAATCTGCTGCCCCTGGAAAGGTTGAGATGCCAAAGATAACTCTGAGTCTTAAACAGTCATAAAATTTCTGTTTTTTTTTTCAGGAACATTCTCTTAAGAAACTCAGTAGGTTTATCATGTATTTATTAATAATTCTAGCCAGTTCCATGCTCTAAAAGCCATGTATGTGGTCCATTTTTGTATTTGCTTATTAGATTTGTTCTATTTCTTGACTTTCTTATCCCCATGCCTTCCTCTTTCAAATTAATTGCTTATTTCTTGGGC
>NW_011494937.1:66224-66860 GCF_000754665.1 Bison bison bison
GTGAATTCTTAATCACTGGGCCACCAGGAAAGTCCCATTACTATAATCCTTATAGCCTCTGATAACAATTTCCTCACCTCCACTTCCCAGTCTTTATTTTAAGGTTTTGTTATGGCAGTGCTACATTTCTAGTTATACATTTCTGTAGTAATAAAGATAGATGAGATTATTCTGCAGGTTAAAAATGATTAGTGGCATAATCATCAAGATATACTTCTTGCTCCTGCTACATGGAATAGCTAGAGGCTGTCCTTATTCTAGGGTTGAGGCAATGGTACAGGGACATAGAAAGGATGGTGATTTAGCCTGGAAAGAACACATCATGTTCCACTCACATTTTTTCAGTTAAAGGAACTCACATGTTCGATTACAAACTCATTGGTGGGGAAATACAAACTGCCCACATGCCTGGGAAGATAAACAAAAATCTACTTTGTAAATTGTAGCAGTGACTGTCCTATAAAATAATAAATGAATCAGTTTGGCTGTCAGAAATATTAAAAGAAATTTGGCATGAATCTGTAATTTTACTAATATTCCAAAATAATTTAAAATACATATACTTCCTACTATGTATGTATATATATATATATAGAGTATATATATATATATATTTAGTATATCATGTATGGATGT
>NW_011494937.1:66960-68049 GCF_000754665.1 Bison bison bison
TATTTTTTTAAAAAATACTTTATTTCTTGATCTACAAACTCACAAGGTATATAGTTTGTCTTCTAGATTATCTGTCAACAATTTTTTCAAATGATTAGATACCATATAAACTATAATTTTTATAGATAAGTTGAATAAATTTATTCTTTAATTAATTCATGTAATGTAATTTGGCTGCGTTGAGTCTTAGCTATGGCACATGGGATCTTCATTGCGGCATTAGACTCTCAGAAGGCACTGGCACCCCACTCCAGTACTCTTGCCTGGAAAATCCCATGGACAGAGGAGCCTGGTGGGCTGCAGTCCATGGGGTCGCAGAGTCGGACACGACTGAGCGACTGAACTGAGACTGAGTATATCATATAATACTGATATTACATATATCTTCCTAAATATTTTTGTTTTGTACAGTAATAAAAATAGTAGTCTCAGCACTTTCTACATGGTAATTCATTTTATTCTTACAATCACCCTGTGAAGTATGTGTTATTATTCCTATTTGAGAGACGTTGAAACATCAGTATTAAATAATCATGCCCAAGAAGTGCACTCATCACTTGGTAATAAGTGAAGATGGATAAGATTGGTATTTCTAGTTATTTTCTGGAGAGGTCACCTGATTGTTCTACGGGCACTCCAAGATTAACAAATTCTTAACAACAGCAGCAGCAGTAGTAGTAATAGTACTGCTACTATGAGAGAACAACTATCACCTCTAACCAAAAAGTTTTAAAATTGTCTTTATTGTGGATAATGTATCAGTACCATTGAGGTTAGGTCATTCAACTTTGCTTTTCACTCTTTTCCATTGTCACTCTTCAGCACACCAAAGTTCTACTAATTTTATCTTTTTAATTATTCTTAAGTATTTTCAAAATGACTCAGGCTGTGAGATGAGTTCACCTTGGTATATTCTAATATGTATACATATTCTAATATTCATATTCTAATAAATAGAAGCAATATAGGTATTTAATAATTAAAAAAACATTTACAATATAGAAAGAGAATTTCTATCCCTAATGGTGTTTGTGTTTAACAAATGTGCTCTGAGCTAATATGTTATGGAAAGCTTTCAAAGATACAATG
>NW_011494937.1:68149-70381 GCF_000754665.1 Bison bison bison
ATACAATGGGTCAATAAACTACAAAGTGCATTAAAATCTAGGATTCTGCTACTCTAATGTGGCTGCAGGCCTACTTACTTCTTCCTTTCATATTTCTAAATCTTCTTTATGTATACCTATACACCAGTTTTCATTTTGCCTCCATGTTTCCTAACTTAAATTTTGTAATCTCTGAAGTCATTCTTGTATCCTTCAAATTCTGTCACTCTTGTGACTGACCTCACAGTGCTCTCTACTAGCAGGCTCCTCCCTTCTTTCTATTTTGCCCACCTTTTTCATTTCTTATTTCTCACTCTACCAATCTAAGTCACAATGTTCAGGCATGTCCCTGCATTCCTATTAGCTCCTTAGCTATAAATCACAGTGTCATCCTAATAGATGTCGAAAAATCCTTTGATGAAGTCCCATACTTATTTATGATGAAAAATATGCAGCACACTAGGAAGTTATTTTAGGCTACTTCCTGACTCTGACAAAAGACATCAGCGAAGAATTCTATAGCTCAAATTATATTACTTGTGAAACACTAAATTTTTACTCAAAAAAATCAGGAACAAAAGATGTTCACTCCTA
The DNA here is from genome assembly GCF_000754665.1 of Bison bison bison. Lineage (NCBI taxonomy): Eukaryota > Metazoa > Chordata > Mammalia > Artiodactyla > Bovidae > Bison > Bison bison. The sequence continues at coordinate 68,723 of NW_011494937.1, forward strand.
CTACTTCTATCCAACAATTTAGTGGGGAAATCTAGCCACTAAGAAGACAAAGAAAAGCAACAGAAATCATAAGGATTAGAAATAAAGAAGTAAAACTGTTGTAAATTTAAACAATATGAATGTGCATGTAAAAAATCTTAACAGTCCTAAAATATCAAAAAAGGTATTAGAACTAGTAAGTAAATTAAGCAAGTTTACAGGATACAAGATCACATGCAAAATTCAGTTATATTTTTATAAACCAACAATTGAAAATTGCATCCTAAACATGAGATGCTTGGCTAAAGTCTAAAAATACAGGTGTACAATTTCTACATTAAAAACTATAATGCTTAGAGGAAATATTTACATAGAGAAAATTAAAAAAAAAAAACTAAATAATTTCAGAGTGTACCATGTTCATAGGTTTGAAGATTTAGTCTTATTAATATGCTGATTCTGCATAAATTCATCTGTAGATTCAATGCAATTCTACTTAAAGCCACAGCAGGGTGGCTATTTATAGAAACTGACAGGCTAATTACAACATTTACATAGAAATGCAAGAAACTCACATAGCCAAAAATCATTCGAAAAACAAAGTTGGAAGACTTACACTAACTGTGAATCAACTGTGATATGAAAACTAACTACAAATCAACAGCAATCAAAACAGCATGATATTGCCATAAGGGTAGACATATAAGTCAATGGAATGGGATATGGTCAATTGATTTTCATCTAATATTCCATGGTGTTTCAATATAGAAAGGATAAACTTTCAACCAATGGTGCTAGAAAAATTGAATAATCATCTAGAAATAAATGAACTTTGACCCTTTCCTTGTACTGTGTTAACTAATTTGAAATAGATTATACACATGGACATAAAACTATAAAGCTTCTGGAAGTAAGCATAGGAGAATACCTTTGCAGCCTTGAACTAAGCAAAATGTCTTAGGACACAATATGTCATTAAAAATAATTTTTGTTGTGATAAAATATACATAATTTAAAATTTGGAATTGTAAGTATTTTAATGTATAGTTCAGTGGCATTAGGTACATTCACCATGAAAACTCTCTAGAAATTTTTCATCGTTGCAAACTGAAACTCTGTACCCATTAAACAGTAATTCCTTGTTTACTTCTCTCTGCCCCCCAACCCCCAACACCCAGCCCCTGATAACTACTATTCTACTTTCTATCCCTATGAATTTGACTATCACACATACCTCATTTAAGTTAAAACATCCAACATTTGACCTATATGTCTGGCTTATTTCACTTAGCATCATGTTTTCATGATGTATCCATGTTGTAGCATAGATCAGAATTTCATTCCTTTTAAAAACTGAATAATAATTCTGTTATATGTTTTTATCACATGTTAGTTATCAATGGATATTAGTTATCAATGGATATTTGGGTCATTTCCACGTTTGACTATTGTGAGAAATGCTGCTCTAAATATCACTGTACAAATGTCTGTTTGAGTCCCTGCTTTCAGTCATTTGGGGTATGCATCTAGATGTGGAAAAGATTACTTCTGTTGGCCTGGAAGATTTAGGGGAATTTGTGGGTGTAATCTCACATATGTTCCCTTTTCATTTTTCTGGACTCCATTCTTTTTCCATCAGAATCCTAACTTTGTTATCAGGTACTGTGGACAGCATACATC
>NW_011494937.1:70721-71424 GCF_000754665.1 Bison bison bison
TATTTATATAAATGTGTGTGTGTGTGTGTGTGTGTGTGTGTGTGTGTAATTGTTTGTAATGAGATCTGGGCCTGTCTGCCTTGCAGTTCTTGGGAATGAGAGGCCTTCTGGCTTTTACAGCATGCCATCCATTGTCAGTTGGCTTTTCTGAGATTTGCATTTCATTTTTGCTAGGGTTTCAGTGCTATTAACAGAAGCCAGCCTACTCTACAATCATTCTAAATTAGCTTTGGCCTCATACAGTTAAATTGCTATAGCAACCATATATTCCAAAATCTCACCATCAACCTGCATTTCATCCCAATTAACCAGAGGTTTGAAAAAAACCTTTTTAATTGTAATACTATTGCATAGCATGTGTTATCACTATGTCACCTGTCACCAGAAATGGCATCGCTATTGGCAGTGGTCTGGTGAGCAAGCCAAGTCCAAAAATCCATCCCAAATAGATGGGATAGGTCTGTTTTCTAGGGCGACTCATGAAATAAACTACCAGGCTGGATTCTCTAAAAAACCTGAGGGGTATCTATTTTCCCTAAAGTTCTCCTCCTTCACTTTTTTATAGATTTACTTAACTTGTTTTTTTAATTTATTTGTTTGTGGCTGTGCTGGGTCTCCATGGCTGTGCACAGGCTTTCTCTAGTTGCAGCAAGCAGGGGCTACTCTTGTTGTGGTGGGTGGGCTTCTCATTGCAGTGGCTTTT
>NW_011494937.1:71524-73098 GCF_000754665.1 Bison bison bison
TTTCAATGCCATTCTCCCAAATCTTCCCACCCTCTCCCTCTCCCACAGAGTCCATAAGACTGTTCCATACATCAGTGTCTCTTTTGCTGTCTCGTACGCAAGGTTATTGTTATCTTTCTAAATTCCATATATATGCGTTAGTATACTGTGGCAATGTACTTTTATAACACCAAAAAGGAATAATAATTTTTTAAAATCATCAAATATCCAATCAGTGTTTACCATATTTTCTATGCATGCATGCATGCGAACTGACACATGCATGTGTCTGACTCTTTGCAACCCTGTGGACTGCAGCCTCCCAAAGCTCCTCTGTCCATGGGATTCTCCAGGCAAGAATACTGGAGTGGGTTGCCATTTCCTTCTCCAGGGGATCTTCTCAATCCAGGGATCCAACATGCATCCCATGTAATGACAGGCAGATTCTTTACCCCCTGGACCATGTGGGAAGTCTGGGAAATCACATGTGCTGGTTTATTAGGGAGTACAGTCCCAGAAAAGCAAGAGCGAGGTAAATGAAGACAGAGTCAGGGGGAGGGCAGTATGAGGAAGGGTTAGCAAACTGGCCTCCGCTAGGCATCAGGTTTGAGTTATTATTCAACATCAGTGGACTTTGTTGTGAGAAGTTTTATGAACTCATGAGTCTCAGGAAAAGTTGGATTGAAGGGAAGAGGAGGGAAAACTGTATTCACTGGCTTCCAGTCCCATTAGTTTAAGCTTCTTTCCATGGGTTTCCTCTCCTTCCCACTTCTGGGTTACACTTTGGTCTCATACCTCAGTGGCAACAGGCAAGTTTCAGGTGAGAGGCTAAAACCATACTGCTTAAAAAAAAAAAAAAAGTGAGATTATGTTGTGTGGTACCTGCAAGTAGTCACATGACATTGGTACCTTCTACAGCGGCTAGTGTGTACAGTGGAGGGGATGTTGAAAGCAGGGGACAAGGGCTTAGAGATGAGTGGGATCAAGAGACTCTAGAGTGGCTCAGAAGTTGTATCTGATCCAACACATTGTCCTAAATTAACCTGACCTCACTTGGTCCTTCATTTCCCACATAGACTAGATCTTGTCAAGTTAAAGAGAAGTAACATAAGTCACTAGTCAAAATTATTTAAGAGTGAAATTCTGTACCATGGAAAGGAAATTCTTAAACCAAAATGATCTATGCCCGTTAAGTTCAAGGATGCCTTTTGAAGTAGAGAAGGGCAATATGCCCCTTACATAAAATATTAATAGTAACAAGAATAGGTGGTAGGTGGCTACAGAATTGAAAATTCCATATTCGTTACATATCATATCGAGTATCCAGGGGACGTAGATGTGTTTTTCTACTTGCTGAACACAAAAATCAAAACATGGGTAAGGACAAATTTGGGCCACTAAAGGGGAAAATGTGAGACAGATGAGTTTTTGAGTCATCTTTCTGTGGCAATGTCCATGGTAATCAGAGAACACATGTCATTGGGGAAATTACAACTACTTCAGACAGACTGGAAGACTGGAGGAGTAAACATCAGACTAGATCCTAGATGAGAGAGGATGAAATGGGAAAGAGCCAATAATACTTTGCTAAAAGA
>NW_011494937.1:73238-74499 GCF_000754665.1 Bison bison bison
TTGCTAAAAGACTCAGGGATGTCTCTAAATGTCTTAAAAGTATTATTGTACAGCTAAAGTAGATGTGAATTCATTGCTGTGAGTTCTGCTAAGTACTTCCATGCCTTGTGCAAATGTCACTGAAATTATTGATACTGTCAGCAGCATGCTACTATCTGTGCTGGAGAAAGTTATCAGATGATTCCAGATGATTCCAGTCACTTGGTGAGAAGGGGATACTTGAGAACAAATCTGGGCCCAGTGATTTGAATCGGTAACAGCAAAAGACACTCAAGTCCAAAATCTGGAGACTTTTCAGAGTTGCAAGTAGCTTCATTTAGAGTGCACAGACTTCATCTCTCTAGAATTATGGTGCTTGTCATGATGCTCACTTCAGCGACTACACACAGACTTAGTTCACCAGGGACCAGAAAGTATCCATCATTGTGTCATTCTGGGTGAAACACCATTCACTACACGGCTTCAGTGGAGAACTCGGAAAAGAACCTAGCTCTCAAGAATGTAGAGGGACACAATTTCCCCTTTTAATCCACAATAAAATATAAAACACCCAAGACGAGAAAATGAACCAAATTTCACTATTTTTTTATACAAATTGCCATTGAACAGAAGAAACTTTACAGACAATCTGTAGAATTAAGAGCGTGCCTATAATCCCATCAGGATTTACACCGTTGTCTTTCTCTTATTTCATTATATTCTTTTAGGGATGCACAAAGGAATTAGGGGCTTTCCAGGTGGCGCTAGTGGTGAAGAGCCCACGTGCCAATGCAGGAGACATAACATACTTGGGTTCAATCCCTGGGTTGAGAAGATCCCCTGGAGGAGGGCATAACAGCCCCCTCCAGTATTCTTGCCTAGAGAATCTGATGGACAGAGGAGCCTGGCGGGCTACGGTCCATAGGGTCACAAAGAATTGGACAACACTGAAGCAACTTAGCACGACGGAGGTGAAATATCTGAGAAGTTCACTCCAGAATTTAGCTCATCTTAAACATACTTTGTAGGAAGTAAGTTGACTAGTGTACATGTCACTCAATCCTAGAATAGGAAGTGATACATGGCAGAATCTTCCAGTATTGCTGCAACAGTGAGTAGCAGTGAAATGACCAATACTTGTAATCTGCCTTCTGTTTCAAGAGAAGGAGGGTAGACTTATGACTTATTTGTATACCAAAAAGGAAGTGAATATGGTTAGGGAAATTTAAGATGGTTCATCAAAAAACTTTTTGTTTACATGGTAATTTAATGGAGGAATTGC
>NW_011494937.1:75116-76636 GCF_000754665.1 Bison bison bison
AATAGTGATAAATATTTTGATATAAGTGTCAGAAATTTCCCCAGAAGTGAGTCTATAATTGAATCTTTTTTCCTTTTTATTTCTCATCATTAAATTGCCTCTTGCAATCTGAATATATATAATTCTTCCATCAGACTGTAAAAAATCTTCTCTATATTTTTTGGTATTTCTTTGCCTTTCCTTGGTTCTTTGTTATCTCTCTACAAAAATTTGAATGGATGTGTTGAGCTAAATTAACAAAGAAATTTCCAGATAGTTCTCGAGCAAAGATGGATTTATTTGAGATCAATTTGAGGTCTGCAGGCATGGTGAGCCACATGTAAGTCCACACAAAGCAAAGGCAGAGGATGATTTTAGGGAGAGGAAAAGGAAGTTGGGCGAGTGGTGTGGTTCTAGTAAACAAAGAGCCCAGGGCTTTTCATTGACTGAGTCCTTGCAGGAAGAAAAGGAGTCTTTCTTCCTTCTGTTGGGCTTTGCTATCTTCGCAAAACTCGAGAGCTTTCCCTTCCAGTCTCCTGATTATTTAATTGAGGTTTCTGTTTATTAAATTTTTTACAGATGGGCTCTGGTGTGTGTAGTTTTATCCTCCCTGTTACTTCACATTTTTCTCATATTTGTCATCCCTTTATTCTTTTCTCTTGAATTTTGAAATATTCCCAGCTCATGAATTTGATTGTCTTGGCCTGATTTGTACCACACAGTCTTCTGCAACCCAGGATTTTAGAGATCCCTGCTCTAGGCAAGAGTTATCGGTTTAAGATATCATTGGCCCCTTGCCAGCACATCACACAGGGAAGAGACAGGTAGTGACTTAGTCCCCCAGCACTGCTCCACCTCAGTTATCCCTGGAGAACTGCCTCTCCTTCCAGCTCCTGGTGCTTGTTGTTCAGTCACTCAGTCATGTCCGACTCTTTATGACCCCATGGATTGCAGCATGCCAGGCTTCCTTTCCTTCACCGTCTCCTGGAGTTTGCTCAAACTCATGTTCATTGAGTTGGTGACGCCATTCAACCATCTCATCTTCTGTTATCCCCTTCTCCTCCTGCCTTCAATCTTTCCCAGCATCAAGGTCTTTTCTAGTGAATCAGCTCTTCACATCAGGTGGCCAAAGTATTGGAGCTTCAGCTTTAGCATCAGTCCTTCCAATGAATATTCAGGGTTGATTTCCTTCAGGATGGACTGATTTGATCTCCTTGTTCTACAATAACACAATGAATAACTCCTAGTCATAGAAATCAGTCTCTTAGGTTTGTTTTGTATTGTGTTGTACTTCATTAAAGATCTACATATAAAGGATATACAGTCTTGATGAAGCTAAAGTAATTTGCTAACTATCTTGATTCTTTGGAGATAACTACTAATAAAAATATGAAAGGTTAAAAAAACCCCATCCTTTCTACAATTTAATTTATAATTTTGAGAACTTCAGAAATAATTGTTTAAATTTGAATTATGTTTCATCATTTCATCCTTAAAATCTTTTATTTTGAATATATCTGCTGGTATCACTTGGAAAATAT
>NW_011494937.1:76822-77839 GCF_000754665.1 Bison bison bison
CCCACTCCAGTGTTCTTGCCTGGAGAATCCCAGGGATGGGGGAGCCTGGTGGGCTGCCGTCTATGGGGTCACACAGAGTCGGACACACTGAAGTGACTTAGCAGTAGAAGCAGTATGGCTTTCCTATGTCTCTAGTTCAAGTGAAAAATCTTAATTCTAGCATTGGTTAAGAACTCTTAAGCATAGGAACCCTAATTCTAGAAGGTTCATGGTAGAAGGGCATATAAATGGACTATTATATATTCATTTAGGATATTTAAGCAATTTAAATTCCAAAAGTCACAACTCGCCTTCCCTTGTGACACCTGTAAGTCACCAGAACACTTTCTGTTTATACTGCCCTTATGACTACTATGACATAACCCAGGGCCACAAAGACCTGCCTTAGAAAACTGTATTCTACCAAGTACATCAAAAGCAGGATCTTTGTAAATGTCATGCGTGTATTAGGTACCATGAAATATTTGCCATGAAATTGAATCTAATCTAGAAGTGTCACTTACAATTCAAAATATGAAATCATTTTATCATCCAATTATTTTAATTTAATTACTTTTTATCCATATTAGTGTACTGTAGCAGTATGAGCAGGTGATATATGCTTTTGATAAACAGTGAATAACATAGATGGAGTTCCTACCCTCTCATGGCTTACAACCTTGTAGGAGAGCATATAACACATTACAAAATAGCAGAACTGCTGCTGTAATAGAAGTCTTATTTAATACCAGATAGAAAATAGGAGGAGTGATGTAAAGGAAGACTTCTTGGGAGGAGTGAAATTTAAGCTGGGAGGGATATGAAAGATAACTAGAAATTATCCAAATGAATTTGAGAGAAAAAGTTTTCCAGGTATATAAAAAAAATAGCAGCTATAATGGCCCAGAAGCAAGATAAAATGTGGCACCTTCAAATATCTAAAAGGAATTTGAGTATGGCTCAGACCATAGGCTTCCCTGGTGGCTCAGATGGTAAAGAATCTGCCTGCAATGCAGGAGACCTGGGTTTGATCCCTGG
>NW_011494937.1:78219-79141 GCF_000754665.1 Bison bison bison
GACTGAATGGCTAACACTTTCACTTTCAGAGCATGGGATACAGTGTAGGAAGTGGAAAGAGATAAAACTGGAAAGATAAACAGGTTCAGATCCCAGAGAATCAGTTATGCCTTATTTAAGGACTGGGCCTTTAGATATATAGTTAAAGAGTGTTGAGGAAAAGGCTAATGTAATCAGATTTTCACTTTGGAAAACTGAACCTGGTTGCACTGTACAAAATAGAACATTGGGATGGAAAGCTGGAGGGAAGGATAATGATCAGAAGGGATGTTAATGGCCTTGACATGAGCTTAGTAAATACTATCAAACTTGGTTATGGTTGGACTTTTAAAGACTGGACAAGAGGTGAAGACAAATACTCAGGTTCATGGCACTGGGAACTTGGTAAAAGTTGTGTTGATTTCTTAGAAGTACAGGAAGAAGAGCTATCATTGACAGATGATTTGGGGGCAATGAAGATGACCTTAGTTTTGGATAACTTATGTTGAATTGACTATAAGATATCTATGTTTATATGTCCACTCGGCAGTTCTATATCAGAATCCTGCAAAAAAGTAACAGACATATCCAACACGTACAATTAGAGAGATTTTAAGAAAAGACTGTTATAAGATGTAGCTAAGATTTAAGGAAACCAAAAAGGAAAGTGAAACACTTGAGGCTAGCAAGGGCATAAGACAACAGGACAAGTATAGAACAGTCTTATGGACTCTGTGGGAGAGGGAGAGGGTGGGAAGATTTGGGAGAATGGCATTGAAACATGTGAAATGTCATGTATGAAACAAGATGCCAGTCCAGGTTCAGTGCACGATGCTGGATGCTTGGGGCTGGTGCGCTGGGACGGCCCAGGGGGATGGTATGGGGAGGGGGGAGGGAGGAGGGTTCAGGATGGGGAGCACGTGTATACCTGAAATTTAAAAAA
>NW_011494937.1:79397-79897 GCF_000754665.1 Bison bison bison
AAAAAAAAAAAAAAAAGAGAGATGTAGCCTTTAGTAAAATAGCAAAACCATGACAAAACCGTGTTTCGTCAATGACGGAGCCAGTGGAATACGTAGCTTGACATTTCTTTCCACTCGCCCTTGCTTTTCCCACTAGTGCCTCCACTTGAAATAACCCAATTAAAAGCAAAGAGCAAGGAAGCCCACTCCAAAGAGTTCAGATTTTCTGTAGAGATAAATGGGCAGTAGGCATAAAGGGAGGATATCCAACACAAGATCTAAATCTATTACCTGGCCTAGAAGATGGGATTTTTAAAGAGCTATCCACTAAACAGACATTAATTTCATTGTGTGTTTGTGATGGAGAAGGATGAACTCATTCAAGAAAGTTGTATAGTGAAAATAGAACACATATTAGAGCTCTGCATCCGAGATTGGCAAACTTTTTCTGTCAAGGGCCAGATAACATGTTAGACATTGTGGGCTACTTGATCTGTGGAGAGTGAAGAACTTGAGGCTAG
>NW_011494937.1:80686-84842 GCF_000754665.1 Bison bison bison
GATCTAATAAAAGATTATTTATAAAAGCAGGTGGAGGTCAGGATTTGGCCTACAGGTCATAATTTGCTGATGATGGGCCTTAAGGAAATAAGAGTGAACAGAATAAAATAAATGATCAAAGCATACCAAATCGGACAGGATAGTTATTAGAGTACAAAGAGGAGTATTAAGCGTTACAAAGCCAAAGGTACAGGGTGTTTAAAGGACAAGGAATGACCCATAATATCAAGAGATAAGGGAAAATTCAGTCAGAAAAAGACTAAGAAATTTCTGTTGGATTTAGGGATAGCGAGATAATCTGTTTTAGTGGTGCTCCAGAAGTGAGATTTTAGTGCATTGAAATCATAAAGTGAAAGTAAAATTACTGATTGTAAACAACTCTTTAAAACTGGGCTGTAAAGAGAAGTGATCTGCTGCTAATAGGAGGTGATAGCTTTTAAAAGATAGTTTAAGATAAGACAGATTAAAAGATATTTAAATGTGAATAGGAAAGAGCTAACAGGAAATAGTAGAAGATGCATGATGTACATAATAAAGAAAGTGTACTTGACCCAAGAAAGGTCCCTTGAGAATACAAGAGAATGGGCAAAGATGGAAATTCAATCTCAGGAAAAGGAATATCATTTTCATTATAACTAAATGGAAGCAGACAGTGACATTTTGAGTCTTGGTTTCATTATTCATCCTTGCATATTAAACTGCCCCTCAAAATCAATAAGGCTTTATTATTCTTCTACTTTATTTATATTGACTGAGATCACTCATACAATATCAGTTATCCAGAGACTTACCTGGGATTGGCTGACTTAAAATGGCTTCACTTCCCTATAGCTCAGAGGATAAAGAATCTGCTTGCAATGCAGGAGACGAGAATTCGATCCCTGGGTTGGGAAGTTCCTCTGGAGAAGGGAATGTCAATCTACTCCAGTATTCTTGCCTGAAGAATTCCATAGACAGAGAAGCCTGGTGGGCTACAGTCCGTGGGGTTGCAGAGTTGGACACAACTGAGCAACTAACACACACACACATGCCTAATGATTGATGCAGCTAAAGAAACAAACAACTCTGTTCTCTGTATCTGTGAGTCTGTTTTGTTTCACAGATATGCTGATTTATATTATATTTTAGATTCCAGGGAGAGGGCAGGTAGGGGAGGGAAGGAATGGGAATTTTGGAATTAGCAGAAGCAAACTGTTATATATAAGATGGATCAAAACAAGGTCCTACCACACAGCACAGGAAACTATATTCAATATCCTGTGATAAACCATACGGGAAAGAATATGAGAAAGAATATGTATATATATATATAACTGAGTCACTTCACCATACAGAAGAAATTTAACACAACATTGTAAATCAACTGTGCATGCGTGTGCTCAGTCGTGTCTGACTCTTTGCAACACTGCTGCTGCTAAGTTGCTTCAGTCGTGTCCAACTCTTAGCAACCCCATGGACTGCAGCCTACCAGGCTCCTCCATCCATGGGATTTTCCAGGCGAGAGTACTGGAGTGGGTTGCCATTGCCTTCTCTGTTGCAACACTATACTTCAATAAAATTAAAATAAATAAATAAATAAAAACAAAAAACCTGTTTCATGTTGCTCTCCAGCAGTGTAGCCATGGCTCATCAGAACTTATGAAGGTGAAAATTGAAGGGGTAAGACCTCTTAAAGCCAAGCCCCAGAGTTTGCCAGAATATCTCTTCTGCTACCTTCTGTTTGTCAAAGTCACAGGACCTGCCCAGATTCAAGGGGAGAACAAAGAAACACTGCCTCCTAATAGAAGGAAAGGAAAGTCCTGTTGTCTTAGGGCTTATTGGGAAATCAAGGTTGTTTCCAGCATCTTTGTGAACCACCTCCCATAAGCCTTCATAAAACCCATTCATTTGCCCATTTCTCTTCCTTTTCTCAACAAAACAGACCAATTAGACCTCAAGTTTCAAAAGTATTATAAGCCATAATAACTAATGGGTAGAATGAGGAAGAATCTTGAGTTTATTTAGTTCTTCCTGGTAATATAGCAATATTGAACAAAAGCAGCTGGAATACTTTTGATTCTATAATCCTTGACAGATGGAAAAAATATGAAAATGCTTCTTCATGGTTTCTTCAAGCACTAAAATCCAAAATATAATATGACAACTCCATTGATTTTTGACTTTAGGCTTTTGTTTATAACTTGCTTTCTACTTTCTGCAAAAGAGTGATTAAAACTTGGTCCCACTGAAACTGAGATTCAAAGGGTTGAGAGAGGACCAAAGGGCTTTGGAATTATTTGGTATATTCAGTTGATTTCTGGAAATATGATTGAAAAGTGGCACATGCAGTTCTTAACCATCAGAATTTAGATTGATCCTTTTATCTGAATAGAGTCTCAGCGGGTGAAAATCACAGAAATTGTAGAATATCTGAAACAACTTCAATCCATCACACTGCAAAATATCCTCAGTGTGCTGAAAGGAATACAAAATAATGTTTACTTGCCTATTTTTGGTTCAAAAGTTTTCACTCTAAAAACTAATAAGTAGCTCAAGGTTTCCTAGTTGACATCTTTCTTAAAAACTACCTTTATAAAATTTCTGCTCTATTCAACAATTCTGAAGTGTTGAATTCAGTTTTGATGACTTTTGAGACTGCATTTATTCTCTTACTTTCTCTTTTTTGGTCTCTTTCTGTCCTTCCCTTCCTCCCTTCCTTTGTTTCTTGTTCCCTCTTTTCTGTCCATAAATTGAAAGAAAGATATGTATGTTTGACAGCCCTAATTTTCAAATGCATCAATCTGAGATTTTATGCATAAACTCATTTTAGTTCAATTTTAGATTAATTTAGGAGGGGTTACTCTTAACCCTGGCTGGAAATTAAGCCATGCCCAGATAGATCTGAAGAGGTGCTGGGTTGGATATCACTAGGGGACAGTCCGTATGCTGAGTTCCAGGCTAAAAGAGAAAGAGGAAAAACTTGTGTGTCAATATTTAAGGGAAATTTGAGGCCAAGCAGGAAGGGGGAGAGAAAATTCTGGCCAATCTCAGTTACTGTCTAACCATCCCGGTTCTATCAACTTCTGTGAGAGCAAGATGCAGGCGTGTCATTTGCACCGTATCTTGGCAGTGGGGAGGCGCCATCTTCAAGTGGCTTCTATTGCTGTCACCATCAACAAAATAGTCCCAAGAAGACTGTGAACCACCTGAGACACCTCTAGGGACCGCCAAACTGAGTAAGACTTTGAGGGGCCTAGCTAACCTGCTTAGGCAAGTAAGAAAGAAAGAGTGAAATGTAACCCATCATATCAATATCCACTGTATTTTATATACTTGATCTGGTTAGGCTTCAGAGACAGGTTATACTTTGCAAGGCAGTATTTAGAAATTTGCTTGCAAAGCAATTTCTGATATATCCAGGACTTGATACTGAGCCTGTTAAGATGTGTTGGCTATACATAATGCCTCGAGAGATTTTTGCTTTGATAACTTTTAAAGGTAATACTAAACAAGAATAAATAGCTGCTTATTTGGGCTAAAGTTTGTGTCATTTCCCTATTGCTAGTCACAGATAATTGACTAAATTATACAAATCATTGTCTATAGTTTGGTTTGGGCCATCAGGTCACTAGGAATTTTGGAATAATTGATCACAGCTGCTACTGGGTAAATTTACACTTGTTGGCAGTACAAACACCCACACATGAACAGAGTTATCTTGTGATTAACATACACTTTGGGAGTGAAGTTCCCTATTGGTTATCTTTAAGAAATATTCTTAAATTAGGGCAGCCATACTGGCACAGATTATTTATGTCCCTGTTACTCTCCGCATTAATGCAGATGTGCAATGCAAAATAGCTTATATATATATATATATGTATATACATATATCATTGTTTGAACATTTGGTATGCACATGGCTAAATATTTATGTAAAAAACTGTCATTAAGATTTTATTTTGCACATCCTTGGCCTTCCTTTTCTAGTTTTTATTTTCTTTTTGTTTTTGACTCACTATTGTTGCAGTTTCCTATTATTTTATTGATCCTATTTTCTCACCAAAATCTAATTTTCATTTTTTCAATTGATTATGGCCTTTTTAAAATGTTTCAATATGCAGCTTTTTTTTAAGTGAGTTTCAGTGTGCCACTCCTACCAACAAATTATGGTTTA
>NW_011494937.1:85266-86193 GCF_000754665.1 Bison bison bison
GGGCTGCCGTCTATGGGGTCGCACAGAGTTGGACACGACTGAAGCAACTTAGCAGCAGCAGCAGCAGCAGTGATGAAATTAAAGACTTTGCCTTTCACAAAAGAGCCTGACTGGTAAGAAAGAAAGTCTGCAGAATTGCTTTCACACAGGAAATCTCTGTATCGAGCCTCACACTAGGACTGGGGTCAGGGCTTCTTCAGATGAATGGTATATTTTTGGAAGAAGAAGTTTAGTCCAATTTGAGGTGTAAATCAAGTTTTAAGAATTAAATATATTAAGAATTAAATATATTTATACATTTAGTCATGAAAATTAAGATGAAAGACTAATTGCCTTTGTATCCCCGAACAGCAATGTAAAAATCCTGTGGATAACATGCTGTGAGGAAGTTCAGGCCATATAGAAAATACCATGTCAGTGCCTTGGCTCCCATCCCCAGTTTAGATCTCAACCCATAACCAGCATCAGCTGCTGGACAAGTGAGTGAAGATGCCTCCAGAGGATTCCAGCTCCCTGCCACCATGTTGTCTTTACTTAGACAAAAGCTGTCCTCGCTCTACTGTGTATCTGTAAACATAATAAAAATATTGCTTCATGCAACTAGGTTTTGGGGTGGTTTCTTTGTAGCAAGAGTGAAAACAACATGTGGAGAAAGGCTTTTCCCCAAATTTGAGGCCATATGAAAGGGAGAAATTCAAAGAGAATCGTTTGCAGAGATGAAAATGTAGCAAAAAGAAGACACTGGCTTTTCATTCCTCATTTTGATGTCTGCTAATGGATCAGATTCAATAATCTCCCCGTATGTTTATCTAAGTATAGAATAAAATGAACGAGCAGTTACCCATTTTGCATGGTGAGTGAAAGTGAAAGTGAAGTCGCTCAGTCGTGAGTGAACATCACATCAAGTATTTGGGCTCAAGCCATCTT
>NW_011494937.1:86293-87065 GCF_000754665.1 Bison bison bison
GTAAATACAGGTGATTAAAGAGCAGAACAGGAGCCAGATCATTAAGGGGTACTCGTGAGAACTATTGAGGTTACAAGTCCAAGATAGGGACTGCAGCCAATTAAAACAGATTGTCTATTCAAGATTAATGGAAGAACATATGTCTGAATAAAGTCCACAATAGCAATCACAGAGACAAATTTAGGAAATCAAAAAGCAGACTGAAAACTACAAACAAAAGGGATGGAAACTAACTGGTATAGAATAACAAGGCACAGGACCACTTGGGGACAGGCACACTGGAGTGAATTTCCAGAAGTGGTCCCAAAGTAAAGAGCTCAGAGCTTTCTTTCTATAGTTGTTTGGAGAGTAGTTGTTGTTTGGTCTGACAGATTTCAGTGTGGTACTAGATATTAATCCAATCTGAACCAAAAAAATAGGGAGCCAGAGAACAGTGGATCAGGAGTACCCCTAAGGATACATCTCAGTATTTTTACATACCTGCCACGGATATGTGTCAGCACTAGCCAAAGATGCCGCGATAAGAAAGAGGGGGTGTGGCGGTATATTATAGCCAAGACCAGTTAAATAAAAAGACATTTTTTGCTTTCTCTTTTCTTCCTGCTCACGCCAACTCTTTGATCTTTGAAAAGTCATAGGTAGAAGATGTCTAGCAACTGATTTTGTTTCCCTCAGCCCCCACAGGCAGTCTAAGTTGCAGATCAGGCTTGCACTGGGAAAGAAGAGAGAGGTTGAACTAAAATTGCCTAAAAATGTCATTAAGGGAACAAGA
>NW_011494937.1:87170-88305 GCF_000754665.1 Bison bison bison
CCCACTCCAGTGTTCTTGCCTGGAGAATCCCAGGGATGGGGGAGCCTGGTGGGCTGCCATCTATGGGTCGCACAGAGTCGGACACAACTGAAGTGACTTAGCAGCAGTAGCAGCTTATATATTCCCTTTTGTTAAAGATTCTTCAGTAAACAAGTCACTTGAATAATATGACTTTATATCCTTGAGCCTTGGGTAGGTCTTATAGAGTACTGGGGTACTAAGAGTACTGGCTTTGTAGGGTTATCAATTAATTAACTTCAAAGGTCCTAAAAACATGAACAAGCAAAGCAGGATCTCAGAATGTAACCAGTATTATCAATGTTTTCCTCCTCCCATGCAAGGAAGGACCAGAAGACCATTTTGGATTTCAAATGTTTAAACAGAATTATAATAAGCTGCTCTGAGTTGCAAGCCTCAGAAAGAGAAAATTTCTAAGGATTTCTACTTATTATCTATGAAAAGAGTGCTGATATTTTAACAGAATATTAAAGTTTTTAGATATCTTTATCATATATTATCTTTTTTGACTTTCATAGTGCCCTTGTAAAAGAGAAGTTTAATTTTAGCCTTTTTATTTTATAGATGAGGAAAATAAAGCACAAATCTTTCAAAACTTGTTCAAAGTCATAAAATTAGACTAATATGGTATATAGTGGTGACTCTGAATTCCCGGCCCTTTCTTCTTATTTAGTGACTGCCCAAATTTTGTGTTTGTCTTTAGACCTCTGAAAATGCATACATAAATGTGATATGAATACAAAGGTAGATACTTTGTGACAATGAAATCATATAACAGATTACCATAAAGTACACTGGAAAGTTAATGATTTTAAGCCAGAACATATTTTGTTGAACTCTCCCAAGAGACTTAAAATGTTAAAATACATAATGTAGAAAATGTGAATTTATCCAGTTTGGGTATTGATATAGGATAAATAACCCAAAGTGAAATGTTTTTTAAAACATCACCTTTTTTTCTTATGAAAAAAAAGAAAGTATATCAACATTATATATAAAATTTAGAATTCCTATTAAGGATTGCTGATCTAAGAGGTTAAATCAGATTATGCATAATTTTCGTTAATTTCTTGGCTCCTGGAATGCCTATGTTTTTTTTAACCATTAAAGACACTAA
>NW_011494937.1:88730-89523 GCF_000754665.1 Bison bison bison
ACTCAAGATTATATTGCTTCAACAAAATGTAATATTCATAAGAGAGAGCCTTGGAACATTCATTCTTGTGTGTGTGTGTGTGTGTGTGTGTGTGTGTGTATGTGTGTATGTGTGTGTGTAACTAGGTAGCTGGTAAGTAGGAGGAGAGGTTTCAGACTCCAAAGACAGCAAAAAGGCTTTTTATAATAAGACAGTGTACCTCATCGCGCTTAATGGACTGATTCCTATTTTAATTACTTCAACTTGGATTAATGTCAAGAACAACATTGAAATTTATCAGACTCAATTCAGCTCTTTCAATGAGACTCGACTCCAAACAACTATGGGAAGCAAACTCTGAACTATTCTGTACTCTGGGACCAGTTCTAGAAACTCACCATAGTATTTTTTGTCCCCAGTTGGTGCTAAGCCTCCATCCCTCTTTGTTTGTAGCTGCAATCTTGCTGTTTGATTTCTTGCCCCAACTGTTGATTTGAGTGTGAGATAAATGTTGTTGTTTTAACATTTAACACAGACAGCAATAGATAACTGGAATAGATTTTTTCTAACCTGAAATTGTGGTGCTTCTGTAACAAAATATAAAGCATATGACTTTGGGATAAAGCAATGTATGAGAAGGGAGAAGCATTTTTTTTTCTTTTAATTGATGTATAGTCAAGGTACAATATTATATGTTATAGGTGTACAATAGAGTGATTCACAATTTTAAAGGTTATACTTCATTTATAGTTATTGTAAAATGTTGACTGTATTTCCCCTTGTTGTATAGTATACCCTTGTAGCTAATTTTATA
>NW_011494937.1:89623-91590 GCF_000754665.1 Bison bison bison
TTTTTGTTATATTCACAAGTTTGTTTCATTTTTAGATTTCATATGTAAATGATATCATACAGTGTTTGTCTTTCTCTGTCTGACTTATTTCACAAAAGCATAATACCCTCCAAGTCCATCCATGTTCTTGCAAATGGCAGAATTTCATTTTTTTATGACTGAGTAGTATACCATGGTGTGTGCACACACACACCACAACTTCATTATTCATTTATTTGTTGTTGGACACTTAGGTTGCTTCCATATCTTGGTAGTTGTCAGTAATGCTGCCATGAATATTGAGGTACATATATATTTTCAAATTAGTGTTTTCATTTTCTCTGGATATATACTCAGGAATGGAATTTCTGGGTCATATGATAGTTCTATTTTAAGTTTTTTGAGAAAGTCCTGGGTTCAGTCCTTGGGTTGGGAAGATCCCCTTGAGAACGGCATGGCTACCCACTCCAGTATTCTTGCCTGGAGAATCCCATGGACAGAGCCTGGCGGGCTACAGTCATAGGGTCGCAAAGAGTCAGACACAACTGAGCAACTGTGCACAGCACAGCACATACTGTTTTCCACAATGGCTGCACCAATTTACACTCCTACCAACAGTGTATGATGGTTCCCTTTTCTCCACAACCTCACTAATACTTGTTATTTGTGTTCTTTTTGATGATAGCCATTCTGACGGGTGTGAGTTAAATATCTCACAGTGGTTTTGGTTCACATTTCCCGATAATTAGCTGATACTGACTATTTTTTCAAGTGCCTATTGGCCATCTGCATGTCCTCTTTGGAAAAACGTGTGTTCAGGTCCTCTACCCATATTTTAATTGGATTGCTTTTTTGATGTTGAGTTGTATAAGTTCTTTATATATTTTAGATATTAATCCCTTATTGGTCATATCGTTTACAAATATTTTATCCCATTCCATAGGTTGTCTTTTCATTTTGTCAATGGTTTCCTTTGCTGTGCAAAAGCTTTTAAATTTAATTATTTGTTTATTTTTGTTTTTCTTTCCATTACTTTAGGAGATGGATTAAAAAAAAAACTCTGATTTATATCAAAGAGTATCCTGTCTATGTTTCCTTCTAGGAGTTTTATGGTATCCAGTTTATGTTTAGGTCACTAATCCATTTTGATTTTATTTTTGTATATGGTGTTAGAGAATATTCAATTTCATTCTTTTTTTTTTTTAATTTCATTCTTTTACATGTAGCTGTCCAGTTTTCCCAGCACCACTTATTGAAGAGACTGTCTTTTTTTCCATTGTACATTCTTGCCTCCTTTGTCATAGATTGACTGTAAGTATGTGGGTTTATTTCTGTTCTGTCCCATTGATCTAGGTGCCAGTATCAGACTGCATTTATTACTGTAGCTTTGTAGCATAAGTCTGAAGTTAAGGAACATAATTCCTCCCGCTCCATTCTTCTTTCTCAAGATCGTTTTTGGCTATTTGGAGTCTTTTTTGTTAACATACAAAATTTTAAACTATTTGTTCTAGTTCTGTAAAAAATGCCATTGGTATTTTGATAGAGATTGCATTGAATCTGTAGATTGCTTTGGGTAGTAAGTTCAGTCTAACAGTATTAATTCTTCCAGTCCAATAACACAGTTTCTACTGGTTTATTTGTATTAAATCTCTGTCACCAGTGTCTTATAGTTTCCTGAATATATGTCTTTTACCTCCCTAGGTAGGTTTATTCCTAGGTATTTTATTGTTTTTTGATGCAATTATAAATGAGATAGTTTCCTTAATTTCTCTTTCTGATAGTTTGTTGTTATTGTATAGGAATGCAATAAATTTCTGTATATTAATTTTGGTATCCTACAACTTCACTAGATTCAATGATGAACTCTAGTAGTTTTCTGATAGCATCTTTAGGATTTTCTATATAGTATCATGTCATCTGCCAACAGGGATAGTTTTATTTCTTCCTTTCCAATTTGGATTCCTTTTATTTATTTTTTTAATTCTCTT
>NW_011494937.1:92061-95066 GCF_000754665.1 Bison bison bison
TTGATCCTTTTAAAATATTATTGGATTCTATTTTCTAATATTTTGCTGAGGATTTTTACATCTATGTTCATCAGTGATATTGACCTGTAATTTTCTTTTTTTATGGTATTTTGTCTGGTTTTGGTATCATCATGAAGCTGGCCTCATAGAATGAGTTTGGAAATATTCCTTCCTTGGCAACTTTTTGGAATTTGAAAATGATAGATGTTTACTCTTCTCTAAATATTTTGGAAAAATTCACCTTTGAAGACTTTGGAACTATGAAGAAGAACTAACATCTCATCCTAGACTTTTGTTTGTTGGGTGTTTTTAAACTACTGATGTCAGTTGGTCTGTTTCTAATTTCTCTTTCTTTCTGGTTCAATCTTCGGAGATTGTACATTTCTAAGAATTTGTTCATTTCTTCTCGGTTATCCATTTTATTGACATACAGTTGTTTGTAGTAGTCTCTTATGATCTTTTGTATTTCTGTAGTGTCAGTTTTAACTTCTCCTTTTTCATTTGTGATTTTATTGACTTGGGCCCTCTGAGGGTGGAGAATCTTGACTAAAGTGCTAGTAAAAGACCAAAAGACTCAAGTATTCCAGAAGAAAATGAAAATACTCTAGAGTATCTTGCTTTGAAACTTGGCCTCAAATAATTTCTACTTATAAAGTTTCAAGAAATATAAAGTCACCTTAAAAAAAAATCTCAAAATATATGAAGAAAGTAATTATCATGAGCATGAGTCAAAAGAAACAACGGCAGAATGAGACCAACTAATACAGTAAACATTAGAATTACTGGTGATATAATATGAATAACTTAATAACTTTAGAGAAATCAAAGGAGAGACTGAGAATAAAAGTCAAAAGGGAGTCAGTAAACATTACAAAACTTGTATTTAAAAAACCCAAGAAGTTCTGCTTCTAGTAATGGCAGACTAGTTAATTTGGATCAACTCTCCCGCATAGAATAACACAAATTTGTACAATTAAAAATTTTTATTGGTTTGAAAGTGTTGAAGAACTAACATGGGAATATAGCAATAAAGTGAATCACATGAATCTTGGGGTTTCCCAGTGCATATAAAATTTATGTTTATACTATACTATAGTCTATTTAGTGTGCAACAGTATTATGTCTAAGCAGTATACTTTTATTAAAACATAGTTTATAGCCAAAAAATAAAAAATAATTACCATGGTAACATCAATGGTCACAGATCACCATAAATATAATAATAATGAAAAAGTTTGAATTATTGCAAGAATTATCTAAGTGTGAGAGACATAAAGTGAGCAAATGCTGTTGGAGAAATGGTGCAAATAGTCTTGCTCGATACAGGCTTGTCACAAAACTTCAATTTGCTTTTTTAAAAAAGGCAGTCTCTGCAAAATACAATTAAGTGAAGCTCAAGAAAATGAGGCATGCCTGTGCTAAGAGGAAAGTTTTATAGCTGAGTATATTTTAAAAGAAGAAAGATATCAAATTAACACCCTAAACTTACACCTTAAGGAACTAGAAAAAGAAGAATATACTAAACCAAAAACTAGCAAAAGGAATAAAATAATAAAGACTAGAACAAAGAATAATGAAATAGAGAATAAGAAAACAATTTTAAAATATCATCTAAACTAAATTTTTTTTTTACAAGATCAACAAAATTGATAAATACCAATTTTAATTAAGGAAAAAAATCTGAAAGACATATATAAGTAATATCAGAAATTAAAGAGGAGACGTAACAGCTGATGCCACAGAAATTAAAAGGAATATAAGACAATACTATAAAAAGACACAATACTATAAATAATTTACCAATAATGTGGATAACCTTTGAAAAAATTGATAAATTCTTAGAAACACACAACTTACCAAGACTGAATCATGAAAGAACAAATCTGAATATATGTATAACTAGTAAGAAGATTGGAGAAGGCAATGGCAACCCACTCCAGTATTCTTACCTGGAGAATCCCAGGGATGGCGGAGCCTGGTGGGCTGCCATCTATAGGGTCGCACAGAGTCGGACATGACTGAAGCGACTTAACAGCAGCAGCAACAGTAAGAAGATAATGTCAGTAATCAAAAGCCTCCCAATAAAGAAAAGCTCAGTGTCACTGATGAACTCCACCAAGCAGTTAAAGAAAAATTAACATCAGTTACTTCCCAGACTCTTGCAGAAAGTTGAAGAGAAAAGGAACCTCCGAACTCATTTCATGAAGCCAGCAAACACATCCAAGAAAAGTTTATCTGAATAACTGCAAACAATTCAGCCTCTGTTTAATAAATTTCCAGCAATGGAACCCTGGGACCCAGGTAGTTTTATAATACTTTGTTGTGGTTGTTTTTATAAACTTGCCAAGCTGGCACTCAAATTTATGTAGAAGAGCCAATTGCCAAGACTACGTAAGATGTTCCTTGAGGAAAACATGGTAAGGGGTTATTTTATCAAATATTTATTATTATTTTAAAGCAATCATTAATTATGATATTTGTGCAGAGATGGCCCAATGGAAGAGAAAAAAAATGTAAACCTCCAAGTTAGAATCACCTTATATAAAAACTTAATTTATGTAAGAACTCAAATATTTCAATAAATGAAATGGAGTGCCTAATTAGGCATTGATTGCTTTAAGTTTTTTCAATTGCTGAAAGAACTCAACAGGACTTAATCAGTTTTATTACAGTTTTATTATTAGAGGTAAAAGACACATTACAGCTACAGCAGGTGAAGCATATGCACTGAGGGGTCCAGAGACAGCAGAAGCAGGCTTCTTTATCTTCCCATCACTGGGTTGCAGAGGACATGTTTGCCCGCAAATCTCAAACCATTATTGGTCTGAATGCAAACGGAGACCAGCCACAAACATCAAAATCCCCCAGGATACACTGGAGACAGATACAAAGAAAAAATTGAATCATTGTATAGCCACTCTAGAAAACAGTATGGAGGTTCATCAAAAAATGAAAAATAGTACTAACGTGTCACTGTTCAGTTGCCAGGTCTTCCTTGTGGCATG
>NW_011494937.1:95166-95377 GCF_000754665.1 Bison bison bison
ACAAAGCTGAGACGAAAGCCTTTGACATATTAATTGTCCAGGTGAGAGATCAGAACACTACCACAGCCCCACGCAGGACTACTCATGAATGAACTGTAGCCCCAGTAGTGGAAAATTGCAGAATTGGGAGCAGAGAAGTATTGTTATAGCAAATAGGGAACCCAGGTAGGAACATTTGAAAAAGGCCAGTGGCCCGTAGGTTAGAACTAGA
>NW_011494937.1:95490-96444 GCF_000754665.1 Bison bison bison
CAAAGTAAATTCTAACAGCAAGAACTGTTATTCAGAATTGATCAATGATCAGGGATATTATGATGCTCCCAGCTAATGGCTCATGGCTCTGCCTTCTCACCTCTGAGCTTGTTGTCATAGGAGGGAGCTACTAATTGTAATAGACTATATTTTAAAATAACTGTGTATTTTCTTATTTACTTACCCTTCCATGCTTTTCACACTTTGCACCTTTTGACAGTTTACTATTTAAATATAGTTTTTTAAAGAAATGCAAAGTATAAAAAAGTCATTCAGAGAAGTGTAGAACAAGAGTTGAAAAATGTTGAAAAAGTTGTGAGTTTTCATGTGGTTCAATTTCCTGACAATAAATAACAGTTTTGAGGCCATGGACTAGGCCTTTTGCTCTAAGACTTTTCTATATAATCCTCTCCAACACCTCATCCCCTCCCCCCAAAATAGGCATTATTCCTATTTTGAAGATAAGGGAAATAAGTCTGATAAAGTCTTAAGAGTTCTATAGCTTTAAGCATGTCTAACCAAGGTTCAGGATATTAACATGGGGATATCAGTTCAGTTCAGTTCAGTTCAGTTGCTCAGTCATGTCCGACTCTGTGACCCCATGAATTGCAGCATGCCAGGCCTCCTGTCCATCACCAACTTTTGGAGCTTACTCAAACTCATGTCCATTGAGTCGGTGATGCCATCCAACCATCTCATCCTCTGTCATCCCCTTCTCACACCTTCAATCTTGCCCAGCGTCAGGGTCTTTTCAAATGAGTCAGTTCTTCACAACAGATGGCCAAAGTATTGGAGTTTCAGCTTTAGCATTAGTCCTTCCAATGAACACCCAGGACTGATCTCATTTAGAATGGACTGATTGGATCTCCTTGCAGTCCAAGGGACACCACAGTTCAAAAGCATCAATTCTTTGGCACTCAGCTTTCTTCACAGTCCAACACTCACATCCATACA
>NW_011494937.1:97169-97588 GCF_000754665.1 Bison bison bison
GACTACTGGAAAAACCATAGCCGTGACTAGACGGACTTTGTTGGTCAAAGTAATGTCTCTGCTTTTCAATATGCTATCTAGTGGTCATACATTCCTTCCAAGGAGTAAGCGTCTTTTAATTTCATGGCTGCAGTCACCATCTGCAGTGATTTTGGAGCCCCCAAAAAATAAAGTCTGACACTGTTTCCTCTGTTTAACCATCTATTTCCCATGAAGTGATGGGACCAGATGCCATGATCTTAGTTTTCTGAAAATGTTGAGCTTTAAGCCAACTTTTTCACTCTCCTCTTTCACTTTCATCAAGAGGCTTTTTAGTTCCTCTTCACTTTCTGCCATAAGGTTGGTGTCATCTGCATATCTGAGGTTATTGATATATCTCCCGGCAATCTTGATTCCAGCTTGTGCTTCTTCCAGCCCAG
>NW_011494937.1:97688-98156 GCF_000754665.1 Bison bison bison
CTCTGCATATAAGTTAAATAAGCAGGGTGACAATATACAGCCTTGACGTACTCCTTTTTCTATTTGGAACCAGTCTGTTGTTCCATGTCCAGTTCTACATGGGGATATAGTAACCTTGAAGTAATCCTCCTTCCTTTATAATAGATTGCTCATATATCTTCTTTCTGAAGTTATCTCACTTTCAAAAGAAAAAAGATGTTTAGATTCCTCTCCCTTTGTTTAGAGGAAAGAGAGGGAACTAATGTGATATAGAAACTACCTTCAGTTCAGTTCAGTCACTCAGTCACGTCCAACTCTTTGAGACCCCACGGACTGTAGCACGCCAGGCTTCCCTGTCCATCACCAAGTCCCAGAGCTTACTCATACTCACGTCCATCGAGTTGGTGATGCCATCCAACCATCTCATCCTTTGTTGTCCCCTTCTCTTCCTGCCTTCAGTCTTTCCCAGCATCAGGGTCTTTTCAAATG
>NW_011494937.1:98885-99456 GCF_000754665.1 Bison bison bison
TTGCATTGGTCACTGAGGAAGGCTTTCTTATCTCTCCTTGCTATTCTTTGGAACTCTGCATTCAAATGGATATATCTTTCCTTTTTCTCCTTTGCCTTTTGCCTAAGAAACTACCTTAGCAAGTCTATAGTAAAGATCTTTCTTAAGGATGGATTTTAAGAGAGCTAGAATTGTATTTTGCAAACTTGAGTGGACTTTTTTCAAATAAGATCTTACCCCCTAACAATATTAAATAGATGAAAGAGGAGCTACCCGGGCAGAATTGACGGTGGAGGAGTCTCTTGGATCCTGAATTCCCTTCCATGGTAGGTGAGATGTCCTGGGGCAGCTCTGGGAAAAAACCATAGCCCTAAGATTTAGAACTCATAAGTTCAGAGGGAAAGGAAGATAGGCTGATGGAGGTGGTGGTGGGGAAGGGAGGTTGGGCTGGGGAGGACATCAAAGGAGAAATAAAACAGAGCCTTCTCCTCATCATTTTAAAAATACAGTTGAAAATCATTTAAACATTCCAACTTTAGTCATTCCTTACCATTATTTGTTTCCACATTGCTTCCAGACATATATATATATA
>NW_011494937.1:100721-100993 GCF_000754665.1 Bison bison bison
TGGAATTCCATCACCTCCACTAGCTTTGTTTGCAGTGATGCTTCCTAAGGCCCACTTGATTTCACATTCCTGGATGTCTAGTTCTAGGTGAGTGATCACAGCATCATGGTTATCTGGGTCATGATGATCTTTTTTGTATAGTTCTGTGTATTCTTACAACGTCTTCTTCATATCTTCTGCTTCTGTTAGGTCCATACCATTTTTGTCCTTTATTGTGCCCATCTTTGCATGAAATGTTCCCTTAGTATCTCTAATTTTCTTGAAGAGATCTC
>NW_011494937.1:101093-101922 GCF_000754665.1 Bison bison bison
TGAACATTGGGGTACACGTGTCTCTTTCCCTTCTGGTTTCCTCAGTGTGTATGCCCAGCAGTGGGATTGCTGGATCATAAGGCAGTTCTATTTCCAGTTTTTTAAGGAATCTCCACACTGTTCTCCATAGTGGCTGTACTAGTTTGCATTCCCACCAACAGTGTAAGAGGGTTCCCTTTTCTCCACACCCTCTCCAGCATTTATTATTTGTAGACTTTTGGATCGCAGCCATTCTGACTGGTGTGAAATGGTACCTCAGCTGAATTCTACCAAAAATTTAGAGAAGAGCTAACACCTATCCTGCTCAAACTCTTCCAGAAAATTGCAGAGGAAGGTAAACTTCCAAACTCATTCTATGAGGCCACCATCACCCTAATACCAAAACCTGACAAAGATCCCACAAAAAAAGAAAACTACAGGCCAATATCACTGATGAACATAGATGCAAAAATTCTTAACAAAATTCTAGCAATCAGAATCCAACAACACATTAAAAAGATCATACACCATGACCAAGTGGGCTTTATCCCAAGGATGCAAGGATTCTTCAATATCCGCAAATCAACCAATGTTATACACCACATTAACAAATTGAAAAACAAAAACCATGTGATTATCTCAATAGATGCAGAGAAAGCCTTTGACAAAATTCAACATCCATTTATGATAAGAACTCTCCAGAAAGCAGGAATAGAAGGAACATACCTCAACATAATAAAAGCTATATATGACAAACCCACAGCAAACATTATCCTCAATGGTGAAAAACTGAAAGCATTTCCTCTAAAGTCAGGAACAAGACAAGGGTGCCCACTTTCACCGTTACTAT
>NW_011494937.1:103306-109489 GCF_000754665.1 Bison bison bison
TTTCTCCAAAGAAGACATACAGATGGCTAACAAACACATGAAAAGATGTTCAACATCACTCATTATCAGAGAAATGCAAATCAAAACCACTATGAGGTACCAACCACAGCATTCAAAGTCACATCACAGCAGAGGCCTTCATACTGTTGCCTGATACACACTTTTTTAGCCAACTGTACTAATTTCTCATTGCCATTCAACTCTATATGTGCTTCTATATTTAACGAATTTAGCACATTTCTCTTGTATTCTTTCTTATGGTATCTTGGTTTCTTTCTCATATGTCCAGAATTTTTGTAAAAAATGGTAGCTACCTTAACCTATTAATTACATATTTATTTAACAATTATCAAACTACTCATGGAAAATGTGCTTATAACCTTCATTACTAATTAGAGATGACAATAAGCCCTATGTGAACGGCTTTATTTTTCTTAGTATCCACATCTTATTATGGTACTATAGGGTGTGTTCTCTCTTCATTTTGCAGATGAGGTCATTTGTTAGTGTTTTACTCATATTAGTGTGGCCTTATTTGGTATTTAAATAGACAGAGGATATTAATTCTGGTTTTGGCTCCCTGGGATGTCAGATAAAAGACTTATTTCTGCCATTATCATGTGAAGGAAAATGGATCTCTTTTGCAATAGATCAATATTGAAATGGCATAATTTGCCTCAGTTAATGAAAGTTCTTAAAGAATACAGTGTTGTGTAATGATGCTGTCCAAAATAAAGGAAGAAGAATCATGGATTACAGGAAAGCTCTTAATATTAATACTTGATTCTAATTTAGAGAAGTCTCCAGTATTTATACAACTTTTAATAAGATTTAGCCTTATAATCTTAGAGTAATACCCGCTTGTGTAGTGAGAAGGGCACATGCACTCATATTTAAAATTATTGATTTTCACATAATCAGAAATTGACATTTCTAAACCAAATGTCCCATTTTTTCTATTCAAAACTAACAAAAATCGCACCAAATATAGTTCTATCTTATATTTCTTTCTACATAAGATATTCAACATCTGTACCCTGTACATGTAAAACAAAATAAGCTAAGCACTTAATTTATTGCTGTCATTCCTAGATAGTGCCATATGGGATCAAAACCATCTTTTTTCAATTGAATTAAGAAAACATTTAGTGAGTGCATTTCTCTAAATACCCCCAAATTTACATGAGTAAATGCAGTCTTGGTCCTTTGAGTTATTTCTAACAGAATACGAGTGAATATGAGGTTCTACTTGCTTTCAATTAATTCTATTTATTTATTTATTTTGGCTGTGTTGAGTCTTCATGGCTTCACATGGGCTTTCTCTGGTTACTGTGAGTGGGGTCTACTCTCTAGTTGCAGTGTGTGAGCTTCTCATTGTGGTGGCTTCTCTTGGTGGGGAGCATGGTCTGTAGAGCACAGGTTCAATAGTTGTGGAGCACAGGCTTACTTGCCCCACAGCAAGTGGAATCTTCCCAGACCAGGGATCAAGCCTGTGTCCCTTGCATTGGCAGGCAGATTATTTACCACTGGAACACCAGGGAAGTCCTTGAGGTTCTACTTTCTAATGTTTAGTTTGTTCCCACATCACTAGGGCTTCAGTCATTTATACCTTAACTCATTCAACAAATATTAAGAATCTACAGTGCTAAGGTGTCCTGCTAGCCACTGACTTATATGATGGACATAATGTATGCCCTCATACATTTAATGGTAAAGATAAGAAGCTAAATAGACAAAAAATAAAATGCAATAAGAGAAATGGTGAGTGGTAAGGCCATACATTGCAGGAACATGAGGAGCTTGGGAAGACATCAAATTCTTGTGTCACATTCACTGGCTTTTTCCTTTTTCTCCTCCAGCAGATGTGATGGTACTCCTCCTGTATTCCCATGTTACTCACAATTTTAATAAAAGCCTACACCATGCAACTGGAAGCACCTGCAACCCCCAGCTTGTTTGTGAGACAGGCTAGAATTCCTGGTGAGTTGATGCCCCTAAAGAGGAGCCCTTACCAACAACAGATGGGATTTGGAGGTTAATATCTAAGTTTCCTTAGCCCTCAGGTGGGAAATCTCTGCAGTTTCTCAGAGTTCCTCAGTGGGACTGCACCATGCTTGATACAGGACTAGCTCCATCAGTAACATACACTTTTTTGGCTTCTTTTCCTGACCCGTGCCACTTCTTCCCTCCCAAAGACGTGTTTCCAGGGTCACCTTCCAAATAAACTGCTGCTGCTGATGCTGCTAAGTCACTTCAGTTGTGTCTGACTCTGTGTGACCCCATAGACGGCAGCCCACCAGGTTCCCCTGTCCCTGGGATTCTCCAGGCAAGAGCACTGGAGTGGGTTGCCATTTCCTTCTCCAATGCATGAAAGTGAAAAGTGAAAGTGAAGTCGCTCAGTCGTGTCCGACTCCTAGCGACCCCATGGACTGCAGCCCATCAGGCTCCTCCATCCATTGCACCCAAATCTTTGTATCAGGGTTTATGCTAGAGGGAACCCAACCTATTATATTCACACTTCAAAACCTACAGAAACTTTTATAAAAAATTTTGATGCTCCAGTGCTTGTCAATTCATATGACATCTTTGACTTAACCCCTTGAGAAGAAAGAGATAAAGATTGTCAAATTTTATCACCAAAGCCAAAACTAATAGACAGGTTTTCTGAATCTAAAACCATTGATATTCTACCAAATCATGATGGTACCTCCCTAGTCAACCAGTTGATCTCATGGGGATAAATACCATGTCAGATAAAATCCTTTTTATCTAGTAAATATTTTCTCAGTTAGGTAATCAAAATTGAAACACCAATCTTTAGTACTAAAAAGACAAGACTCTTGCCATTATGCCTGGACAAGGCACATCCATTCAGCCACATAAATAAATAACTTGATGTCTGAATTCTTATATAGAACTTTGCCATGCAAAGTGAAAATTAAAGATAGCAAACTTCAAGACCCATATTCTTAAAATCAAAAGCATATATACAGAAAAGATAAACACATATGTTACTAGATTAAAAACACCTAGATTATTGTTTAGAATAGAATATAACTAATGACAGTCACAAGCATATAAATTACTTTCTTGTATCAATATTTGGCATGTTGAACTATACAGAAATTATCAGAATAAGAGAGAACTTAGTATAGTTTACCCTAAGATATTTTCCTTGGGCACAGCAAATGCCATTTTCTATATGTCTTTCTGGTCTTGAAATGTGTATTTGACCATTTTTAGAAATTGCAGGTAACTATATCTTAAACCATTTGAAGTATACTAGAAACTGATATTTTTCTGTTCTTTGGTGTTGAAGATAGGTTTTCATATTCCTTCTATAAAAATATACTTCTGAATATCTACTCTGTGCAATGATGCTTTTTCTAAAATTTTTGGATAAATACTCAGGACTGGACTCTGGCACTGGAGTGCTTTTGGTTGATGGAGGCACAAATTAAATATAGAATAAATGCATCAAGTAATTGATAAAGTGATATTGGCTTTATATATTCATGTATTTTTATTCTGCTTTGTTCCAAAAAGAGAGACTTGATAAATATTGTTACTGAAGGAACATTTAAAATACACATTTCAGACATCAAGGCAAAGGGAAAAGAACTACAGAAAAAGAATAGAGTTGAAAATAAAAGTAGTGTACTAAGAACTACATAAGTGTAGACAATCATAGATTTTATGGAGGATTCCAAATTTATTGCAAAGAACTCTTTGCTAGGCATCTTTCACTCAGTCCTGTAGTGCAATTCTCTATCCTTCTATATTTTGAATTCTCCCTCATGGCATCTGACCTGCATGGACTGTGTCAACAAGCTTCCTAGCACTCTGGTTTCCAGTTGAGTTCCACTGTGGGTATACCCAGTAGGAAATTGTAGAGAAGTGAAAGAATGAGGTCAGGGTATTTATTTCTTTTGCTCTCACCTCACCTGATTGAGGTGGCTCACCTCACCTGGTTGTATCCTGCAAATGAGAGTCACTGTTTCTTTGAAGGAAGTCCTCTATGCACAGTAGGTTCTGGGTTTTCATCATCACTTTATTCTTTCATAACTTTCTGGCCTATGATTGATAGAATCTTTGCTGTTACAACCATAAAATTCCTGCACTATCCTGAATGACTTCCTTACAGACTTCTCACACCTTTGCAAATAGTCCCTTCATTAGACTCTCTTTGAAATTTTCTATCTAAGCATGGTATTTATTTTCCTTTGAAACCTCCTTAACTGATACGACCCCAGTTTCTAAAATGAAGAAATAATCTAGAGGAAAATCAAGATGCATAATGTTTATCAGATTAAAAACAATAGCAATTCATGAATCTATTTCAGTGAGTATATAATGTATAGTTTTCCTAAAGGGAGGTTAATAGCAAATGCATTATCATGGGTATACATAGAGCTAGCTTTGTATTATGGAGAAGGCAATGGCACCCCACTCCAGTACTCTTGCCTGGAAAATCCCATGGATGGAGGAGCCTGGTAGGCTGCAGTCCATGGGGTTGCTAAAATTCAGATACGACTGAGTGTCTTCACTTTCACTTTTCACTTTCATGCATTGGAGAAGAAAATGGCAACCCACTCCAGTGTTCTTGCCTGGAGAATCCCAGGGACGGGACGGGGGAGCCTGGTGGGCTGCCGTCTGTGGGATCACACAGAGTCAGACACAACTGAAGTGACTTAGTAGCAGCAGCAGCTTTGTATTATAAATGTATAATATCTTCAATAGCAGTTCAGCAATAGGGTAAAAAGTATATGGCTGTTTTTTCATCTTTTTAATTTATTTTAATTGAAGAATAATTGCTTTACAGTATTGTGTTGTTTCTACCAAACATCAACGTATATGGCTATTTTTAATAGCATCCTTCACGTAACTAATAAACATTATGTCCAACGTACAGATTTTATGTGCTTTAATCAGGAAACAAATATTTCTCTCCCACTGGCCCTCAAATTGTTTGATAGGACTGCATTTCCCTTGCCTCTGGATGAAATTGATGGCAAGAATCAGTGTGTTGGGTTTTATCTAATCAGTAGTTAAGATATTCATTTCAGTGTAATATTCAAAAATGTTTCCTTGGTCCAATGATGAGAATGTGAAGTCCTTTGTTTTTCTTGGTCTTTTGCTTCTGTCTGTCGTTCTACAACTCTTACTGTGAGCATGTCCCTTTCCAAGTGCAGCAGATGAAGTGGTAAGGATCAGAAGGAGGGAGATGAGGTAAAGAGAGCAGGGACGTTCTTACTTGATTGGTGCTGCAGTGGTGCTTTCGTGTTCTGAAGTTGGAGAATGTTTAGGGTTGGCCATTTGTTTCAGGGAGCACTTTTGTAGGTTCTTCAGATTCTTCCCTTTATTTTCCAACCTTTAGACCCAGGGTTTCCTCACCCATATTTCCCTGGATGTAGAAGAATTGTTCTCTAGTCAGTTCTTCTCATTATCACTTCATTACATCCTAGGCATCTTGGTGGTACTTTTTAGTTTATTAATTTATTAATGAAGTCTGTTTGCTTCTCTAAAAGAACCTTTAGACACAACATAAGGCAATTCCATGCATGTCCTTTCACACAGAGTCCCAAGGACATTCATGCATTCAGACCTCTGGGAAGCACTGGGAGAAGTGCCACTATTGATACATAGTAAAACACAGTCCTCGGTTCTGGTACCACAGCCATTTCAGACTGCCTCTTGTCTATGCTTTTATGCCACCTGTCCGATTCCCAGACATTGTTCCTTCTTACATCCTAAAATAAAAATACCTGCTGGTGACACATACCCATTCTCAGAGTCTTTAGCAGGTCCTCTCCCTTGAATAGACACTGAAGGGAAAGAGACAAGAAGCCCCTTCTTTTGACAACACAATATTTTCTTATGGCAGGCAATTGGTTCTCTTCAGATAAGTCTTTCCTAACCATCTACTCCCACGAATTTTGTATCTTCAGTATCAGTGACCTCATACCTCATTCTGGAATATACCTCAGCTGACACTTCCATTTTGGTAGCTTATTGTAAAACTCTGATGGTCTAATGCATAAGGATATATGAAGTCAAAATAATGTCATTGTTCCATCACAAAATCTCTAGGAATCCACTTGCATCCTGACCCAGAGGACTCATCTTACTTTACAATGGAAAATACACGCCTATGTCTGATAAAGGTAAAACCATTCCATTTGT
>NW_011494937.1:109589-112466 GCF_000754665.1 Bison bison bison
TTGTCTCCTGTGACCCTCTCCAGTCCTGAACTTTGGTCTTACAATGATCTTTTCTCTGTCCCATACAGCCAAAATGCTTTCAGAGAGAAGCATCTGCATTCAAAGATAATCTAGTAATACACATCGTTAAAACACTCTTTGTAACTTGTTATCCTCAATGGGGGCTTGAAGGGTCACCTAATAATTCATACTGCATTTTTCTAAGATCTCTATTAGTTGAGAGAGAAAATACAAAGTATAAGGCATATCAAATCAGCTTTACTAACCTGTCATATTGGCACTTTTTGATATCAACATTAGAGAAGCTTTAACATGTCCTTGTGATAGCAGGGATAGTCTCTTCACTTCACTAAAATATGCAGTAGCCAAAAAAAAAAAAATGGTTATGATCTAATGTCCATCACTAAGCAATTAAACCAGGTACAAAATCATAATGTTTCTTAACTGTGAATGACATGCATTAACTAAAACTGATGACAAAGATGCATACAAGCTGACTTAGAAAATCTCTAATATCTAGTTAAGATAAAAAAGTAAGTTGCAGAATGATACATATATTATGCTATAGTTTATACAAATAAACTGCAAAATATCACTATACTTTTCTATTTGCTGGGCTGTGCTTAGTCTCTCGGAGAAGGCAGTGGCACCCCACTCCAGTAATCTTGCCTGGAAAATCCCATGGGCGGAGGAGCCTGGTGGGCTGCAGTCCATGGGGTCACACAGAGTCAAACACGACTGAAGTGACTTAGCAGCATCAGCTTAGTCTCTCAGTTGTGTCCAACTCTTTGCAACCCCATGGGCTGCAGCCTGCCAGTCTCCTCTGTCCATGGGAATTCTTCAGGCAGGGATACTGGAGTGGGTTGCCATGCCCTCCTCCAGGGGATCTTCCCAATGCAGGGATCAAAACCCAGGTCTCCTGCAATGCAGGTAGATTCTTTACCATCCGAGCCACCAGGGAAGCCCACTTTTCTATTTGGTTGCACATTAATATATAGAAAGTTTCTGTGAGTATAGCATCCAGAAAGGAAATAACAGTGAATTCAGGGATTGTGATGGATTACAAATAGCCACAAATTCTTTACAATTCCTCTAATTAAGAGGGGGAGTTTGTTTCCCAACTCACAGAGTCTGGATTGGCCTTGGGACTGGCATTGTCACATTGTTCAAGTTCAAAGCCTAGTTTTCAAAAGATCTTGTAGCTTCTGACCTAGCTATCTTGGAACCTTGAGACCACTTACTTGAGAACTGAGATGTCACATGGAGCGAGAAGCCCAACCATCCTGGCTGTCCCAGTTGAGGCACATGAATGTGAGTGAACGCAACTGTTACCCAGTGGAGCAGAAACAGGACTTAGCTGATTCTAGCCCAAGTTACTGATCCACAGAATAGTGAGAAGACAAATGCCTTTTTTTCAGTGCAGAGAAAAAGAATAAGTGCTGTTCTTCAAAATGCCTTTTAGTTTTATGTGACCGGGCTTCCCAGATGGCAAAGTGGTAAAGAATCCACCTGCCAAAGCAAGACACATTAGAGACACATATTTGATCCCTGTGTCAGGAAGGTCCCCTGGAACTGGGAATGGCAACCCACTCCAGTATCCCTGCCTGAAGAATTCCATGGACAGAGAAGGTTGCAAAGAGTCAGACATAACTGAGCGGCACACACGTGCACATGTGCACACACACACAGACACACACACACACACCCCTTTCCCACCCCCCTCCCCCTCCCTGGCAATGACCAGCTTGACTATTGTCTTAAGACGTGATCTCTGGAAGTCAGACTGCTTTAATACTTGATAAACTCGACCCTCTACCCATGTGCCCTTGGACAAGTTACCAACCCCTCTAGGCTTCAGTTTTCTTCTTTATAGAATGAGTTTAAAATAATAATACTTCATAGAATTGTTATGAAAATTGACATATAGAAGACATTTCAAGTTTTTGGCACAAAGTGCAATACAAATGTTAGCTGTGAAGATGTTTGCCATTATTATTTTCTGTCATCAGGAATTACCACCTGATTCTTAGTCACATATCTTGCCCAAGTTTGCCATGTTGAGAGTTTGGATTCATTCTTTTTTCCTACTTTTTATTGTAGAACAGTATACATAACACAATTCCCATTTTAACCATTTTTAACTGCACAGTTCAGTAATGTTAAATTTATTTACATTGTATACTCATCACCACTATCCACCACCATGACTCTTTTTTCTTCTTGTAAAAGTGAAACTCCATACCTGTTAAACAATAACTTCTTATACACCCCTCCTCATAGTCCTTGGCAACCACCATTATTCTTTCTTACTTTAGTATTTTGACTACTCTATATCTCATATGGGTGAATCATATAATAGTTGTCTTTTTGTGACTGACTTATTTCACTTAGCATGATCTCCTCAAGTTTCAACCATGCTGTAACATATTGCAGAATTTCCTTCTTTTCTAAGGCTGAATAATATTCCATTGTCTGTGTATTCTACATTTTGCTTATCCTTTCATCCATCCGTGGACGCTTGAATTGCTTCCGTGTTTTATCTATTGTGAATAGTGCTGCTGAGAACATGGGTGTACAAATATCTCTTCGAGACCTTGCTTTCAATTCTTTTTAGTTGTATACCCAGAAGTGGGATTGCTGGATTGTATGGTAGTTCTATTTTTAACTTTTTGAGGAACTGCCATACTATTTTCCAAAGTGGTACACCAACAGTGTATGAGGGTTCTAGTTTCTCCATATCCTTTCGTGTTCTTTTCTGTCTTCTTGATATAGTAGCTATATTAATGGCTATGAGGCGGTATCTCAGTGTAGTTTTCATTTGCATTTCCCTAATGATTGGTGGCATCAAACATCTTTTCATGTGTGTTTTGGCCATTG
>NW_011494937.1:112566-116191 GCF_000754665.1 Bison bison bison
AACTGGGTTGTTTGTTTATTTGCTGTTAACTTTCAAGAGTTCTCTATATATTCTGGATATTAATCCCTTATCAGATACATTATTTACATATATTTTCTCCAATTCTGTGGATTGCCTTTTTACTCTGTGGCTAGAGCATCTTTTGATTGGGAGAAAGGGGTCTTTAACCCTGGCTCCTGAAGCCTACATGAAAGTTGCTCCAGGAACATGTACACAGCTGCCTGCTATATGGCTGGGGATTGGGATGGGTAGCTATCACTGTGCTAAGAGCCAAAACTGACCAAAATTAACAACTTTCAGTCCCTCAACCCCTGGATATTGTAAGCCTTTAACAGACTCCAGAGTTCCAAATAGTTACATCAAGCAGATTCTGTCGTGCAACTGTTGTCTAGGTGATAATGCAGACTCCTCATGCATTCTACTCTACCATCTTCCCATAATCCTCTTTAGCTTCATTTGATAGGTTTGTTATTTTTAATGGTCAGCTCATTAAAGTTAGGACTTATTTCTAATTAGATCAACTGTATTACTTTCTCAGTAAATCTAATTTATAAAACACTAAAGACATATTTTGCAATTAGAATGTACAAAAGGATTTCTAATCCATTTACTCAGAATAATACTTTTATTTTCTTATAAAAATTATCAGTCTGTTTCATTTTGGAGTTAAGTATAAAATTTTAACAAGCCAACATTAAATAGTTTCCTTCTAGGTCCCCAAATTAAATGCAAAATCTTGAGCTTCTTGCACAGTGAAATAAAAAATGGTTCATGGAAGACTTTACAACCTCAATATGGAAATCAAGACTGCACAAGAGCTTACACATTACAGAGGGCAGTGAGAAGGAAAATATAGACTTTACTATAACTTAAAACTTGGG
This sequence comes from Bison bison bison, assembly GCF_000754665.1. Lineage (NCBI taxonomy): Eukaryota > Metazoa > Chordata > Mammalia > Artiodactyla > Bovidae > Bison > Bison bison. The sequence goes on from NW_011494937.1 coordinate 113,448, forward strand.
TTGTGCAAGACATAGAAAACAAACTTATGGTTCCAAAGGGGAAAGAGCGAGAGATAAATTAGGAATTTGGGATTAGCATATACAGACAACTATATCTAATATAGGTAAACAGCAAGGTTCCACTATATAGCACAGGGAACTATATTTAATATCTTGTTAAAACTATAATAGAAAAGAAACTAACACTGTAAATCAACTATACTTCAATTAAAAACAAAATGAAACTTGAGTTGTGGACCAACACACACACACACACACAAACACACACACTCTTTCTCTCTCTCTCTCTCTCTCACTCACTAATATCTCTCTCACTAACAGTAATAGCTAGACTGAGCATTTTTTTCTATTTAATTTTGTATCCATATGAAATACTGGTTGTTTACTAAGCTTATTGTAATGATCATTTCATGATGTATTAAGTCAAATCATTATGCTGTACACATTAGACCTTAGACATATACAGGATTGTATGTCAATTATATCTCAATAAAACTAGGAGAAGAAAGCTTAGGTACAGGGTATTGCAAAAGTATTTCTAATCATATAAAGGCAAAACATCCTAATTGTGTAACCCAGACCTGGTAGTTGTTCTCTGCTCCATGTACTACAACAAATACTAGGAGATCGTGGTAGGTTCCCAAAATGGACACATCTTTCACTCTTCCTTCTTTTTTTTTTTCCCAATTTTTATTAGGGTATAGTAAATTACATTTACAATTACATTGCTTTACAATGTTGTATTAGTTTGTGATGTACTGCAAAGTGAATCGGCTATACATATGCATACATATATATTCTCTCTTTTTTGGATTTCCTTTTCATTTAGGTCACCGCAGAGCAGTGAATAGAGTTCCTTGTGCTATTCAGTAGGTTCTTATTAGTTATCTGTTTTCTACTTAGTAGTGTGTATATGCCAATTCAAATCTCCTATTCTATACCACCCCTCTTCCCCCCACTTCCCCACCCCCAGCGTCCACACATTTGTCCTGTATGTCTGTATCTCTATTTCTGCTTTGCAAACAGGTTCATCTGCACCATTTTTCTAGATTTCATATATGTGCATTGATATACAGTATTTGTTTTTCTTATTTCTACCTTACTTCACTCTGTAAGCTTCTTTACTTATATGAGTATTAGAGGATAACAAGTCTTCTAATTTCTCATTTGGCATGTAAGAAGCTTAGAAGTCACCACTACACTACAAGAAATTTTGTGTTTTCTTACAAAACTACCCTAACTCTTATCAAATGATCCACTTTCCTTGATGTTTACCCAAAGGATCTGAAAACTATGTCCACAAAAAAACCTACACATGGACATTTATAGCAGGTTTATTGATAACTGCCAGAACTTGGAAATAAAAAAAAATATGTCCTTATATTTCAGTATCTTTAATTTGTGGAAGTTCATTCTTTTATCCATACTCATACAAGCAAACACACATACACACATGTAGATACATGACTTTATCTTAAGTGGGATCTTACTTCTCTGCAGCCTTCTTTTTTGTCACCCCCACTTTAATACAGTAAGTAATCATTTTACAATCTCATTTAGCATCCTTTTCTACATTTTAGTTTTAATGATCAGATACTATTGCATCAGTTTGCCAGTTAACCTTTTGATTACTGTTGTTTAGTTGCTCAGTCATGTCTGACTCTTTGTGATCACATAGACTGCAGACCACCAGGCTCCTCTGTCCATGGGGTTCTCCAGGCAAAAATACTAGAATGGGTTCCCATTTCCTTCTCCAGGTTTTTGATTACTAGTATTATTCTAATATTTACCATCTTTAATACCACAGCCATGAGCTTCCTTCGCTATAAATCTTTGCATGCATGTATAAGTTTCTATGAGTAAATTGGGCTTCCCTGATAGCTCAGTTGGTAAAGAATCTTCGTACAACACAGGAGACCCCAGTTCAATTCCTGGGTCGGGAAAATCCACTAGGCTACCCACTCCAGTATTCTTGGGTTTCCCTTGTGGCTCAGCTGGTAAAGAATCCGCCTGCAATGTGGGATACCCGGGTTTGATTACTGGGTTGGGAAGATCCCCTGGAGAAAGGAAAGGTTACTACTCCAGTATTCTGGCCTGGAGAATTCCGTGGATTGTGTAGTCCATGAGGTCGCAAAGAGTTGGACATGACTGAGTGACTTTCACTTTCCTACTGATGAGTAAATTATTAATAGTCAAGGGGTCTATACACTTTAAAATTTTTGAATGTTTGTCTCAAATAATATTGTATCATTGTGATCTCTCCTCAGTTGTATACAAAAAGGCCCCTTTGCCAAAAAACTGGACTCACTAGGGATAACAGTATTGGTTTCATGGCTAGTTTCATACTTGACAAATTTCATTCTTAATTCAATATGCATTCATTGGATTACTAGTATTTTCTCACAGTTTACACATGATTATGAATTGTTTAGTAATTTTGAATAGTCTATGAAGTGTGTTTGCTTTTCATGTTTGGTTAATTGGGCTATAATGTCAATTGTATTGATACTATATATGGAAACATTAGGTATGTTGGAGAAAGAGTCTGGGCTGTACCACGGTTGAGGTATTTTTCTTTGGACTGAAAGTTCTTGACTTTGTATCATTGTAGACAGCTATACTTACAAGCTACTTCTTCTGATCTAAACATGTATAAATTATTGAGAAAATATATGCATATGTATGAGGTGTGTAGGGGGGACATCCATATTAGCAGTGAAGATGGGTATGTAACTACTATCAGT
>NW_011494937.1:116332-117003 GCF_000754665.1 Bison bison bison
AGCTCACAAGGCTCCCCTGTCCTGGAGATTTTCCAGGCAAGAATACTAGATTGAGTTGTGATTCCCTTCTCCAGGGGATCTTCCTGACCCAGGGATTGTACCTGCCCAGGTATCCTGAATTACAGGCAGTTTCTTTACTGTCTGAACCACCAGGGAAGCCTTCAGAACTCAAAGTATATAACAAACTGTTACAAATAAATAAGGCTCAGGTAAACTGTTCAATAGAAAATTGGATACAGAGTTGGAACAGTAGTTTCACAGAGGTAAAACCTCAATGGACTGAAAATACATGGAAACAGTTTCAACCATACAAATAATGACAGACTAGAGAAGGGAAAGGCTACCCACTCCAGTATTCTGGCCTGGAGAGCACCATGGACAAGTCCATGGGGTCACAAAGAGTCAGACACGACTAAGCGACTTTCACTTTTTCATATGTGATATACATAATATTCAATAACTCCTATAGGAAAATTTGAGTGTCTTTTTTGCTCTCACTGCTGCTTTTAAACTGTGTATCTTCCTCCTCCTTCAAAACTCCAGATCTGAATTTCATGCCATGAATCTTTGGTAACTGATACTTCTCTTCATATTTCCATCTACCAGCTAGTGAAGTCACTTCTTGTTTACCTTGTATTCAGCAGCTGGCTTACTCTAGTCCTTTCTCCCAC
>NW_011494937.1:117221-121129 GCF_000754665.1 Bison bison bison
ACTTAGATAATGCAGTACCCATAAGGATGACCTCTCCCAGATTTTGTGCTCATGGTTCCTAAACACCTTGCTGCAATTTTCATTTTCTCCATCAGCTGCAGTCTCTGACTCTCATGCCCTTATTGTTACTAGTAATTGCATGACTCCAAAATCTCTGCTACTGCCCCACACTCTAGCCAAGATTTCCCGTCTTTCCAGTTTATCCAGTCTAGAATTTTATTTTCTGTAATTTTTCAACCTAAGACCTCCAGTAATTTGGTTTACCATTTGTTTTTATTAGATATTAACCACACAGCTTCACACATACTTCTTTCATTATCCAACTTGGGCTTTGTGTTCCGTAATTGTAGTGGCTCATTTCAGTTTTATTGCATTTCTCTCCATCCATAGTACACCACTGGCCAAGGTCCAATCTTGGCTATCACTGGCTGAGTTTCTACTGAATCGTTTCTCCTTAAGCAGATAAATGCTGATTTGAGAATAGAGTACATTGTTGTCAGTATCTTTCCCATTAATGACTATTAATAATAAAAAGGCACTCTTTGCTGGTCAGAATTTTCACAAAACTTCTCTAGTATATTTACATTTCTATTCTTCCAGAAGATTATTTCACATAGTATAATTGTCTTCAAATCCCCATATGTGTCTTCCTGTACACACTGTAGTGAAAGAAAAAATTTAAGGAAAACAGTAATTTCCTCATGTCTCACCAATAATTTACCAAAGTATCTGCATCAGTATGCAAATTTACTGCCTTGTTTCGTGTTGTAAATGAAACAAATTGCCTGCATCAAAGCCAGTTCCTCTGGATCCTGCCATCTCTCAACATCTCAAAGGCTTAATTTCTATAGTTATCACATTCTCTCTGTCTCTTTCTCTTGTCTCCTCTATTAACCTCACTCTACTGGATCATTCCCATCAACATTCAGATGTATTCTTCTCAAAGAAAATTTTAATTAGTCAAAATTTTAGAGCAATTTCAGTTTTTAAAATGAAAAAGAAATTCATATATAAGATACTTGTAGGTTACTAAAAAGGATGAAATAATTTTATTAGCACTAATATGGAATGTCTCTAAGAAAAAGGAATCTATACATTATATAGATACATACATACATATGTGCTTAAGTTTGTATACACATTTAAAGTTTATGCATGAAATATGTGGGAGTTACATACCATATTTTTTTATAATAGTTATTCCTAAGAGGATGGGGGGAGTGAAAATGGAATGAAGTCAAAAGGTACAAAATTCTAGTTATTAGACAAATAATACTAGGGATGTAATGTACAACATGATAAATACAATCAACACTGCTGGATGTGAGAGTTGAACCACAAAGAAGGCTGAGCACCAAAGAATTGATGCTTTTGAACTGTGGTGATCGAGAAGACTCTAGAAAGTCCCTTGGACTGCAAGGAGATCAAGCCAGTCAATCCTAAAGGAAATCAACCCTGAATACTCATTGAAAGGACTGATGCTGAAGTTTAAGCTCCAATACTTTGGCCACCTGGTGCAAAGAGCTGACTCATTGGAAAAGACCCTGATCCTGGGAAAGATTGAAGACAGGAGAAGGGGACGACAGAGGATGAGATGGTTGGATAGCATCACTGACTCAATGGACATGAATTTGAGCAAACTCCAGGAGCTAGTAAAGGACAGGGAAGCTTGGTGTGCGGCAGTTCATGGGGTCACTGAGAGTTGGAGATGACTTAGCTACTGAACAACAATGTTATATGAGAAAGCTGTTAAGAGAGTAAACCCTCAGAGTTCTCATCATAAGGAAAAACATTATTTTTATATTTTTAAAATTTTTGTATCTATATGAGATGATGGATGCTCACTAAACTTATCATTGGAATCATTTCGTGATGCATGAAAGTCAAGTTATTATGTTGTACACCTTAGAATTATACAGTGCTGTGTCAAATATATCTCAATAAAGCTAGAGGGGGAAATAAGAATATATAAAGAGTATTAGGAAAAAACATGTGCCCAAACTTGAGGAAGGATAGTGTTTAAGCACATCATCAGCTTCTGACTACAAAACCTTAGATCATCTCACCTATAAAATGGGGATAATAAAGTGTTACATAAAATCACAAAAGCCACATGTAAAAAACTAATAAAAATACTCTTATAGTGGAGAAAAGTAATCGTTAACCCTAGAAAGGAAAGATTTTGTTGTCAAAGTGAGATTTATAACATTTTAATTTTATATGTCTGTATTTCTTGCAGAAGTGTAATTTTGTAAACTTAATCTGACAGTAGTGGAGTAACAGTGGAAAGGCTAGTTTATTTACACACTCAAATAGTTATTATTGTAATAATAATCCAAGCTTCAGAAGAAACTAACAAATAAATATTTCTTTTTTTATTGACGTGTAGTTGATATGCAGTGTTTAAAGTGTACAGCATAGTGATTTAGCTATACATACATATATGTAGGTTTTCTTTTTAAAATTATTTTCCCTTATAGGTTATTACAAGACATTGAATATAGTTCCCTATGCCATATAATAGGTCCTTGATGTTTATCTATTTTATATGTAGTACTTTGTATCTGCTGATCCCAAGCTCCTAATTTATCCTTCTCTACCTCTTTCCTATTTGGTAACAATAAATTTGTTTTCTATGTCTGTGAGTCTATTTCTATTTTGTAAAAAGGTTCATTTGTATCATTTTTTTAGACTCCGCATACAAGTGATATCATGTGATACTTGTCTTTCTCTTTCAGACTTACTTTACTTAATGTGAAAATCTCTAGGTCCTCCCATGTGGCTGTAAACAGCATTATTTCATTCTTTTTTTGTGTGGCTGTGTGATATTCCATTGTATATATAGACCACATCTTCTTTATCCATTTCTCTATCGATGGGCATTTAGGTTGCTTCCATGTCTTGGCTACTGTAAATAGTGCTGCTATGAACACTCTGGTTCATGTATCTTTTCAAATTAGTTTTCATATGTTCCAGAAATATGCACAGAAGTGAGATTGCTGGATTATGTGGTAGTTGTGTTTTTAGATTTTTAAGGAACCTCCATACTATTCTCCATAGTAGCTGCACCAATTTATATTCCCACCGACAGTGTAGGAAGATTCTTGGGAGATGAATATTTCTTGAGTGCCCACTACCTCCTGTGTTTGACTTTCACATATTTAGCATCTTATTTATTCACCTAATGTTTATATGTAGCTAGTAATGTAATGCCTTTGACAGAAAGGATAATTCAGTGCTCCTATCTGGTTTAGGGAAAGTAATCATGAGCTCTAGGTTTAAGTGTTTTCTTTGAAGACTTTTCCCCCTTTCCTTGATTTAGGGCTAATCCATGTTAGAAAGAAACAATGAAGTCCCACCTAATGATTAAATAGGAGGAGACAACAAATTAGAGTGAATTCTAAGAACTCAATTCTTAGTGTATTCTCAGTTCTTAGAATTCTTAGTGTATTCTAAGAACTCAATATTTATTTGTTTAATTAATGGATAGATGAATCTTGATCAGTTCACTTTATGCTTATATAAGAAAATACAAAATTATTAGTGAGGCACCTGATTATAATTTGCCAAAATAGATATTGAATCTTCTGTGAAATAAAGGCTGTGTAGAATTACACAAACCTCAAATTAATCATTTTTCAATCATTCAGAAATATCTTTTCCACAGAAATAATAGCTTTCCAATTATAACCATGATTTTATCCGTGTGGTCTTCTCTGTGATTAGGCAATTCATTATTATTCTATTAATTAGTGCAGTGATTTTCAACCTCAGCTGCACATTAGAATTACTTCAGGAGCTTTTAAAAATCCCATGCCCAGGGAAGCTGAACTCCACACCAATTACCTCAGAATCTCTAGAGGGGGTGACCCAGGCATCATACCTTGTAAAAGCTCCCCCGGTGGTTT
>NW_011494937.1:121264-127042 GCF_000754665.1 Bison bison bison
TTTTTTTTTTTTTTTAAAGAAAGTTATCATTTAAAATGTAGAACAGAAATGAAACAGAAGGCTCACCTGTTAAAATGTAATCTTGGATCTTCATTTAGGCACAGAGCCTGAGAATGTGGTAGTAAAATTTATTTACTCAGGAAAGGTTGGCATCTGATGAGTAGCTTCAGCTAAAGTTGGGATTTGCCTAGGGCAAGAGTACAGTTAATGAAGACAGAGCAGTGTTAAATCACAAGGCCAGTGATTGGTGTTTTGATTGACTTCAAAGAATTGTGAGAGCTACATTTTCAGTCTGATCCTCACCGGCTTTCTGTAATCAATTACAGCCTAAAATAATCATTTCTGCTTATTAAATCTGAACTTGGGAATGCAAATACATGTATGTGAATACAGATTAGAATTTGAAAATAAATGGAAACTAATGCTTCCTGTATATTTGATTTCTCCTTCCAGCAGAAAGAGTAACTCAATTGCATGTTTAATTTTCCTTCATTAATTGTACATTATACTTTTAGATGTTCCTTTAATATATACGACTCAGTATGTTATACATTATTATTCTACATAAGCATAATCTTCAGAGATTTTGCATGATTTCCTGGGGCATCAGAATAAATTTTTCAGTGATATTTTTTCATGTAGTTTCCAATTCATAATGTTTCAGAATTTATAAAATTATATTTATTACTTAAATTGTTCCTTAATTTGTTGTTTCTATTCTCTTCAACAAGCATATTTTATAATAAACCATATCTCAATATTATGGTCATGCTATAGAGTATTTAACAAAAATATACCATTGGTATTGCTCTAAAGGATGTTAAAATAGTGTGAGTCAGAATATGATATATATGAGGGCACAGAAATATATAAAAATAAAATCAAATTTAGTCATCCTTCAGGCTAGGAATTGTGTTTGCTTTGCAGTGACTTATATCAGCAAGATATAATGACCAATGTCTTCATAGGCTTTACTGGCACACACGCATGTGTGTGTGTGTGTGTGTATGTATGTGGGAACAAATATATTATATATGTACATTCACTGAAAATTGATCTTAATGGAAGTAAATGCACACACTATAAGAACATTTTGCAGGAGGAACTAACCCTGACCTGTTCTAGGGCTTGGGAAAATTAAGTCCAAATAAAACTACTGTACAGTATTTGTGGTAGAGATCCAGGTGAGAATGGGCTGGGTATAGCCTGATAAAGTGTACATTTCTCTCCAAAGGTAGTAGGTATATTGCCTTTAGTAAGATAAAAGATATTCAAATAAATATTGGGAATCTGGAGGCAAGGTAACCAAGGTGAGGCTGAAGAGGGAAACAGGAGAATAGTAAAGTTGAGCCAAAATGAACCAAGTATTGGGTTGGCCAAAAAGTTCATTTAGGTTTTTCTATAAGAGCCTCTGGAAAAACCTGAACAGACTTTTTGGCCAACCCAATATTACATTTGGGCTGTGAGTGCCCCACACCTTTATTATCTCAGAGGCAGAACCCTGGCACCTGAGTTGGGCTGTTGGAAGGAAGGAGCTCCAAATACCTTCAGGTCCCACCACGCTCCCTCTTTATAGGAAAGCACGCTTCATTCCCTAGGAATACACTCTCCCCTCCTGCTCATCACAGGTCGGCAGGTGTGTGTGGAGAGGGGTCAAGCAGCATCAAGTGATCCAGGCATGTCTGCTCTGGTATCCAGGGGCTGATCATTGTTGTTGTTGTTCAGTTGCTCAGTCAAGTCCAACTCTTTGTGACCCCATGGACTGCAACATGCCAGAAGAGAGGCCCTGGGTCATCATTGTTTGTGTGTGCTCAGTTGCTCAGTTGTGTCAGGCTCTTCTGGATCATCATTACATTGACAGTTTTAACTAGTGATCCCTCTGTCCATGTGCAAAATTTGGAAAGGGCTTGTATGTACATTGAAGACTTTGGATCATATTCTATAACTCCAGTAAGCAGCCTTTGAAGAATTTTAAACACAGGCATCAATGATTGATTTTGTATTACAATAAAATATAAATCTGGCTACAATGTAGAGTACTAATTAGAGGTTCAAACTGAAGATGTCATGTAGGAATATACTGCTCTCTCCTACTTCAGATGTCTAGAAATAACCAAAAAGCGATGTGTCTTATAATCCATAACCATGGATAGGATGTGAAAAAAAGAAATAATGAGGAAAATCTAAAAACTGAAAAGCAGAGTGGAATGTTTCACACCCTATGAAGGATTAGATTAACCTGAAGGAACTTCTGCCATGAAACAGCTAGAAATTTTGGAATAAATATTCAACAAAGTCTTAAATGAGGAACAGATTTTGAAATAAATGAAAATAAATCTCCAAAGAATCTTTTCTTTAAAAATGCATAGGAAAGGACAGCCACAGTGATGTTAAAAGGTAAAATGAGGCACATTATAATTTTCTAGAGTTTATTTGAGTATGCAATGATTCAGATTGGGCAACACCAAATTTAAAGTGGTGAGCAGCACCCCACCAAGGGGAGCTAGGAGAGAGATTTTTATAGAGTAGACTCAGAAACAGAACAAGGAAATGATTTGATGGGCTACAGTTAAGTGGTTACCTTATTTGAGGAAGCCTAGTGGGCATCCCCTTGGCTCAACGGTAAAAAATCTACCTGCAGTGCAGGAGCACCAGGAGACACATGTTTGATCCCTTGGTTGGGAAGATCCCCTGGAGGAAAAAATGGCAATCCACTCCAATATTCTCGCCTGGAAAATCCAGTGAAAAGAGGAGCTTGGTGGGCTACAGTCCATAGGGTCGCAAAGAGTTGGACACAACTGAAGTGACTTAGCACAGCACAGTGGGCTATTTGTTATTGGTTGTTCAGAAGTTCCATTTTCTAGGATTCCAGTGCACCACTCCAGCTTAGATTTTGGTTTGCTTATGTAGGCCACCAAGGCATTAGGGCTACCTCAATCTGATGACCCCCTTTTAAAATTACTTTGAAAGTGAAAGTGAAGTAGGTCAGTTGTGTCTGACTCTTTGCGACCCCATGGACTGTAGCCTACCAGGCTCCTCCATCCATGGGATTTTCCAGGCAAGAATACTGGAGTGGGTTGCCATTAAGCAGTGGTAAATGGGTATAGAATCTTTGATTGCCCTAAAAGAATTTGCTGGCTTCATTAACCAAATATTTGAGTTGTAATGGCTATGAAAAGTGAAAGCATTAGTCATTCAGTTATGTCCAACTCTTTGGGATCCCACAGGCTGTAGCCCCCTTCATGCTCCTCTGTTCATGGAATTCTCTTCTCCAGGGGATAGCCATTCCCTTCATCAGGGGATTGTCCTGACCCAGGGATTGAACCCAGGTCTCCTGCATTGCAGGCAGCCACCTGCCTGACCTGCACTGTTTGAGCCACCAGCTATACAGGGATAGAATTTCAAAGTAAATGCACACATGAAACCCCTGAAAATGGGAGAGGGTGAGATGTATGGAAGTAGTAACATGGAAACTTACATTACCATATGTAAAGTAGATAGCCAATGGGAATTTGCTGTATGGATCAGGAAACTCAGACAGGGGCTTTGTATCAACCTAGAGGGCTGGGATGGGGAGGGAGATAGGAGGGAGCTTCAAAAGGGAGGGGTTATCTGTATACCTATGGCTGATTCATGAGGTTTGACAGAAAACAGCAAAATTCTGTAAAGCAATTATCTTTCAATTAAAAAAAATTTTTTTAAAGCTGCGTGTCCCAGAAAAAACAAAACAAAACAAAACAAAACACCATTTCAAATCTGCTTAAACTGTATCATTTGAGATTTCCAAACTTATTTGACCTTGGAACCTAAAAAAAAACAAACAAAATGGTTGTTCAAGAAAGACTACACCGTCCATGGAATACAAAATAACATTAAGCTATTGGCAAGCAAAGGGAGATGAAACCAAAGTTTGTATTTACCAACCTGGACTTTGGGTAAAAACACAATAACCTAGGACTAGTTCTGTTATTCCAGGTCCAGTGCTCTAATTTGATATTTAATTGGTTCATAATATGAAGAACTGATTTGTTCTTTCTCTTTTTTTTTTTGCAGAGGAGATTCATAATATACTTTAAATTTATTAGTAGAGACTGAGAATGCCCTCTGTCCTTGCCAACATTGTTTGCATCAGCACTCACTTTGGACACTATATATGTGGAAATACTCTGAGCTCCCTGTGGGAGATTCATTGGATTTAATACCAGTGAAAATACCTCACTGTTATAAACCTGGCTCCATGACAAAGTCTAGAGGAAAAAGCTCCAGGGATCTATCTCACCATCCATGTAAAATCATAACATTTTAGAACAGGAAGAGTCTTTAGTGATGATGCGATTCAATGATCTGATTCAAATGATTAAATTACAGCCTACCAAAACTAACTAGAGCCCGATGCCTTCTTTAGGGAATAATTTAGCATTGTGGACAGGAAAAAAGGACCTTTTTCAATCACCTATTAAAGAATTAAACATGGATCCAATTACTTGCAGGTGTGTTTTAGATTAATTCAGACAACTAGTACTCTTTCCTATAATTCCCATCTCACTAGCCCTTGAAATATGATGTCTTCACTCCTATCAGGAAAAAGGTAAAGGACAATCAGTATTAACTGATACAAGTCGCTGAAGGAAAACCAAGCAATGATGACCTATATCTATTGCCAGATACAGCTTACTTGCTTAGTTGTCTCATCCAATATTCTTTAGGAAGAATGTTGAGCTTTACTATTCACTCTATAATATGTGAAAAAAATCTTCTGGCAGTGTATGAGTTTTGTGGGTTACCTTGGGTGACCAAAATATTCATTTCCAACAGTCACAAATTACCTATATGTAGTAGAATCCTCAAACTTTGCAGTGTATTATCACCATTCCAGAGTCACTCAAAGAAAAATAAAGGGAGATAAATGCTGAAGCATAATATAACTTCTCTCCTCCACCTATGCTACCACTATATTATGATCATTATATATTTTAATACCATATCAGAACAGCATACTTTTTTATGGGAAAAATTCAATTTGCATTTTTGAGGATCATGACTCTCCATATGTATGAATCTAAACATAAATGTTTATATTAAAGAACATAAATGTATACATGTGTCCTCTAACATATTTCCCTTCAGTTTTTCTCTGTAAACCAATACAGTTTTAGCTAATACTCAAGAACAAACATGACATATTTAGTAGTGCCAAGTCATGTGTTCCAAAGGATAGAGAATTTGTGTGGTGAATTGATAAATAATGATTAATGGTGATTATGATGATTAAGAATAAATGATAGGTCCCAGATATTTTGGGGTTCTCACCCCTCCCATTTGTATAACAAATGACAAATACAACATACAGCTGCATTGCAATTAAATGGGTTTTTTTCCTTTGTAGAATTAGAACCCTTTTTGATACTATGTAATATGCTGGGTCTATAAAGCAACTATACACACAAGTCATCCAATCTGTAAGATTAATGATTTAACCAAAATGATGGAAAATGATACTGGTCTAAATAATTCACAGAATCACAGAAGATATTCATGAAACGTGGATAAGTGCTTAAAAGTAACAAAAATATGATCCAAATTTATTTAAGCCATTAAATTTTACAAAAGAGAAAAATATTCCTTGTGAATTGGAAACATAGATTATTCCTTTTTCATGTAAGGCAATTATAAAAAGCAGAAATGCCAATTTTTGGCATGGGTGCTCTCTTGGAATTAGTTCTGTCAACACCCCTACAGGTGACACAAGAGAAACAGATTGAGAAGTTTGTTGATAAT
>NW_011494937.1:127861-129338 GCF_000754665.1 Bison bison bison
TGGACAGGGAGGCCTGGTGTGCTGCGATTCATGGGGTCACAAAGAGTCGGACACGACTGAGCGACTGATCTGATCTGATCTGATCTTATATGCTTACTGACTGATAAGAGAGTAAATTATTCTATTAACGCTGCTAACTCATTTATTTCATGATGAATAATAATAATAGCACTTTTAATACATCTTCCATGTTGTTATTAGTAGTTAATAAAAGCTCCATAATTATTAGTATCTGCCCAATTGGGATATTGGAATACGAATAGCACAGTAAAAGCTACTAATTTGAAAATCTCAGCCATCTACCTAATTTAATTTCTCTCTGACTCTATATTGGTTGTAAGGCAAAATCTACATAAACCATGATAGACAATTCAGGCATCATAATTAAAACTGACCTTCTCTATCCTTTGTCTGTCATGTGATTCTCTTTTGCAAAAGAAAAAAATTACCAAAGCTTTTGTTTATCACATTGACTGAAATGTCAAGGTCTCTGATGATTATGACTCTCAGAGAAAAGCTTTATCAGAAGTATGTAGCACTTTGAAATACTGTAAAATAAAACAATAATATTATATAAAAGTTTTTATTTTGAGCTCTGCAGTATTCTAACATTACAACAATTTCTTTTTTCCCCTCTACAATGCAGAAATTAAATAGACACAGGTATAACAGTAACTCAGGTTTCTCAATGGGAAACAAAGAAACAAACAAACAAAAAAAAAGCAAAACAGTTGTAATAGGATAAATGAAAACGGCATCTAGGATTAAAGTATCAGCCTTCACCAATGTGAATCCTAATAATCAGCCAGTTGTTTGTGAGACAGTCTGGTGTGGGTGAGGAAGGATGGGAGGAGGATAATTAATCCTATAAAATATAAGGCAAAAGAGCAGAGGAGATCAGAAAGAGTACAAAAGGATCAGACCTCTGGGAGACCCTAAAAGATGAATTTCAAGGTCTAGCCAGATTGAAACTTGTGTAAAATTTCCTAAATAACTATGCAAACAAAACTAGTGAGCAATAAGTGAAAACTGTCATATATTATTAGTATAGTTAGGTCTATGCAAACACGAGGACAAAGAACTTTCAGTGTAGTATATTACACTCTACATCACTTGATCCCTGTCCATATTTCCAATTTAATCTCTCAGCAGCCACCTCACTGTATATGTTCCTATCATAAGGAACTCTTTTCAGTTTGACCGAACACCCTTGTTGTTTCCCAGTTTTGGATTATTTTTTCAGACTGTGCTTTTTCTGTCTAGAATACTTTGCTCTGCCCCCCACTCCCAGTTCTTACTTTCTTGAGTGACTCCTGTTCACAGTCTGTAACTCAACTAAGAAATCACTTTGAAAAGACTTGACTGACTCCACTAAACCTGTGTTGTGTATCCCTTCCATGATCCCATAGATCAATCCAGAGTTTATCATCAGTTCAGTACAGTTCAGTCACTCAGTCGTGTCTGACTCCTTGTGACC
>NW_011494937.1:129438-129963 GCF_000754665.1 Bison bison bison
GGTCATTCCAAAATCGCATTTTGGCTGTCCTCTTCAGTATCATTTAAAGTCCATGGATCTGACCCATAACATCTTTTTGATTTGGAAAATAATTTTTCTGTATACTGCCATAAAAATAAATCTGCTATTTTGTAACAAAAGTATCTGTTAAATGTCAAAAATTTGCCATGTGTTTAGCAGAGCTGAAATACTCCCATTGCTGAAGCAATGATTGAAATCAAGAAGAAGGTGCCAGCTGTAGCTTAGATGACTCACATGGTATATGTATTGTTTTTGTTTCGACTCTCAGACTGAGTACTGGGATGTGGACCAGAAATAGTCCTAATACGAATTCAGCTCACTTCCTGAAGGTTTTTGAAATAACTTATTTTTTTAATCAAATTCAGTTTTTCACATTTATTGTTTTGCTAACATAATTGTCTCTTAAATTTGTCATGGATTGAGACCATGAATTAATGAATTTCATCTTGTTTGTTTTTAAATCCTCAGTACTTATCACATGGCAAATAGTATGCACTAAATATA
>NW_011494937.1:131847-131953 GCF_000754665.1 Bison bison bison
ATCTGCCTGCAATGCAGGAAACCCCAGGTTCTATCCCTGGGTTGAGAAGATCTCCTGGAGGAGGGCATGGCAACCCACTCCAGTATTCTTGACTGGAGAATCCACA
>NW_011494937.1:132219-134369 GCF_000754665.1 Bison bison bison
AGATTAAAAGAGATTTTTTATAATACAGAGCTCCTATATACCCCTCATCCTGTTTCCTCCATTGTTAACAACTAAGGAACTGACATTTTTGTATTACAAAACTTCATACTTTATTAGTATTCCATTAATATCTTTTTCTTCTGTTCCTGGATCCTATCTAGGATACCGCATTACATTTAGTTGTCATGCCTCCTTAGGCCCTTCTTCTCTGTGACAGTTTCTCACCCTTTCCTTGCTTTTGGTGATGTTGACAGTTTTGAGGAGCATGAGTTAGATATTTTTAGAATTTTTCTCAGTTCGGATTTATCTGGCATTTTTATTATGATTAGACTGTAACATGTATAAATATATACATGTTTTTATGTTTATGTCTGTGTAATGTTTGCATGTATTTTTATAATTTACAACTGTAAGAAATGTGTACATATTTATATGCTTAGCATAAATGTATGAAATGTATAAGGTGACATTGGTGACTGATGACTCTAGTAGAGCTCAAACAGTGTGTAGCAAACTTCTCATCACATCATTCTGTCAGCACAACCAATTCTTCTGAGTGGGCAAATGAGATCATACATATCCTCCCCAACAAAATATTGTATTTTTCTTCATTCAGCTATCGAGGAAGCCCCTGCTAAAACAATGGCCATTATCCTGCCAGATGGGGACCCATCAGCTATCTCAGAAGAATAAGACCTCTTATTCTAACAATAGTCTTCTAAGGAAGGTCACAACCCCAGAATCTAAAGTGATTTTCTATATGTGACATGATCAGCCCTGTCGGTCATTACTCAAAACAGAGAGAAAACGTAATTGCTCAAACACAGCTTCTAGTCAGGCACCTCATGACAAAGTCCCTCCTGAAAGTTATTCCTCCTAACTCTGCAAAGAATAACTAAAGAAATCAGGAAGTTTCCAATGCTGCTCTAGAGTTGTTCCCCAAACAATAAATTTACTCCGTTAGACAGTAGTTCACCTTCTGTGTGACACTTTCGTCAGGCATTGTGGTGTTCTTCTTGGTCATCCTGAGTACAGGATAAATTTCATGACTCCATTTCAGGTTCATCTCCTGGGAATGCTTTCTTTTTTTTCCCCAGATTCTCAGTCTTTCTTAATCATTAGCTATGAAGAGTGCTTCTGCATAGGTGTTTATATGCACAAGGAAGTCCCCAAATTCATGTGACTTGCTTTATCTTGGTGGTCTGGAACTGAACTTGCAAGATCTCTGAGATAAGCCTGTATTTTTACTACATGCACATATTTTCTTAAGCATTGTATAGACTATTCTTATGCAAATTTAATCTTCATACACATGGTATTTTATTATATTATCTGTTGACAAACTGTCATTTTTTACACAATATTAGTTTTTAGTGATTCGTCTATATTGATACAAGGTACTCTAAGTCATTTCATTCATTCTGAGATGTTTCCAGTTGTTTGTGCCACAAACAATATAGCTATAGATATTCTTGTCTCTTATGCACCTATGAGTGAAAATGCTGGACTATAGGGTATGCAGAGTATCAAATTGTTTATCAAAAGTCACCAGTACATTTTTTTTACACAATTGTCCATACTTTCTTGAGATTTGCTGAGCTCAATATATAGCAATGGAGATGTGCTTCCCTTTATAGTTTTGCTTTGGTAAAGTCAATATGTAGGTTGCCTCACCTTAGCACTTGATATGAAATAATAGTATTGATTAATATTAATGTTAGTAAAATATATTAAATAATATTTCAGAATTAGAAATAGTTTAATATGTAAATAATATATTAACTATGTTAAATTATATATTTATTAAATATGCTACATACTGTATTTATTTGTGTAGCTAAGGAGAATACTGATTCAGACCGTGGGAGTAAAATCAGAAGTGATTAAAATTCATCTCTTATGAAGAAAATTTGGCTTTCTGGAAACCACAGGTCATTCCTTCTCCTTTTTCTCCTCCTTTTTACTTTTAAAATTCACAACCAAAAGCAAAAATGAGAATTTTGAACCAGCTTATTGTTTTTTCTTAAATCAGAAGATTAATTTTTCTCCCCAACTGCCTCTCTGTCCTTTGATGAGATTCTGATATTTTATATAACACTGGCTTCTATGATTCCTTTGTAACTTAGTCTCTTTCTCCAAGACATAACTCT
>NW_011494937.1:134469-134665 GCF_000754665.1 Bison bison bison
AATATATGTCTCTCAACTTATAAAAGTCTTCTTTGATTACCATTATCAGTGTTTTATACTTTTTAGTGTACCTATCTTGCATTTTGGGATCAGATTTATATCTAAGTACTTCGGTGATTATGATGCAAATTTAAAAGTTATTTTTTCCATAAACTTTAAAAATTACAGAATAGCCTTAGATTAAAAGAGATTTTTT
>NW_011494937.1:134765-136335 GCF_000754665.1 Bison bison bison
ATATAAGCAGAGTGACAATATACAGCCTTGACGTACTCCTTTTCCTATTTGGAACCAGTTGGTTGTTTCATGTCCAGTTCTAACTGCTGCTTCCTAACCTGCATATAGGTTTCTCAAGAGGCAGGTCAAGTGGTCTGGTATTCCCATCTCTTACTAGATTGTAATCTAAGATACACTCTCAACCATAATAATAATGCCTCTTAAAGTTCTGTGAAGGCAGGAGATACATCCAGTAACAATATCTCCTTTGTTGATCATTATATGCCTAATTCCTTGCATACTGTCTGTTTTATAGGAAATGCATCTGTTGGTTTAAATCAAAATTGGATGGTGAAGAGAGATGGCTATTCATTAAGCGTCCAATCATTACTGTAGAGCCCAAGTAATTCAGAAGAATAAAAAGCTAATACTAGGCAAGCAGATAGAAACCAAGGTTAAATTCAGTTCCAAGGGGTTCAGGAATTCAGACCAACACTTAGACAGGAGGACAGTTATGTGACAGCTCCAAGATGGGAGAGACTGGGCATTTTGAGGCAAAAGGGGGATCCAGAATATAGTAGCAGATAGAATTGAGGAAAACCTCAGCTTTAGACAAAAAATATTTGTGCTGTTATTCTCAGGACAAAAACTGATCTTTATCAAAGTTAGAGAGAGAATGACGTTTAGCATTTTCCCTGTGATTTAAAGTCTATTTTTCATTTGGTCAGTGGTATTGAAATATAATTCACATATAGAAAAAATGCCTCCTTTTCAGAGTGCAGTTCTGGGAGTTTTAACAAATGTATACAGTTATATAATCATCACCATAATCACAAGATAGACAAGGTCCACTGCTCCATCGGTTTATTTTGCCTTTGTGTAGTTATCCCTCACCCTCGCCTCCACCCCTAGCAACCACTCATCCTTCCGTCCCCATAACTGTGCTTTTTCCAAAATGTCATATAAATGAAATGATAAATTCTGTGGCCTTTTGAAACTGGCTTCCCATAATGGTCACTCAGATGGAAAAGAATCTGCCTGCAATGCAGGAAACCCCAGGTTCTATCCCTGGGTTGAGAAGATCTCCTGGAGGAGGGCATGGCAACCCACTCCAGTATTCTTGACTGGAGAATCCACGGACAGAGGAGCCTGGCGGGCTACTGTCCGTGGGGTCGCAAAGAGTCGGACGCAACTGAGGGACTAATTTTCACTTTCCCATAATTAGTGTAATACATTTGTGCTTCATTTGTGTTTTTATGTGTACATATTAGATTTTTGGGCTTCTTGTATCTTTTTTTTTAATCCCTTAAGCACAAATTGTACAATGAAGTTTCTCAAACATGGGAAAACTACAGGGAGTCAGCACATGTGCAGTGCTATGGGCAAGACTTGGCTTGGGAAAAACAACTTTGTGATCATACTATCTCCCTGGTCAAGTAAGTATTTATTAGATTATCTTTTATTGCTCAGTAATGTTCCACTGCTAGATATACCACCGGTTATTCATCCATTCTCCCATTGAAACCTGTTTGGCTTACTTCTAGTTTTTGGCCATTATGAATAAAGTCTACCATAAATACTCATGTGCAAG
>NW_011494937.1:136435-138123 GCF_000754665.1 Bison bison bison
AGAGGATTTTAAAGTAAAGATAAAAAGTTATTTCTCCCCAATAATAATGGAATGGATTTATACATGTTGCCTTATTGGTAGTTCCCAATCCACCACCAGAATTCAAACAGCAAAATATCTATACACTAGCAGTTTGAATTGTTTCCTGGAATGCCATATTTGTAAATATGTAATGGAAAAGAAAAAACAAACTTTAAATTGGGTTTCACATTTGCCTCGATAACATCCTCTTCACACAGAAAGCAGAACCTGAGCTACGGATGCTATCAATGTAGGTTTTTTGTAGTAGGAAAAAATACCTATGTGGAGAAAGCGTTTCTTGTCTCCAAACATTTTGCCCTTGTCTCATATTGTTTCAGTGAGAATGTGTGCATGATGAGTAGCTTAGTCGTGTCTGACTCTGTGCCACCCTATGGACTGCAGCCCATTCAGCTCTCCTGTGCATGGGATTCTCCAGGCAAGAATACTGGAGTGGGTTGCCATGCCCTTCTCCAGGGGATCTTCCCGA
Source organism: Bison bison bison (assembly GCF_000754665.1). Classification (NCBI taxonomy): domain Eukaryota; kingdom Metazoa; phylum Chordata; class Mammalia; order Artiodactyla; family Bovidae; genus Bison; species Bison bison. The sequence goes on from NW_011494937.1 coordinate 136,944, forward strand.
CCCATGGAATGACCCTGTGTCTCTAACATCTCCTGCATTGGCAGGTGGATTCTTTACCACTAGTGCCACCTGGGAAGCCCTGCTCCAGGGAGAATACTCTCTCAAATTCAGTAGAAACTCTATCTAACAGTAATACTTTGTATAACTTAATTTCAAACATCATTTCAATAGTTCCTCTTTTGTGTCATCTAAAGTTTAAATCAAATTTTTAAACAGAGTTGTGCTTTCAGAGATTTATATTCACATGAGAGCTGTGTATTCAATTCTTGATGATCATTAGTTTGAAACTAATGATAACTCCACTCCAAACCTGAAGAATGAGAGGAGACACAGTTTGAATTTTTAAGTATCTAGCATGTAAATCGGACTTCCTTGATGGCTCAGATGGTAAAAGCGTCTGTCTACAATGCAGGAGACCCGGGTTCAATCCCTGGGTCGGGCAGATCTCCTGGAGAAGGAAATGGCAACCCACTCCAGTGTTCTTGCCTGGAAAATTCCATGGACGGAGGAGCCTGGTAGGCTACCGTGCGTGGGGTTGCAAAGAGTCAGACACGACTAAGAGACTTCACTTTAGCTTTTAGCTTTTTAGCATGTAAATCTCCTTTACTTCATTGTATATTATTTGTTTTTGTTTTAATTTTATAGTATTTTTCCTCAATTTTCTTCAATTTGTAATTGCAACCCAAATGAAATTATAATTACTAACACTTATTAAGGTGTCATTAAATGCTTACCATATGCCAGATAATTGTGTTGTTTTACATACATTTTATTCTCTCTATCAATTTATCAATCAATAATGCCCCATTTTACATATGAAGAAACTGAGGAATATAAACACTTTCACTTATTATTTGTATTTCTAAGAAAATCTGTCATTGTGTTTATTCAGTTTCAGACATTTGAAACAAAATAAAACTGAGAATAAACAAACTTAACAGTTAAGAACATTATTTAGAAATTATTCAGTTAAAATCAACAGAAATATAAAGAAACATAGTAAATTAATTACATGAAAATTTTCTTTAAATAAGCTCATTCAACCCCAAATCAATATGAAATTGAGACAAAACTGTCCTCTAAAATATTTTAACTACCTTTATTTAATGAAAGTATCTTCATTCATACTTTATTTCATTCCTTGTATGAATTGTAGAAAACTATTTATAATTAAAAATAG
>NW_011494937.1:138463-139496 GCF_000754665.1 Bison bison bison
ACATCTACTGCTGCTGCTAAGTCGCTTCAGTCGTGTCTAACTCTGTGCGACCCCAGAGACGGCAGCCCACCAGGCTCCCCATCCTTGGGATTCTCCAGGCAAGAACACTGGAGTGGGTTGCCACTTCCTTCTCCAATGCATGAAAGTGACAAGTGAAAGTGAAGTCTCTCAGTCGTGTCTGACTCTTTGCGACCCCATGGACTGAAGCCCACCAGGCTCCTCCGTCCATGGGATTTTCCAGGCAAGAGTACTGGAGTGGGGTGCCATTGCCTTCTCCGCTCTATACATTTATCTTTCCTTAATTGAACAATCAAGTTTATGATGTGAACAGATAAGATTTTGCTGTTGAATTCTATTATATTTATCTCTTAGATTTCTGTTTCTTAAAAATGAATGAAATGAGGAAGGATGCACTTGTGTAGTTTTTTGTTTTCTCTTATGCTTACTAATATTTAGTAAATAACAGAAGGAAATAGAAAATTTCCTGGAATACCTAAACAAATAATGCCACAATTAGTTTATCTTTTTATTTAAAAAGATGATTGCATACAATTGTGTGTTAGTTACTGAAGTAACATTTTAAAATAAGAAATGTCTTTTTATATTGAGCTATTTATTTTGCCTTTTGATAAATTATTGAGATTTATACTTAGTACTGGGTCAAAAGAGAGTTTCCGCTGCCCTTTTAGATTCTTCTGGCTGGTCTGAGAATTAAATTAATAGGAGACAGATTAACAGGAAAAAAATCAAACCAAAGTTTAATAGCATGTATACATGGGAGAGACTCAGACTGAGAAACTTGCAAAACTGGCTGGAACTTTCATCTTAAATAGCATCTTCAGCTAAAGATAAGAGGTTATGGAGGGTAGTGATTTGAGACTTCAAGGGGGAGGAAGGTAATTCACATGGAAATGGAAAAGCAAATATTTGGTAAACAAATGTTTGCTGGTCCAAGCAGAGACCATGGGACACAGAGTGGACTCTGATCTCTAGGCCCTGCCCAGTTTCCCCCCACATACCTCACCCATATACT
>NW_011494937.1:139596-140986 GCF_000754665.1 Bison bison bison
GTAACAGGTCCTGTATCTATTATTTTAGGCAGTTAAGTGGGGAAGTTTCAAGAAAACCTTCCTGATCTTTCTGCTTCTTCAAAATAATCAGTGTAAATTAATCTGCATGTCAAAGGGACATATTTTGGGGGTGGCAAATCTTGCTCCTCTACACTAGAATATAAAATCAATCAATTTGTACCTCTAGGAATAATCAAATCAGAGTTATATGTTCTATACTGAATTATGTTTCCTCCTTTATAACTTATGTATCATTTTTTATTAGCTTCCTCCGTGTGTAGAATTTGAGGCATATTTTTTAATATTACATTTCAATGCGATGAAAGTAACAATGACAGCAGGAAAATATCTGAATTTTATATTGTCATGCATGTTCAATTTTAAGGAAATAAGCACTCTTATAACATAAGAATTTGAAGATTTTACAAGATGAAATAGCTTTTAAATATTACTGTATCACTGTCATTCTAAGGAGGTTCTTTAAATCCTTATTTGTTTGATGGATTTAGATTCCACATAGAATTCACTCATTCATTTACTCATCATTATTTATTAAGTGCCTGTCAGGCACCACAATTTGCACTGATCTCAGGTGGCCTCAGCCTGTAGCAGCTTGAAGTGGGATTTCGGTTCCTGGTCAGAGACTGAAGTCTGGCCCTGCCAGTGAGAATCCTAGCCACTAGACCACCAGGGACCAGGCCCTGGCCTGCTAGTTGTATAGAAATGATTTTTCACATAGAGATGCAAAGTAGTAAAACAAGCAGAGTGTTTATGAGGAGGAATAACAGTACATTTGGATAGACTCACATGGGTGGACTCAGAGCGTTGCACCCTCATGATAATTTAAATCACTTTTATAAGGCATATCTTCTGGTTTCCTTTAGATCAGCCATCTTGCTTTGCCTGGTTCTGGGTCCATATTTGGGCTGTATTAGGGTCCTCCCATGTATGTATGCCCTCATCTCTTAGCCAAGATGAATTCTAGTGAAGGGGCTTACAGGTAGGCTGACATCATTTCCTATGATGTGACGCTCCCTCCTTTTTGACCTCTAAGGAGCCTTTCTGCACATGCGTAGTCTGGGAGGTCTCCTTGACTTCAAGACAGAGGAATATGTGATCTTTTACCTTTTATCTGGGCAGGGCTCAGCTTCTCCTCTCTCTTGCTATTTTGGAGTATCTGTCCAAAGGGAACATCTGCTCCTTCCTCAGTACTATATACTGAGTGCAAGATACGGCTTAAATATCCTACAACAGTCAGAAAAGAAAATGAACTGATAGTTTAATTTAAAAAGCAAAACAGGAATGTTTATGTCTGTTTCCAGAAGTAAGGAATTCTCTTATGATGAGAAAAATAATAATAAGCAATGATAAAATGTATGTTTATGTACTT
>NW_011494937.1:141246-141644 GCF_000754665.1 Bison bison bison
ACTTTTCACTTTCATGCATTGGAGAAAGAAATGGTAACCCACTCCAGTGTTCTTGCCTGGAGAATCCCAGGGATGGGGGAGCCTGGTGGGCTGCCATCTATGGGGTCGCACAGAGTTGGACACGACTGAAGTGACTAGTAGCCTAGTAGTCAGGACTGGAAGTGCCATATATATATTATATCTGCTCACACTCTATAGACCAGAACTTCATTGTGTGACTCAAACTTAACTCCAGGGGTTTCTGGAAAAAAGAGAACTTGGATTATTTTTTAACAACTTGCCAAACTCTACCTAACCAGCCCTGTGCCTGAGACATTTGCTATTAATAAATGTTTGTTGAACTCTTAGTTTGTATGAAACAGAACTTGAGCAAAGTAAACATACTTCTATAGCCCCTA
>NW_011494937.1:142196-143169 GCF_000754665.1 Bison bison bison
GAACCAACCAAGTGATTATATGGTTGAAACTTTGTCTCCCTCCCCCATCCTTCTGGGAGTGGAGAGGGTGCCTGGAGGTTGAACCCGTTGCATATGGTCAGTGGTTTAACCTATCGTGCCTAAGTAATGAAACCTCCACCAAAACCAAAAAGGACTGGCCTTGGAGAGTTTTCCCTGTACAGATTGGGGTTGGAGAGGGGGTGGTGTACTGGAGAGGACCTGGGAGCTCTATGCCCTGTCCCTATATCTTGCCCTATGCATCTCTTCCATCTAGATATAAAAAACAATGAACCAATTGATGCTGAAAGCTCAGCTTCTCTGTACACTGGTGCTGAATCGAATGTCGGAGACAGAGTTTGGGGTGAACTAGAAAAGGATAGCTTTGTTGCTTTGCCAGGCAAAGTAGGACACAGTGGGCTCCTGCCTCGAAAAACTGTGTGTCCTAACCCAGGAGGCAATAAGAAGTTTGGTGACAATACTTCCCAAGGGAGGGCTTGCTGACAATATTAGGCTCTGTTCAGGGTAGTCAGGTCTCCTAATCTTGATGAGCATCTCTGGTCCCTTTAATCTTGCCTCAAGTGGTTTCTTGACTTCTCCTCCCTTGATTAGCAACATTTGAATCTGCCCTTAGGAACTCGGGAGGTCATAGAGACTGGAGTCTTGCCTACAAGAAATGGGGAACACAAAAAGAGGCTTCCATGTCCCACAGAGCCTTGCTCAGTTTCACAATGACCTAGTAAAGTAAGATGTTTCTCTGAGTTCTATGAACTGCTCTAGCAAATTAATTGAATCCCACAAGAGGATCTTGGGAACCTCTCTGATTTACAGCCAGTTAGTCAGAAGTATAGATAGTAACCTGGCCTTGTGACTGATGTTGAAAGTCAGCTCTGGTGGTGACAAGGTGGTGTGGGTGGGCAGGGTGGTGCTGTGGTGTCTTCTCAGACTGAATCCTTAACCTGTGGAATTGGATGTT
>NW_011494937.1:143269-145300 GCF_000754665.1 Bison bison bison
TCAAAACTGAGTTGAATTGTAGGCCATCCAGCTAATGTTCCAAGAATTGCTTGTTGTTTTGTATTAGTCCCTGATATTGAAATTGGTACCAGAACCTAGTCAAATTTTTATTCTCTTCCCTTTTCATTCATCTTCACTGTGTGTTCGTAGTGTCTGATTCTTTTGTGACCCCATGGACTGTAGCCCACCAGGCCCCTCTGTCTGTGGGTTTCTCTAGGCAAGAAGACTGGAGTGAGTTGCCATTTCCTCCTCCAGGGGATCTTTGCGACCCAGGGTTAGAACCTGTGACTCCTGTGGCTCCTGCATTGGCAGGCGGTTCTTTACTGCTGAGCTAGTCTCTTAGGTGGAGACAATGTTAGGACACAAAAAGAGATTTAGAGCAGGTTGAATAATGGCAATGTACTCTACATGTGGGTACATAAGCAAACTCGGTGGCATTGACTTTAAATATACTTTACTAATAATCTACATTTTCTGAAATAGCCCAAATGGTGTTTTATAACCCTGGCTACTACCTAGGTGTTAATATAGGTGTTCTGTCAGTCATGGAGGTGTGGGTCAAAAATGTTTGTTATAAGTACTGCACCAGAATGTTTTAAAATGGAAGGTAAGTGTTCTGAATGTTCATCATTAAATAATCTTATGTCAATACCTAAAAGAAGACATTTAAAAAATATTTTTATTTATTTATTTGGCTGCACTAGGTCTTAGTTGTGGCATGTGGGATCTAGTTCCTTGAGCAGGGATTGAATCTGGTCCCCCTGCATTGGGAGCACAGACTCCCAGTCACTGGACCACAAGGGAATTCCCAAGGACATTTTTAGTATAGCCTTTCTCCAGTACTGTGAGACACTGAATACCATTAAATCAGATTCTAGGGGTTAGTATGATATAACACTGAGCTACAAGACTGGCCTAGTAACAATCCCACAGTTTATGGGATTGTTATGTCTTCTTGGAAAATTGTCCCCTTTATCATTCTATGATGCTCCTCTTTATTCCATATATGATTTTTCATGCATTGAAGTTAGCTTTATTTGAAATTTACACCTATTCTTTTTTTTTAAGTATTTATAGAAGCTTTATTCATATTAGCCAAAAACTATAAACAACTTAAAAGTTCAAACTTTACATAATTGTATTAGTCTTGCCAAATATCAAAATGAATCCATCACAGGTATGCATGTGCTCCCCATCTATCTTTCTTTTGATTAGTGTCTGCATGGTACATACTTCTCCATCCCTGTACTTCTAATCAATCTGTGTCTTTACATTTATAGTAACTTTCTTGTGAATAATGTATAGTTGGGTCTTATATTTCTATCCACTCAGATAGTCTCTATCTTTTATTTGGTGTAGTTAGACCATTTATATTTAAATTAATTATTGATAGAGTTGAATTCATATCAGTGACATTTTAACTGTTTTTGTATTTGTTGCCCTTTTCTTTGCTTATCTCTGTTTATTTTTGCCTTCTTTTCTTTTTCTTCCTTCTCTGGTTTTAATTGAGCATTTTGCATAATTTCATTTTCTCTCATCTTAGCATATCAATTGTACTTAATTTTTTGCATTTGCCCTGTAGTTGACAATATACATTTACAACTGATACATGAATAGTATAATGTAACAATATTGTCCCCAATTCCTCTCATCCTTAAAACATTACTGTCTCTCATTTCACTTATCTGTAGCCTGTAGTCACTGAATACATTGTTGCTATTATTATTTTGAGCAAACTATTGTCTATTAGATCAATTAAAATAAAAGATTTAATTTTACTTTCATTTATTCCTTCTCCAATGCTCTAAGTCTCTGACATATATCACTTTCCTTCTCTCTGAAGAACTTGTTTAAACATTTTTTTGTAAGGCTGGAAACAAATTTTCTCTTAATTTATGTTTGTCAGTGAAAGGCTTTCCTAATCCTTCACTGTTTTTCTTAATTGTAGTAAAATATAAACAATGAAAGATTGGGATTTTTAAACCATTTTTAGTTTACAGTTCAGTGACATTAATTACATCACTCCTATCT
>NW_011494937.1:145443-146419 GCF_000754665.1 Bison bison bison
CTTTTTCTCTTTGTTTTTCAGTTTAAGAAGTTTTTATTGACTTCCCCTCAAGCTCATTGTTTCTTTCTTCAGCTGTATTCAGTTTATTGATCAACCTATCAAAAGCATTCCGTTTTTATTTAAGTGGTTTTGATTTCTAGCATTTCCTTTTGATTCTTTCTTTGAGTTTCTGTTGCAGGAAGGATGGGGGGGAGGCGGGGGGGCGCCTTCCAGTCTACCCAAGAGTAGACTCTTGTCTAACGCTCAGAAATGAATTGTCCAAGGACGCATACATGCTGACAAAGCAAAAAAACTTTACTTAGGAGGAGGACTCAAGCAGAGAGCAGCAGGATAAGGAAACTCAGGACTGCTCTGCCATGTGGCTCACAGTCTTGTGTTTTATGGTAATGAGGGTAGTTTCTTGGTTGTCTCTGGCCAGTCATTCTGTATCAGGGTCTTCCTGGTGGTGTGCAAATCTCCCAGACAAGATGGATGTCAGTGAAAAGGATTTGGGGAGGTTGGTAGGATATATGGACTGGTATCCACTCTCTCCTTTCTACCTTTCCTAAATTCTTCTGGTTGATGGTAGCTTTTTTGTTCCATGTTCCTTACCAGGACCTCTTGTAAAGTAACTCTTGCTTGTGGTTATGATTGTGCCTGACCAGGGTGGGCAGTTTCAGTCAGCCATTCCCTAAGATTTCCAATCTCTCTGCTTATATTACCCATTTTTGCATGTTGTCCATTTTGTTTCACTAGAGACCAGAGTATATTAATTAGTCTTCAGTTCAGTTCAGTTGCTTAGTCATGTCCAACTCTTTGGACACCATGCATCGCAGCACGCCAGGCCTCCCTGTCCATTGCCAAATCCCGGAGTTCACTCAAATTCACGTCCATCGAATTGGTGATGCCATCCAGCCATCTCATCTTCTGTTGTCCCCTTCTCCTCCTGCCCCCAATCCCTCCCAGCATCAGGGTCTTTTCCAATGAGTCAACTCTT
>NW_011494937.1:148018-148437 GCF_000754665.1 Bison bison bison
TCCAAAGAATAGCAAGAAGAGATAAGAAAGCTGCTGCTTACCTTGGACGAGGGGTATCTCCTCATGGCCGCCCCTCCTGACCTTGATCGTAGAGTAGCTCCTCTCTGCCCTCCTGCGCCTGTGCAGCCGCTGCTCCTTCGACCTGGGGTTGCTCCTCTCAGTCGCCTCCCCTGACTTCCGGCGTGTGGTAGCTCCTCTTGGCCACCGTCCCTGGCCTGGGGCGTGGGGTAACTCCTCCTGGCCACCGCCCCTGACCTCGGATGTGGGGTAGCTCCTCTCGGCCTCCACCCTGACCTCCGGCGTGGGGTAGTTCATCTCGGCTGCCGCCCCTGACCTCAGACGTGTGGTGGTAGCTGACCTCGGACGTGTGGTAGTAGCTCCTCTCTGCTGCTCCTGTTTCGACTCATTAATTAGTCTTA
>NW_011494937.1:148812-149273 GCF_000754665.1 Bison bison bison
CATAGTACTTGAATCAAAGCAATCTGACAATTTTTTTACATAAGACATCAGTTGAAGTCTTTGCTCAAGTTATTTTTAGAAAATATCTGTCTTGTCATTTGCAGAGAACTTCTGACATTTGAAAATGCCCGTACAATTATTTACAGGTACTCAGCTGCAGTGTGGAGATTTTAAAAACAAGTCATGTTACTCAGACAGCAAATTGTGAATAAATGTGTCATAGGTTGGGTTTCCTGGGAAGCCAACTCCGAAACAGTGTAATTTGCAGCAGATTTTTTGTGCTGGAGTGTCGCTGGGATCCAAAGCTGTGGAAGGGAGGAAAAGAAAGCAGGAACAGGAGGAGAGAGCGGTCCAGTGTTGAGGCAGGCCCATCAGGAGTTTCCATCCATCCCTTGGAGGAAGCTCTGGAATTAGACTGGTCCTTCACCATCTGTTTGTGTCATCTTTGATTTCTTTCATCA
>NW_011494937.1:149373-150129 GCF_000754665.1 Bison bison bison
TCTGACTGTGGCTTCTGCTCCTGGAGGCTCAGATCCTCTGTACTCATCTCTCTCTATTTTTGAACCAGCAGATTTTCCTGTAATCTCAGTTCTCTGATGGATCTTAGATAAGTTATTAATTTCCAGTTTGTTCAACTTTTTGTCAGGATGGAGGTTTATGACTTCTGAGCTATTTACATGTCTGGTAACCAGAAGTCACCATAATTTGTGGCAACAGCTTACTGTTAAAGTCTATTTCCTTTAAAAGTTTCCTGCTGAATAGCAAGGAGTTCTAAATATTTTGGAAAGAAATTTGTCTTGGAAAATATATGTATGATTTCTTAATAATTAGAAAACTTCATAAAGAGTGTTAGTCACTCAGTTGTATCTGACTCTTTGCAACCCCATGGACTCTAGCCTGACAGGCTCCTCTGTCCATGGGATTCTCCGGTCAAGAATACTGGAATGGGTTGCCATTCCTCTCTCCAGGGGATCTTCCCGACCCAGGAATCGAATTCAGGTCTCCTCCATGGTAGGTGGATTTTTTAACATCTGAGCCACCAGGGAAGCCCTTGTAAAGAGTAAACCCAACAATAATTAAATATATGATAGTTGTTGGGCGAAATATTTCAAAATCATCACTTCAGTTCACATAACCTACAACCCCTCATTTTTGTCTTCGAATTACCAGTGTGAACTATGGATTAGAGGTTCCCCAATTACTCATTTATTAGAGTTTAGCTGTGCTAGTTTTTTTTTTTTTTAACAGTTTGACTA
>NW_011494937.1:150660-150989 GCF_000754665.1 Bison bison bison
CCATCTGTTTGTGTCATCTTTGATTTCTTTCATCAGTGTTTTATAGTTTTCTGAGTAGAGGTCTTTTGCCTCCTTAAGTAGGTTTATTTCTAGGGATTTATTTTTTTTGTGGCACTGGTAAATGGGATTGTTTCCTTAATTTCTCTTTCTGATCTTTTGTTGTTAGTGTATAGGAATGCAAGAGGTTTCTGTGCATTAATTTTGTATCCTGCAACTTTACCAAATCCATTGATGAACTCTAGGACTTTTCTGGTGGCATCTTTTGGATTTTCTATGTATAGTATCATGTCATCTGCAAACAGTGACAATTTTACTTCTTCCTTTCCAAT
>NW_011494937.1:151608-152067 GCF_000754665.1 Bison bison bison
TCCCCTGGAGGAGGGCATGGCAACCCACTCCAGTATTCTTGCCTGGAGAATCCCATGGTCAGAGGAGCCTGGCGGGCTATAGTTCGTGGGGTCACAAAGATCAACATGACTGAGTGACTAAGCACACACAGCACAGGTGCCCTCTATGGGCTTCCCAGGTGGCACAGTGGTAAATAATTCATCTGTCAGTGCAGGAGACACAGGAGACAGGGGTTTGCTCCATGGCGTGGGAAGACCCCTGGAGGAGGAAATGGCAACCCACTCCAATATTCTTGCTTGGAAAATCCCATGGACAGAGGACCCTGGAGGTCCATGGGGTTGCAAAGAGTTGGACATGACTGAGCACATGGCACAGGCAAGTTCCCTCTATGCCCATTTTCTGGAGAGTTTTTATCATAAATGGGTGTTGAATTTTGTCAAAAGCTTTTTCTGCATCTACTGAGATGATCATATTGTTTT
>NW_011494937.1:152167-153272 GCF_000754665.1 Bison bison bison
CCAACATCTCTGCTATATCTGAGTCTGGTTCTGATTCTTGGTTTGTTTCTTCACACTGTGTTTTTCACCTATTGCCATGCTTCCTTTTTGCTGAAAGATGTAATGTGTTGGGCAAAAAGAATATAGGTAAATAAGTCTTTTGTGTGAGGTTTTACATTCATCTGGCTGTGTGTTAGGCTGTATTTACTGGTTGCTAGAGTGTGGTGTCAGAGGAAAAGATTCCCTCTGGTGTCTGTGTTTTGGTATCCTCTGTTGTATTTAGGTTTTCCTAGAGGCCGAGGAGCCTGGTGGGCTGCAGTCCATGGGGTCGCAAAGAGTCAGACATGACTGAGCGACTTCACTTTCACTTTTCACTTTTATGCATTGGAGAAGGAAATGGCAACCCACTCTGGTGTTATTGCCTGGAGAATCCCAGGGACAGGGGAGCCTGGTGGGCTGCCGTCTATGGGGTCGCACAGAGTCGGACACGACTGAAGCGACTTAGCAGCAGCAGCAGCAGAGACATAAATAGAGTCTGAGCCTGGGAATTCTTTGGAACAATAACAGTCGCAATACCCTGCTATTGGACCCCTGTTGATGTGGTAATAAATAAGGGGGCAGAGGGGAAGTGTTCTGTAGTTCTATGATTAGGTCTCAGTGTTTTAGGGAGTCTGTGGCCCTGGACTATGATCTTCACAAGTGCTCCTCAGCTTTTTCAAACATTACACAATGGCTAGGATGGACTGGGTTTGGGTTTTCACCTTTCCCCACGTGGAAGGCTAGAAAGACCTGGAGTTGGACATGTGTCTTCTCCCACCCAACACCCATGTTGGTTAGGCTCTGGTAAAATAGTTTCCCTTGAGGACAATCTTTTGTTAAAGAGAACAAACCCTATGGGTGTTTTTGAAAGTGGTTTGCTTTTCCCTTCCTACTGATGGATGCATGAAATTTTTATTTAATCTTCATTCTGAAAACCAAGTGGTAAAATTCAATACCTGCTGGTAAAAGTGTAGAGGCCCCCACTAAGTATGGGCCTGCAGGAATCTTTATCTCTCAAATGAGTACACACTCAGTCTACAAGAATTCAATTATCCTTGAAATATTCCAACCAGTCTCTGACTGTGGC
>NW_011494937.1:154466-155882 GCF_000754665.1 Bison bison bison
TTCTTAGGTTTTTATAGTGCTATTAAAGCAGTTTAAGTTCATCTGTGGAAACTTAATTGTTTCACACTGCAACTATAACAAACAGATGTAATTCAAAAATATTTTGTAGCAGTAGAGATAAAGAAAACAGAACAGATGTCTATATAATCTTCTCATACTCTGGGCTGAAGGTGAAGATTAATTATAAGGATGAGATGTTAGATCACAGAGAATATGACTTTTATTGGGAGAATTTTCATGAAGTTCTAAATCAGCACTTCTGAAGTATTACTATCTACTGATTTTTCTGAAGTGGACTGGATAAACAAATAACTACTTTTAGGATTTAGGGCAAGGAAGTAATATATTTTTTTCTACACATTTTGAACTCCCTTCCCCAAACAAAAAAATGATTGATATATCTTCATTAATTATAAGTATCAAAAGTTTGGGAAAATATCTTTTTGAAATTAGCATGCAGTAATTTACAGCACTTCCTTAGGAAGTCAGACTTTGCCTTTCAAAAGTATAATATGTAATTTTTATTTCCTATTCTTGGTTGTGTAAGGTAGCACAATAATATCTTAAAATAAGCTTAATAGATTTTATTTGTTGACTTAGTTTGGGTAAACATTACAAATTTTCACTAGAAAGAAAATATGAGCTTTTTTATTGGAAGGTGTATAAGAGATAATATGCAGAATATTACTTGGTGTATGAATATGCTAGATGTGTTTAGTTTTGTCCCCAAAACATTGGGCAAAATGAATACTACTGTCATCCTGATAGTATTGATTTCAATTGTGTTATTATGAAGTACAACCTTTTCAGTAAATTAAGCATATTACAATTTCTGTCAAAAGCAAACCTGTTTTTTTAAAAAAGAAATTGAAAGGTGACTTTAGTCAAAGATGTAGAATTCAGTTAAGTAAACAGTAACAGTGTTTCCATTTAAATATAACCTCACTAAGGAATGCTAGAAAATTCTACATTCATTTAGAGTTTGAATATCCTAATCCGTGGACCATGAAGAGAACATATATCTTTCCTAGGCATAAGTGCTTTGTAACCATTTTGGAAGCAAGGAACTTAAAAGATTGCTTTCCATCTGTAACCTGCATGCTTCCAAGCCTTATTCATATCTTGAATTTTAGTTGTTCCCGATATGCTGGGATGGTGACTTTATTTTAGTTCTTGATCTTAAAGACAGCAGAGGAGAAATTTAATGCACTTTATGGAAGCATAGATATTATTTTAAAATTATTAAAGTTCAGAATCACTATGCCCATTCCCCTAAATAAACTGCATACATCTTGTTCTTCTGCTTCTCTTTAAGCTTGATTACATCTCTGCTCAATTACAGAAATGAGCTTTTAATTGGACTTCCTTAATTGGAAGCTTGGCGGTTGCAGAGCACAACTGCTCACTTATTCCTTA
>NW_011494937.1:155982-157000 GCF_000754665.1 Bison bison bison
ATGCAAATGCAATAGAAAAAATGACAAAGATGGGTGCAGTCTCTGCAAATACAATGGGATTCCTAATGCAGGCTCCTAAATGACAAACCATACTCAATGATTAGCCATATCCAACCCTGTTGTTTTATTTATATCTTCCTGGTGTCTGATAGCCCTTACAAGACATTTGTAAATGCAAATGTTTTAAATTACCTTTACTAAACAATAATGGCAGTATGGTTTATTAAAAATTGAAAACATGCTTGTTTGTAAAAATTCAGATACTCAAAAATTCTACCCATTTTGCAAAAAATAGAATCATATTCTATATGCTCTTTTTAAATTGCTAAGTAATTCACTTTCATGAAAGCAAAATAAACTGAAAGGTAATAGAATAGTGGCACTTCAGATAAATGTGTGTTTGAAAAATCTAAGTGATATGGCTAAATTAAAAAATAAGCTTTCAAAAGCATAAATAATTTGGAGCCATTTTGGTATTAATGCACCTTTATGTTTTGAATCTACATGGTACATTTTGACAACTTTCTGGCAAATTTAAGAAAAATGGCACTCAGACACTGACTTATTCCAACTTTACCTTCTCCATCCTCAGTTTTTATTTACTTATAATACTTTGACTATTGTCAAGTTTTATAACACTTATGTACTCTTTTTGAACTCTAAACTTACAATAGGATCAATTCTGTAAATTTAAATTGATTCATTGCTTACCATCAAGTTTACGCCATTCTTGATTTATTTTAAATCACACAATCGAGTAGTTGTATTTCACGATCAAGTAGTATTTATTTGTGAGTTTAATTTATAAGAAGGAAGCTGTAGTTTGGGGGTATTATATGCCTTAGAGTCCTCTTTTTTGCTGTAAAAAGCTTTATTGTTTACATTTGGTCCAAGGCTTGGGAGAGAGCTCCAGAGTGGTTAACAAGCCGACCAGGGACTGCAGAGAGGGAGTTAAGCTTAAAAAATGGTGTTTTTGGTCCTGGTTCTGAAGGATGAGACTGGAAAAAAGGTTTGAGGG
>NW_011494937.1:157100-157963 GCF_000754665.1 Bison bison bison
CATATTTTTTTAATTGGAGGATAATTGCTATACAATATTGTGTTAATTTGATTGTATGATTTTTATTCTTTAATTCCTTAATATGGTGTATGACATTGATTGATTTGCATATATTGAAGAATCCTTGCATCCCTGAGATAAATCCCACTTCTTCATGGTGTACGATCCTTTTAATGTATTGCTGGATCCTGTTTGCTAGTATTTTGTGGAGGATTTTTGCATCATGTTCATCAGTGATCCTGGTCTATAATTTTCTTTTTTGGTGATATCTTTGTCTGGTTTGGGTATCAGAGTCATGGTGGCCTCACAGAACGAGTTTGGGAGTGTTCCTCCCCCTGCAATTTGGGATCAAAAAGCTAGGTCTTTCTACTATATTAAGCAGTCTTTGGATCTGGGCTGTCTGCGAATTGTTATGTTGAGTAAGGCAGCTGAAATGACATGTAAAGGAGCTGAAAGTAAATCAGGCAACAAGTCTTTCTTTGAAGACAAACTGTGTGTTGTATCTCTCTGTTCATCATGGCATGATAGCTGGACAAAAAGCACATTTCAATACCTTCTTCATTTAAACATGACTTGAGGTTAAACAAAAGTTAAGGAGTTGAGAATTCCTTGAAAACAACAGTCAAGGAATTTATTTTATCACCTCAACAGATATTTATCTATATGTGAGACTGAAAGTGTTAGTTGCTCAGTCATTATTATTATCAGTGGTGTCTGACTCTGTGACCCCATGGACTATAGCCCACCTGGGTCCTCTGTCCAAGGGAGTTCTCCAGGCAAGAACACAGGAGTGGGTAGCCATTCCCTTCTCCAGGGAGTCTTACCAACCTAGGGATTGAATCTGGGTCTCCTTCACTGCAGGC
>NW_011494937.1:158063-159200 GCF_000754665.1 Bison bison bison
ACACTATATGATCCCAGTAAAAGCTGCTTTTATAGAGTGGTGTCCTTTTTATTTTAGTAAAATTGAAATTAAGATGGCATCTTGCTAAAATGTATTACATGTGCTATTGCTTTTATAGTCAAAGTGAGATGAATATTATTTGAATTTTTAGAAAATGATCTGTGATCAACATTTTGATTACATGTTATATTATATTATGTTAAATTATATTAATTATATTATATTTAAAGTTGGTGTGTACCCAAGAACTCCCCAAGAGGGTGGGTCTTGTTGGATTGAGAAAGTGACTATGGGGACAGTATTTGTTTAAAATTTAATTTGAAGAATTCCATACTGAGCTAAAAACAAACAGCAGTGTAGATGAGAAAGACCAGATGTTCACTGAGATGAAGGTTGAATCAAGTTTTGCCAGTTGTTTTAAGGCCAGAATGTTGAAGAACATAGAAAAAAAAGGTGGGAGAATAGGATTGAGAGTATTAGAAAGACAGGTGGAGGACATCCTTAAGAATAATCATCTAGGCTGAAAATTTGTGATAATGCATTGAATTTGTACAATATACAACAGAATATTCTACATGAATATTAATAATCAAAATTCCTTCACTCTGCTTGCTTTGTGTTCACTACTTCATTCAACATATACTTATTGCTTTCCCATTGTGAACTGTTATGAAAATTTTGAATCTTAATTTTTCATCTTGCAGTGAAATGTACATAGAAGTCAGTAAAAAAATTCAATGTATTTATAATTTCCCATTTATTTACCATACCCTTAAACTTTTTTGATCTAAAGATAACCATACTTTTTTCATCCCTTAGTTCCTTTCACATTTATGAAAATAATTAAGAAATTGTGCTTAATTATAATTAAGCATATGACTTAAGAAAATAGCAACACACTCCAGTATTCTTGCCTGGAAGATCCCATGGACGGAGGAGCCTGGTAGGCTACAGTCCATGGGGTTGCAAAGAGTCAGACACGATTGAGTGAGTGACTTCACTTTCACTTTCTTTCTAAGTCATAATTAATGAAGATATGACACTTCTGGTAAGATATATATCTTTACCATTGGCTTGTGTAACAAACAATTAGGAATAAACATTACTGAGAATTCCATAATACTCCTTATTAATTTT
>NW_011494937.1:159857-162288 GCF_000754665.1 Bison bison bison
TTCATTATTTATTTTTTCCTGCCTCAAGAAATTAAATCAATTACTCACTCCAATGTACAATAATTTCGAATTAGGAAAGACTTCTTAGAACTGTAGCAATTGGAACCATATTCAGGTGCTGGTAACAAACTCCAGGAATGACATGTATTTAAACAAGTTAAGGGTTTATTTTTCTTACTTTCAGGAAAAATTTCAGAAGCCAGCAGTTCAATGTTAATTATGATATTAAATTATTTGCCTTCTTGTCACCCTCGGGTCTTTTCTTTGACATATGTTTTGGAAAGAATCCCTGAGCAACAATATGCCTAGAAAAGTACGTTTTAAAATAGCCTATAGCAACAATGATTCAATATTTTTCTAAGTCCACATATTTCTTCTTATTCTAAAACATCGCTAAACAGTGTCAATGCATGAATCCTCTTCGAGTGACTTTTTCCCCTACCATTATTCAGATGTAATTTAAATATTATATTATGTAAGTTTAAGTTGTACAGTGTGATGATTTGATACACATATATATTATGAAATTATTGCCTCGATGAGGTTAGTCAACACATTCATCACCTCACAGAATTACAATGTATTTTCTGTGTGATGAGAACATACAAGATCTACTCTCTTAGCAGCTTTCAAGTAATTAATACACCATAGTTACCACACTATGCTCAGAACTTAAAACTCTTTTATAATTGGAAGTTTGTATATTCTGACTACTTTCAATTTCCTCCACCCCACAGCACCTGGCAACCACCATTCTACTTTCTGTTTCTTTGCATTTGACAGTTGTTTTTCTTTTATTTAATTTCACATTTGAGTGTTGGTCTTTCTCTGTCTGCCTTATTTCCCTTAGCATAATGCTGTTCAGGTCCATTCATGTTATTAATATCACCGAGGACAAGAATTCATTCTTTTTTAAGCTGAATGATATTCCATTGTGTATATGTGTGTGTATGTATATGTGGGTTTATATATGTGTGTGTGTGTGTGTGTGTGTGTATATATATATATATTTTTTTTTTTCTTCATCCATTCTTCCATTCATGATAACTTAGGTTGTTTACACATCTTGAAATAATGCTGCACTGAACATGAGGGTGCAGATATCTCTTTGAGATACTGATTTTATTTCCTTCAGATATATACCCATAGGTAGGATTGTTAGATCTCATGGTAGTTCTCTTTTTAATTTTTTGAGGAACCTCTGTACTATTTTCCATAGTTGCTGCACCAATGTACATCCCCACCAACAGCGCAGGAGGGTTCCTTTTTCTCCACATTCTTGCCAGCACTCAGTATTTATTGTCTTTTTTCTAATAGTGATTCTGACAGGTATGAACTTGTATCTGTTTGTGGTTTTGGTTTGCATTTCCCTGCTTAGTGATATTGAGCATCTTTTCATGTACCTTTTGGCCATTTGTGCATCTTTTTTGGAAAAATGTCTATTCAGGTCTTCTGCCCACTTTTTAATTGGATTGTTTGTTTTCCCCTTTTTGAGTTGTAAGAGTTTGTTAATGAATTGTGTATTTGGATATTAACTCTTAATCAGATATGTGATTTACATATATTTTGCATATAACAGAATTTTCTCCCATTCAGTAGATTGTGTTTCATTTTGTTGCTGATTTCCTTTGCTGTGCAAAAGCACTTTGGTTTGATGTAGTCCAAAAAGAAAATCATCACCTTGACCCATGTCAAGGGAATTTTCTCCCATCTTTTCAAAGTCCTTAGTTATTATTGATCTGTTTAGATTTCTAAGGGTCCTGGTAGGTTATATGTTTCTGAGAACTTTTCCATTTCTTCTAGGTTATCCAATTTATTGGCATAAAATCGTTCATAGTAAACACTTACAGTTCTTTGTATCAGTATTTCTGTGATGTCAGTTGGATAAATGTCTCCTCTTTCATTTAGAATTTAGACTTGTTTTTTAGTCCTTTCTTTTTTCTTGGTTAGCTTAGCTAAAGTTCAGTGAGTTCTGTTTATCTTTTAAAAGACAAAAATAAACAAGCAAAAAAAAACCAAACTCAGTTTCTTTGATTATTTTCTTTCTAGTCTCTATTTCATTTAATTCTGCTCTTGTATTTATTATTTCTGTCCTTCTACTAACTTTGGACTTTAGTTCTTCTTTTTCTCATTCCATGAGGTATAAGCTTGGGTTGTTTATTTCAGATTTTCCCTTTTTTTCTTTTAAATTTATTTTTTTACTGAAAGATAATTGCTTTACAGAATTTTGCTGTTTTCTGTCAAACCTCAACATGAATCAGCCATAGGTATACATATATCCCCTCCCATTTGAACCTCCCTCCCATCTGCCTCCCCATCCCACCCCTCTAGGTTGATACAGAGCCCCTGTTTAAGTTTCCTGAGCCACACAGCAAATTCCCATTGGCTATCTGTTTTACATATGGTAATGTAAGTTTCCATGTTACTCTTT
>NW_011494937.1:162388-164562 GCF_000754665.1 Bison bison bison
GTTGGTTGAATCCAAGAATGCAGAACCAGTATATGGAGGGCTGATTGTGAAGTTATAGGTGGACTTTTGACCAAAGAGTAGGACTACATGAGGGGAGGTTGCCCCTAACCCCACCCCACCACCACATTGTTCGAGAGTCAACTGTACTTTCCATCACCTTGTGCATGACTTGCTTTGCCTCTGCCAGTGTGCATTTATATAGTTTTAAGAAACTTAAAGTTCAGTGGTATATCATCATATGCCTTGGCATTAAGCATTTCATTTCAGTTTCTCTAGAGATTATGTACCCTTTTGTTGTTGTTCAGTCACT
Organism: Bison bison bison; assembly: GCF_000754665.1. Taxonomy (NCBI): domain Eukaryota; kingdom Metazoa; phylum Chordata; class Mammalia; order Artiodactyla; family Bovidae; genus Bison; species Bison bison. The sequence goes on from NW_011494937.1 coordinate 162,699, forward strand.
AAGTTGTGTCTGACTCTTTGCAACCCCATGAACTATAGCACGCTAGACTTCCCTGTCCTTCACTATCTCCCAGAGCTTGCTTAAACTCATGTCCATTGAGTCAGTGATGCCGTCCAACTATCTCATCGTCTTTCATTCCTTTCTCCTCCTGCCCTCAAACTTTCCCAGCATCTGGTGACCAAAGTTTGGGAGCTTGAGCTTCAGCATCAGTCCTTCCAATAAATATTCAGGGTTTATTTCCTTTAGGATTGACTGGTTTGATATCTTTGCCATCTAATACTCTCAAGAGTCTTCTCCAGCACCACAGTTCAAAAGAATCAATTCTTTAGTGCTCAACCTTCATTATGGTCCAACTCTCACATTCATACATGACTACTAGGAAAACCATAGCTTTGACTATACAGACCTTTGTTGGCAAAGGGATGTCTCTGCTTTTTAATATGCTGACTAGGTTTGTCATAACTTTCCTTCCAAGGAGCAAGTGTCTTTTAATTTCATGGCTGCAGTCACCACCTGCAGTGATTTCTGAGCCCAGGAAAATGAAATCTGTCATTGTTTCCACTTTTTCCCCATCTATTTGCCATGATGCCATGGTCTTAGTTTTTTTAATGTTGAGTTTTAAGCCAGCTTTTTCACTCTCCTCTTTCACCCTCATCAAGAGGCTTTTTAGTTCCTTTTCACTTTTTTGCCATTAGGGTGGTATCATCTGCATATCTGAGATTGTTGATAATTCTCCTGGCAATCTTAACTCCAGCTTGTGAGTCATCCAGCCCAGCATTTCACATCATGTACTCTGCATAAAAGTTAAATAAACAGAGTGACAATATATAGGCTTGATGTATTCCTTTCCCAATTTTGCACTAGTCCATTGCTTCATGTTCAGTTCTAGCTGTTTCTTGCATTTGTATAATAAGTCCATTATATCAAAGACTCACAATTCTTTCCCACATATTCATCATACACAAATTTTTACTATGATAATAAAACTTATTACTATATATAAGTGAAAAATGTCAACATTGAAGACTTCTGTTTCTTTATTAATTTCATACACGTGTAATTCTGCCTGTGCGTAGAGAAATGCTAGTAGATCCCAATGAGAAACAGTGCAATGTCAGATCAACCACAGTTGCTGATTCTGGCCAAGACACAGGCTGTAATGTTATCTTTGAAAGGGTTTCACATATAAGCCAAAATTTATGGGCTGAGTCCCTCGTAGAGTTAAGATTCATTGCTAATTCAACTGGAATTTCCAAATCCACACCTGATCTCAATTGTGTGTGTGCTTGGTGCTTACATGCCCATCAAGTTTTGATCTGGGAGTTTTCTTCCTCAGTTTAAAAGTTACTTCATAATACCTTATAGAAATTTATTGTTGGACATTAGGTTATCTAAATGCGTCTGTTCCAAGAAAAGCACACACTGTGTCTGTGTGATCAGTTCCTGTCTCTGGATTTTCAGCTAATCTGTCATGTTGCAGCTCATCACTGTAATCTGATTTGTCAGGTCATTGTGTCTGAACACCAGTGCTGCTTATTTGTCCTGATTTTATACGGTGCCAACCCTCAGAGAATTATGTAGCTTTCTTACAGTTCCTTATGGCAAGTTTTCCTTATTTAAAGGAAATGTGAGTCTATATAACAACCCGTAACTCAAATGAAAAGAAAATTAAAGAAATGAGAAATTCTGAATAGGTTGCCGTTGCATTTAAGCATATTCTTCTGTTAGTCATCTTCTTTTATATTTATAATTAACTTTTGTACATTTCAAATTAACTTTTCCATTTGCAAGTATCGTTATGGACCCAAGGCTTTTCACAGATAAAATAAGCTCCAAATAATTATAATTATTATCCTCTTTTTGA
>NW_011494937.1:164859-165101 GCF_000754665.1 Bison bison bison
TGCCTTTTCACTTGAAGAAAAACTTAGCTGGCTGTAAAATTCTTTAAACATGGTTTCTCCCTCACTACAGTGATGCACAATCTTCTTGAGTTGAATGTTGATTTGTAGAAGGCTGAAGTCAGTGTACAGTGGACCATTAACAACATGAGTTTGAACTACATGGGACCACTTACATGCAGATTGTTTTCAATAAATACAGTAGTACTCCATCTGCAGTTGGTTGAATCCCTGGATGCAGAACC
>NW_011494937.1:166099-167453 GCF_000754665.1 Bison bison bison
CTTCACTAAATGTTTGATAGAATTCTCCTCTGAGGCCATCTGGTCCTGGACTTTTGGTTTTTTTTCAGAGATTTTTGATCACAGCTTCAATTTCAGTGTTTGTAAATGGGTTGTTTATAATTTCTATTCCTTCCTGGTTTAGTCTTGGAAGACTGAACTTTTCTAAGAATCTGTCCATTTCTTCCAGGTTATCCATTTTATTGCCATGTAGTTGTCAATAATGGTCTGTTATAATCCTTTGTATTTCTGCATTATCTGTTGTAACTTCTCCTTTCTAATTTCTAATTTGGTTGATTTGATTCTTTTTTTCTTGATGAGTCTGGCTAAAGGTTTGTCAATTTTGTTTATCTTGTCAAAGAAACAGCTTTTTAGTTTTATTAATCTTTACTCTTGTTTCTTTCATTTCTTTTTCATTTATTTCTGCTCAGATGTTTATGATTTCTTTCCTTCTATTAATTTTGGAGTATTTTTGTTCTTTTTTTTCCAGTTGTTCAGGTGTAAAGTTAGGTTTTCTGTTTTTTTTGCATGGGAAAAATTTTTTTAGTTTAAATTTATTTATTTTAATTGGAGGCTAATTACTTTACAATATTGTATTGGTTCTGCCACACATCAACATGAATCTGCCACAGGCATACACGTGTTCCCCATCCTGAACCCCCCTCCCACCTCCCTCCCCATACCATCGCTCTGGGTCATCCCAGTGCACCAGCCCCAAGCATCCAGTATCCTGCATCAAACCTGGACTTATTCGTTTCTTATATGATATTATACATGTTTCAATGCCATTCTCCCAAATCATCCCACCCTCTCCCTCTCCCACAGAGTCCAAAAGGCTGTTCTATACATTTGTGTCTCTTTTGCTGTCTCGCATACAGGGTTATCGTTACCATCTTTCTAAATTCCATATATATGTGTTAGTATACTGTATTGGTGCTTTTCTTTCTGGATTCACTCTGTATAATAGGCTCCAGTTTCATCCACCTCATTAGAACTGATTCAAATGTATTCTTTTTAATGGCTGAGTAATACTCCATTGTGTATATGTACCACCGCTTTCTTATCCATTCATCTGCTGATGGACATCTAGGTTGCTTCCATGTCCTGGCTATTATAAACAGTGCTGCGATGAACAGTGGGGTACACGTGTCTCTTTCAATTCTGGGTTCCTCGATGTGTATGCCCAGCAGTGGGATTGCTGGATCATAAGGTAGTTCTATTTCCAGTTTTTTAAGGAATCTCCACACTGTTCTCTATAGGGGCTGTACTAGTTTGCATTCCCACCAACAGTGTAAGAGGGTTCCCTTTTCTCCACACCTTCTCCAGCATTTATTGCTTGTAGACTTTTGGATCGCAG
>NW_011494937.1:167553-168046 GCF_000754665.1 Bison bison bison
CAAATTCCCATTGGCTATCTGTTTTACATATGGTAATGTAAGTTTCCATGTTACTCTTTCCATACATCTCACCTTCTTCTCCCCTCTCCCAATGTCCGTAAGTCTGTTCTCTATGTCTGTTTCTCCATAGCTGCCCTGTAAATAAACTCTTCAGTACCATTTTTCTGGATTCTGTATATGTGCAATAGAATACAATATTTGTCTTTCTCTTTCCAACTCACTTCACTGTGTGTAATAGTTTCTAGATTCATCCACCTCATCAGAACTGACTCAAATGTGTTCCTTTTTATGGCTGAGTATATTCCATTGTGTATATGTACCACAAATTCTTTATCCAGTCATCTGTCGATGGACATCTAGATTGCTTCCATGTTCTAGCTATGGTAAATAGTGCTAAAATGAACAATGGGATACATGTGTCTTTTTCAATTTTGGTTTCTTCAGGGTATATGCCTAGGAGTCGGATTGCCAGGTCATATGGTGGTTTTATTCC
>NW_011494937.1:168397-170136 GCF_000754665.1 Bison bison bison
TGTTCTAATTCCATTCTTTTACATGTAGCTGTCCAGTTTTCCCAGCACCATTTCTTGAAGAGGCTGTCTTTGCCCCATTGTGTATTCTTGCCTCCTTTGTCAAACCCATAGGTGCAAGGGTTTATTTCTGGGCTTTCTATCTTGTTCCATTGGTCTATGTTTCTGTCTTTGTGCCAGTACCATACTGTCTTCATAAATGTAGCTTTGTAGTATAATCTGGTGAGCAAAGTTGATTCCTCCAGCTCCATTCTTCTTTCTCAAGACTGCTTTGGCTATTTGGGGTCTTTCATGTTTCTATATGAATTTTACAATTTTTGTTCTAGTTCTGTGAAAAATGCCATTGGTAATATGATAGGGATCACATTGAATCTGTAGATTATGTTTGGTAATGTAGTAATTTTCACAATATTGATTCTTCCTACCCAGGAGCATGGACTATCTCAGCTTCTGTTCACATCATTTTTAATTTCTTTCATTAGTATCTTATAATTTTCTGTGTACAGTTCTTTTGTCTCCTTAGGTAAGTTTATTCCTAGATACTTAATTCTTTCTGTTGCAATGGTGAATGGGATTTATTCCTTAATTTCTCTTTCTGATTTTTCATTGTTAATATATAGAAATGCAAGTGATTTCTGTGTATTGATTTTGTATCCTGCAACTTTACTAAATTCACTGATTAGTTCTAGTAATTTTCTCCTGCTATCTTTAAAGGGTTTCTATGTACAGTATCATGTCATCTGCAAAGAGTTTACTTCTTTTCTGATCTGCATTTCTTTTATTTCTTTTTCTTCTCTGATTGCTGCAGCTAGGACTTTCAGAACTATGTTGAATAATAGTGGTGACAGTGGACACCCTTGACTTGTTCCTGATCTTAGGGGAAATGCTCTCAGTTTTTCACCAGTAAGAATGATGCTTGCTGTGGGTTTGTTGTATATGGCCTTTATTATGTTGAGGTAGGCTTCCTCTGTGCCCACTTTCTGGAGAGTTTTTGTTTTTTTTTTTTTATTTTATTTTTAAACTTTACATAATTGTATTAGTTTTGCCAAATATCAAAATGAATCCGCCACAGGTATACATGTGTTCCCCATCCTGAACCCCCATCCCACTTCCCTCCCCATCCCACCCCTCAGGGTCATCCCAGTGCACCATCCCTGAGCACCCTGTCTCATGCATCCAACCTGGACTGGAGATCTGTTTCACACATGGTAATATACATGTTTCAACAGTATTTATTGTTTGTAGACTTTTTGGTGATGACCATTCTGACTGGTGTGAGGTGATATCTTATTGTAGCTTTGATTTACATTTCTCTAATAATGAGTGATGCTGAGCATCTTTCCATGTGTTTGTTAGCCATCAGTATCTCTTCTTTGGAGAAATGTCTGTTGAGGTCTTTTTCCCACTTTTTGATTAGGTGGTTTGTTTTCTGGCATTGAGTTATATGAGCTGCTTGTATATTTTGGAAATTAATCCTTTGTCAGTTGTTTCATTTGCAATTATTTCCTCCCACTCTGAGGGTTGTCTTTTCACCTTGCTTATAGTTTCCTTTGCTGTACAAAAACTTTTAAAGTTACTCATGTCCCACTTTTTTATTTTGTTTTTATTTCTGTTACTCTAAGAGGTGGATATTAGAGGATCTTCTTTTGATTTATGTCATCGAGTGTTCTGCTTATGTTTTCCTCTAAGAGTTTTATAGTTTCTGGTCTTACATTTAGGTCTTTAATCCATTTTGAGTTTAT
>NW_011494937.1:170933-171323 GCF_000754665.1 Bison bison bison
AGTTTTCCAAATTCGCTGGGGCATATTGATTGCAGCACTTTCAAAGAATCATCTTTTAGGATTTGAAATAGCTCAACTGAAATTCCATCACCTCCACTAGCTTTGTTCGTAGTGATGCTTCTGAAAGCCCACTTGACGTCGCATTCCAGGATGTCCGGTTCTAGGTGAGTGATCACACCATCGTGGTTATCTGGGTCATGAAGATCTTTTTTATATAGTTATTTCGTGTATTCTTGCCACCTCTTCTTAATATCTTGTGGTTCTGTTAGGTCCATACCATTTCCATCCTTTATTGTGCCCATCTTTGCATGAAATATTCCCTTGGTATCTAATTTTCTTGAAGAGATCGCTAGTCTTTCCCATTCTATTGTTTTCCTTTATTTCTTTGCA
>NW_011494937.1:172938-173248 GCF_000754665.1 Bison bison bison
AGAATTTTCCAAAGTTTATTGTGATCTACACATTTAAAGGCTTTGGTATAATCAATAAAGCAGAAGTAGATGTTTTTCTGAAATTCTCTTGCTTTTTCTGTGATCCAATGGATGTTGGCAATTTGGTCTCTCATTCCTCTGCCTTTTCTAAATCCAGCTTGAACACCTGGAAGTTCACAGTTTATGTACTGCTAAAGCAGTTTGGAGAATTTTAAGAATTACTTTGCTAGCATACGATATGAGTGAAATTGTGTGGTAGTTTGAGCGTTCTTTGGCATTGCCTTTCTTTGGGACTGGAATGAAAACTGAC
>NW_011494937.1:173348-173735 GCF_000754665.1 Bison bison bison
TTTGCCTTTCACTTCTCTTCTTTTCTCAGCTACTTGTCAGGCCTCCTTAGACAACCATTTTGACTTACTGCATTTCTTTTTCTTGGGGATGGTCTTGATCCTTGCATACTGTACAATGTCACAAATATCCATCCATAGATTTTCAGGCTCTCTGTCTATCAGATCTAATTCCTTGAATCTATTTGTCACTTCCACTGTATAATTGTAAGGTATTTGTTTTAGGCAATACATGAATGGTCTACTAGTTTTCCCTACTTTCTTCAACTTAAGTGTGAATTTGGCAATAAGGAGTTCATGATCTGAGCCACAGTCAGCTCCTGGTCTTGTTTTTGATGACTGTATAGAGCTTCTCCATCTTTGGCTGCAAATATAATCAATCTGATTTCT
>NW_011494937.1:173835-174377 GCF_000754665.1 Bison bison bison
TATTTGGAACCAGTCTGTTGTTCCATGCATAGATATTTACAATTGTTTTGTCTTCATCTTGGATTGATCTCTTGATTAGTATGTAGTGTTCTTCCTTATCTGTTGCAATATTCTTATTTTAAGGTCTATTTTGTCTTATATGAGGATTGCTACTCCAGCTTTCTTTTGCTTCCCATTTGCATGGAATGTATTTTTCCATCCTCTCACTTTCAGTCTATATGTGTCTTGACGTCTAAAGTGGGTTTCTTGTAGACAGCATATATATGGGACTTGTATTTGTATCCATTCAGCCAGTCTGTGTCATTTGGTTGGAGCATTTAATCCATTTACATTTAAAGTAATTATATATATATATATATGTGTGTGTGTGTGTGTGTGTGTGTGTGTGTGTGTGTTTTCTTATTGCCATTTTCTTGATTTACTCTTTTCCCAGTTTGGAAACAGACTGTTGATCCATGTCCAGTTCTAGCTGTAGCTTCCTGACCTCCATACAGATTTCTCAGGAAGCAGGTCTGCTGGTCTGGTATTCCCATCTCTTAAAG
>NW_011494937.1:174477-175615 GCF_000754665.1 Bison bison bison
CACAAAAATAAACTCAAAATGGATTAAAGATCTAAACGTAAGACCAGAAACTATAAAACTCTTAGAGGAAAACATAGGTTTTCTATTTGATGTTTTTCTTGTTTATCGAGGTAGGATTATATTGCTGTAAACTTCCCTCTTAGAACTGCTTTTGCGATATCCCATAGGTTTTAAGTTGTCATGTTTTCATAGTCATTTTTTCCTAGAAATTTTTTGATTTCCCTTTGATTTCTTCAGTAACCTGTTGGTTATTTAGAAACCAAAACTGTTGTTTAATCTCCATGTGTTTGTTTCTTACATTTTTTTCTTGTAATTGATATCTAGTCTCATAGCGTTGTGGTCGGAGAAGATGGTTGATATGACTTAAATTTTTTTAAATTTACTGAGGCTTGATTTGTGACCCAAAATGCGGTCTATCCTGGAGAATGTTCCATGTGCACTTGAGAAGAAGGTGTATTCTTCTGCATTTGGATGGGATGTCCTGAAGATATCAATGAGATCCATTTCATCTGAAGTATCATTTAAGACATGTGTTTCCTTATTAATTTTCTGTTTTGGTGATCTGTCCATTGCTGTTAGTGGGGTGTTAAAGTCTCCTACTATTATTGTGTTACTGTCAATTTCTCCTTTTATGTCTGTTAGTGTTTATCTTATGTATTGAGGTGCTCCTATGTTGGGTGCATCAGTTCAGTTCAGTTCAGTCGCTCAGTCGTGTCTGACTCTTTGCAACCCCATGAATCACAACACGCCAGGCTTCCCTGTCCATCACCAACTCCCAGAGTTCACTCAGACTCAAGTCCATTGAGTCAGTGATGCCATCCAGCCATCTCATCCTCTGTCATCCCCTTCTCCTCCTGCCCCCAATCCCTCCCAGCATCAGAGTCTTTTCCAATGAGTCAACTCTTCACATGAGGTGGCCAAAGTACTGGAGTTTCAGCTTTAGCACCATTCCTTCCAAAGAAATCCCAAAGCTGATCTCCTTCAGAATGGACTGGTTGGATCTCCTTGCAGTCCAAGGGACTCTCAAGAGTCTTCTCCAACACCACAGTTCAAAAACATCAATTCTTCAGTGCTCAGCCTTCTTCACAGTTCAACTCTCACATCCAGGCATTACCACAGGAAAAACCATAGCCTTGAC
>NW_011494937.1:177607-178229 GCF_000754665.1 Bison bison bison
CATGGATTGGAAGAATCAATATAGTGAAAATGAGTATACTACCCAAAGCAATCTATAGATTCAATGCAATCCCTATCAAGCTACCAACGGTATTCTTAAAAGAGCTAGAACAAATAATTTCACAATTTGTATGGAAATACAAAAAAACCTCGAATAGCCAAAGCGATCTTGAGAAAGAAGAATGGAACTGGAGGAATCAACCTGCCTGACTTCATGCTGTACTACAAAGCCACAGTCATCAGGACAGTATGGTATTGGCACCAAGACAGAAATATAGATCAATGGAACAAAATAGAAAGCCCAGAGATAAATCCATGCACATATGGACACCTTATCTTTGACAAAGGAGGCAAGAATATACAATGGATTAAAGACAATCTCTTTAACAAGTGGTGCTGGGGATACTGGTCAACCACTTGTAAAAGAATGAAACTAGACCACTTTCTAACACCATACACAAAAATGAACTCAAAATGGATTAAAGGTCTAAACGTAAGACCAGAAACTATAAAACTCCTAGAGGAGAACATAGGCAAAACACTCTCCGACATACATCACAGCAGGATCCTCTATGACCCACCTCCCAGAATATTGGAAATAAAAGCAAAAATAAACAAATAGG
>NW_011494937.1:178329-179199 GCF_000754665.1 Bison bison bison
CATGCATTCGTTGGAGAAGGAAATGGCAACCCACTCCAGTGTTCTTGCCTGGAGAATCCCAGGGACAGAGGAGCCTGGTGGGCTGCCATCCGTGGGGCCGCACAGAGTCAGACACAACTGAAGCGACTTAGCAGCAGCAGATGTAGAAGATTTATATACATTAAAGATTAACTGCAAGGGGAAAAACTCAGTAGGAAAAGCAAACAAAGGAATCAGTTCAGTTCAGTTCAGTTCAGTCACTCAGTCGTGTCCAGCTCTTTGTGACCCCATGAACTGCAGCATGCCAGGCCTCCCTGTCCATCACCAACTCTTGGAGTTTACCCAAACTCATGGAATAAATGTAGAAAAATAAAATAGGTTAAAAAAATTAAAAGTTAAAATTATAAAAAAGGGAAAAGAAAAAAAATGGAAGAAGAAAGAAAAATGGAAAAAAATAAAGTAAAATTCCACTGAACTGCAAAAGCCCAACATAGATGCAGAGGTTTATAACAACAATAAATACTGTGACTGAATATAGACATATACATACACACCCATAAGCATAATCAAAACAGTCCAACGAAAGTAAAGTACAATAGATTGACCTGGCAAACAAAGGAAACCAAAAATTATGTCTTCCAGAACAAAACTAACGAAAGCACCAACTGGAAGACAAAACTAAAGTAAAGTGCCAATTGGGGAATAAAGCAATGAAAATAAAACTAACAAATATGTTGAGAGGAAAGAAAAGAAAGAATAGATATGCAAAGTTAAATAAAGGTAGATAAAGAAGATTTATATACATTAAAGGTTAACTGCAAGGGGAAAAGATCAGTAGGAAAAGCAAACAAAGGAATAAATGTAGAAAAATAATAGATTTAAAAAAGAGAA
>NW_011494937.1:179299-179909 GCF_000754665.1 Bison bison bison
AGTTCTCTGGTAGTCTAGGGTCTTGGAGTCAGTGCTCCCACTCCAAAGGCTCAGGGCTTAATCTCTGGTCAGGAACAATGATTCCACAAGTGGTTTGTTATGGCATTAAGTGAGATTAAGACAAATATCAAAAAATGAGAAACCAAAGATGAACCCCAGACAAATGGCAGTTATAAAATCAGGGAAATAATAATTAAAATAATGGAATATACACACATACATATACAGCCATGAGCAAAGTCAAAACAGTCCAACGAAAATAAAGTACAATAAATTGACCTGGCGAACAAAGGAAATCAAAAGTTATATTTACCAGTTAAGAACAAAACTAACTAAAGCAGAAACTGGAAAACAAAACTAAGGCAAGGTGTCAAGTGGGGAATAAAACAATGAAACAAAACTAACAAATATGTTGAGAGGAAATGAAAGAAAGAAAGAATGGATATGCAAAGTTAAATAGAGGTAGATGAAGAAGTGTAGAAGGAAATGGCAACCCTCTCCAGTATTCTTGCCTAGAGAATCCTGTGGACAGAGGAGCCTGGTGGGCTGCTGTTAATAGGGTTGCACAGAACTGGACACAACTGAAGCGACTTAGCATGCATGCATTCAT
>NW_011494937.1:180009-181370 GCF_000754665.1 Bison bison bison
CCAGTCCATCCTAAAGGAAATCAGTCCTGAGTATTGACTGGAAGGACTGATGCTGAATCTGATACTCTAATACTTTGGCCACCTGATGTGAAGAACTGACTCATTTGAAAAGACCCTGATGCTGGGAAATATTGAAGGCAGGAGAAGGGGATGACAGTGGATGAGATGGTTGGATGGCATCACCGAGTCAATGGACATAAGCTTGAGTAAGCTCCGGAAGTTGGTAATGGACGAGGAAGCCTGGCATGTTGCATTCCATGGCGTCGCCAAGAGTTGGACATGAATGAGCAACTGAACTGATTTCAATTTTCATAATTGTTTGGGATTGATCTTTAGATCTTTTCTCATCTCTTGTATTTCTTGACTATATAAGTCCCTTTAACATTTGTTGTAAAGCTGGTTTGGTGGTACTGAATTGTCTTAACTTTTGCTTATCTGAAAAGCTGTTGATTTCTCCATCAATTTTGAACGAGATCCTTTTCTGGTACAATAATCTTGGTTGTAGATTTTTCCCTTTCAGTACTTTAAATATATCATGCCATTCCCTTCTGGCCTGCAGAGTTTCTGCTGAAAGATCACCTGTTAAGCATATGGGGTTTCCCTTGTATGTTACTTATTGCTTCTCCCTTGCTGCTTTTAATATTATTACTTTGTGTATAGTCTTTGTTAGTTTGATTAGTATGTGTCATGGCCTTTTCTCCTTGGGTTTATCCTGTATGGGACTCTGGGCCTCTTGGATTTGACTATTTCCTTTTCCATGTTGGGGAAGTTTTTAACTCTAATCTCTTCAAAAAATTTCTCATACCCTTTCTTTTTCTCTTCTTCTTCTGGGACCCCTATAATTCAAGTGTTGGTGTGTTTGATATTGTCCCAGAGGTCTGTGGGACTATCCTCAGTTCTTTTCATGCTTTTTACTTTATTCTGCTCTTCAGAACTTATTTCCACCATTTTATCTTCCAACTCACTTATTCGTTCTTCTCCTTCAGGTATTCTGCTATTGATTCCTTCTAGAGTATTTTTAATTTCAGTAATAGTGTTGTTTGTCTCTGTATGTTTATTTTTTAATTCTTCTAGGTCTTTGTTAACTGATTCTTGCATTTTCTCCATTTTGTTTTCAAGGTTTTTGATCATCTTACTATCATTCTGAATTCTTTTTCAGGTAGTTTGCCTATTTCCTGTTCATGTATTTGGACTTTCTAGTTTGTTCCTTCATTTGCATAGTATTTCTCTGCCTTTTCATCATTTTTTTTAACTTATTGTGTTTGAGGTCTCCTTTTCCCAGGCTTCAAGGTTGAGTTATTTCTTCCTTTTGGTTTCTGCCCTCCTAAGGTTGGTCCAGTGGTTTGTGTAAGCTTCTTATA
>NW_011494937.1:181977-182108 GCF_000754665.1 Bison bison bison
ATCCTCTATGACCCACCTCCCAGAATATTGGAAATAAAAGCAAAAATAAACAAATAGGACCTAATTAAAAGCTTCTGCACAACAAAGGAAACTATAAGCAAGGTGAAAAGACAGCCTTCAGAATTGGAGAA
>NW_011494937.1:182655-184585 GCF_000754665.1 Bison bison bison
ATGTTGTATTTTAATTTTTGTTTGTCTCAAGATACTTTCTGATTTTCTTTCTGATTTCTTCTTTGTGCCATTGGTTGTTTAAGAGTGTATCATTTAATTTTCACATGTTTTTGAATTTTTCAGTTTCTCTCCTCTTATTTAGGGTTTTCTTTCCAGTTGTAAAATGTCTGATAAAGCACATGAAAATATATAATAATAATTGGCTTCTAAACACTGATTCATAAAATTGTTGATTAAAAAAGTTTTTTTTATAATCTGTGATCTCACTGGTCTTGACTAAAAATGAGAAATTTTACCATATGAGATATATAAATAATTTGTTTTTAAATTGCTTGATACCTCTGAGTTATATGCTGGTAATTTAGTTTAAGAAGAAAAAAAGCTTGTCAGGTAGATTTACTTTTGGACTTGCTTTATGCAAGAGTTATACTATGTTAGTCATTTTAATTCCTTGATATGTGTTAGGCAGAATAATGTTCCCCAAAGATAACCAAATACTAATCTCTGGAATCTATTAAATGTGAACTTAAATGGCAAGAGGGATTTTGCAGATGTAATTTACTTAAAAAATCTTCAGATGAAGAGGTTATAACCATATTCTCTGAATGGGCCGATATAATCACAAGACTCCTAAATGAAAAATGAGAGCAGTAGAATCAGTGTCAGAGAGAGATTTGAAGATGTTAAGTTGCTGAGTTTGAGAGTGGAGGAAGGGGCATTGAGCCAAGAAATGTGGATAACCTCTAGTAGCTGGAAAAGGCAAGGGAATGATTCTTGCCTAGAGTTCCCAGAAGGAAAGAGGCCTGGGTGATACCCTGATGTAAGACCCATTTTGCACTTCTGTAATAGTTCTAGGTTAACAGCAGAGGGACTCAGCCACACATATACATGTGTCCATTCTCCTCCAAACCCCACTCCCCTCCAGGCTGCCACATAACACTGAGCAGAGTTCTTTGTGCTATACAGTAGGTCCTTGTTGGTTATCTATTTTAAATATAGCAGTGTATACATGTCCATCCCAAACTCTCTGACTAACCTGTTCCCCTCATCCTTACCCCTGGCAACCATGAGTTCATTTTCTAACTCTGAGTCTGTTTCTGTTTTGTAAGATTATTTGTATCTTTTCTTTTTAGATTCCACATATAAGGGATGTCATACACTAGTTCTCCTCCTCTGTCTGACTTACTTCACTCAGACATTTGTGTTATTTCAAGCCACTAACTTTGTGGTACTTTGTTACAACAAGAGTAGGAAGCTAATATACAATAGTATATAAACAGAATTTTTGATTAAACTCATGGTATATTTTTAGTGGAGTTACAGAAGAACTCAACAATCTTTACATTACTTACTTTTTAAAGAAAGCCTGTTAACACTATCTGGGCTTCCTTTGTGGCTCAGCTGGTAAGGAATCTGCCTGCAATGAGGGAGACCTGGGTTCGATCCCTGGGTTGGGAAGATCCCCTGGAGATGGGAAAGGCTACCCATTAGATCGCAAAGAGTCAGACACGACTGAGCGACTTTTCACTTTCACAGGTGATCTGTGTGCACATTAAAGAGTGGAAGTGCTGGACTAAAGGATAGTGACTCTCCCAGCATTCCAGGACAGCATGATGGCTCACCTGGGATGAAAACCCAGGCTCCAAGAGGTAGAGGCACTGAGCCTTGTAATAAGGGGGAGAAAACCGAACCATCAAGCATCTTCTCAGGGCAACCACTGGACTTGTCTGGAAGAGCTCCATACATCACTTTGGTTGCCCTACTTGAGTGATGGGGGAGCAAAGGAAACAAACTGCTGTGCAAAAGAAGGAATTTGTGTTGATCCTGAGAACAAAGACAAAGGTGGGCAGAGAAATTAGGAGGAGAAAAGAGGAGGAGCGTGCCAGAGCCTTGGAGGAAGAGGTACAGTAATGTTTGTAAATTCTTGGTG
>NW_011494937.1:184685-186295 GCF_000754665.1 Bison bison bison
CCATGAGTTCATTTTCTAACTCTGAGTCTGTTTCTGTTTTGTAAGATTATTTGTATCTTTTCTTTTTAGATTCCACATATAAGGGATGTCATACACTAGTTCTCCTCCTCTGTCTGACTTACTTCACTCAGACATTTGTGTTATTTCAAGCCACTAACTTTGTGGTACTTTGTTACACAGGTAGGAAGCTAATATACAATAGTATATAAACAGAATTTTTGATTAAACTCATGGTATATTTTTAGTGGAGTTACAGAAGAACTCAACAATCTTTACATTACTTACTTTTTAAAGAAAGCCTGTTAACACTATCTGGGCTTCCTTTGTGGCTCAGCTGGTAAGGAATCTGCCTGCAATGAGGGAGACCTGGGTTCGATCCCTGGGTTGGGAAGATCCCCTGGAGAAGGGAAAGGCTATCCACTCCAGTATTCTGGCCTGGAGAATGCCATGGACTGTATACTGCATGGGGTTGCAAAGATTTGGACACAACTGAGCGACTTTCACTTTAATACTATCGAAATTGGTTTTACATAAAGCTAATATAGATAAGATTATGGAACACAAATCAATCACTTTGATTCTTTTACTGCACGTAACTAAACTGTCCCAAAGCAACTATCCTAGGGGGAAAATACCTTTACCAGTTTTCTAATCAAATAACTTAATCAGCCAAAGATTTATAATCTAATTAATAATAGCAAAGCTACAAATAATATATTTACTCACCTTAATGAAAGTAAGTTGCTAAGTATTAACTGGTGCTATAGTGTTTTCACATTTTCCAACTAAGACACCTTAAAATATTTTTAGTTTTAAGTAAGCATAGTGTATTATTAATTTTAAATGAATATATAACATTTCCAAGTACTTTATTAACAATGTATCAACATTCTAAGTCACTTTATCACTCTGTACTATTTCAGAATTGTGTAACAGAGAAGAAAGTAGCTTTGCTGCATATTATGAATTTTCTAAAATTCTACTTTTCAAACATTTTTGAAACTTCTTTTGGATCCCACATCCATATCCAAAAAGTCATATTAGGCGTTACTCCTCTTCTCTGCAGTTTTTCTGCAATTGGCTCCATTAATTTAGATTTATGCTTAGAAATGGTATTCAGCTGGCATTAGCCTATGTGATCACACAGGTATCCATAATGACTGATTACTGCCTGTGTCGCACTGGCTGTTAAATATTTTGAATATCACCATTCTTCAGCTTGTATAATAAATATACAAAAACCGATTATGTGTTAGGCAGAATAATGTTCCCCAAAGACAACCAAATCCTAATCTCTGGAACCTATTAAACGTGATCTTAAATGGCAAGAGGGATTTTGGTGCATTCAACCTTGGTTCATCCCTCCTTGGTGCATTCAATCTTGCATTGTGGAAATAAGCAGAGTCCAAAATTTTGGGTTTAATACTTGATTGATCAAGGTGAGATACTGTGAATTATTATCTCATTTGGGTAGTAACTTGACCCCAGCCAAGGCAAAGAATGTCTCAGTTTGCTTCTCAAATCCAGGGTACGGGAATCATAATTAATTGCAATGGTGAAATGAAGCATACCACAATTCTGCTATTCTTTAAAATTGTCAAAAAAAGCAA
>NW_011494937.1:186395-187347 GCF_000754665.1 Bison bison bison
ATATATTCCATAGGCACAGAGTCTGCCTAGTTGATCATGTGGATTTCATCTGCAGCTTGTACAGCTGGTGGGAAGGTTTTGCATCTTCTTCCTTAATTACACTGCCCCTGGGTTTCAGTTGTGGTTTTATTTCCTCTGCATGTGGGTCATCCACTGGGGTTTACTCCTGGGGCCGCCCTGGAAGACTTGGGTTTGCCCCTCTGAGGGCCAGCTATGGAGGTGGTGCAGCTGCTTGGCTCATGGGGACCCTGGTGGCACCAAGTATGCAGGGACACAGACTGCCTCCACCACAGGAGTTATGGCCCCATCAGAGTCTTTTTTTGAACCTCTTGTAGCTGGTGATCAGAAGGCCTCTTTGGCCAGTCTTTCTCTGTAGCTCCTCCTGTTCAGGTACTTAGAGAGCTCTCTTGCCTGGGGTCCTTCTCTGTTGTTTGGCACATCAGGCACATAGAAGGGCCCCCCTGGCTGGGGTCCTACTCTGTAGATCAGCACATTAGGCACTTAAAGGGGCACCCTGGGTGGGGTCCTACTCTGTAGTTCAGTGCCTCAGCTACTTGATGGGCCAACCTCTCTATTGTTCAGCTGCCAATACTGGCATGTAGGGGTAGAGAGGCTATGGTGATGGCTCCACCCGCTATGCATGACTCAGCAGTATTGCCTTGCTTCCATGGCTGCCTGGTTTTCCTCCACAGGCAAACCACAATCTCCTCCCTCACCTCCTCTCCATCTGCGTTTCTGCAGTAAACAGCAGCCCTCGCCCTGGGATGGCTCCACAATCCCCAAACTCTAGCTCCCAGCCGCTGTGCCTTCCAGGGGAACCCACATCCCTATTCAGGGTATGTGTGGCTGCGGCAAGGACTGTCTGATTCTTATTCCATTTAGGCTGCCACAGATCAGGTGTTTCACTCTCAGCCTTTAATGTTTCTCCTCTGACTCAGACAGTTGCCTTGCT
>NW_011494937.1:187447-187832 GCF_000754665.1 Bison bison bison
TAGAACAGTCTTTTGGACTCTGTGGGAAAGGGAGAGGGTGCGATGATTTGGGAGAATGGCATTGAAATATGTAAAAATATCATGTATGAAACGAGATGCCAGTCCAGGTTCGATGCAGGATACTGGATGCTTGGGGCTGGTGCACTGGGATGACCCAGAGGGATGGTATGGGGAGGGAGGAGGGAGGAGGGTTGAGGGTTCAGGATGGGGAACACATGTATACCTGTGGCAGATTCATTTTGATATATGGCAAAACCAATACAATATTGTAAAGTTAAATAAAATTTAAAAAAGAAAAAAATCCAAAGAATCTATAGAACACGTCAAAAAATAAGAATAATAAATGTTTTCTTGAGTCACTGCTGTCAGAGTCCTTTCCCTTGTT
>NW_011494937.1:187932-188279 GCF_000754665.1 Bison bison bison
CAGACCCCTACTTCAGTTCCCCCACCCACCAAGGACAGGTCCAGTCCTACTAACACTCCCATTTTCCCCCTAGTTCCTTCCTCTACCAAGTTTTGCATGAGTCTATATATTCTTTTCCGCTGGTCAGGTACTCCTGTCTGCTCTCAGCTGGTGTTCTGCATGCACTTCTGTGTCTGAAGGTTTATTCCTGATGTATCCGTGGAGAGAGATGTACTCTGTGTTCACCTACTCTTTCACTATCTTGTTCTCCCCAGATTTTCTTTTTATTAATGTGGGAATTTATTACTGTAGACCTCCTTCTTGGAACTACTTTTGCTGTATCCCATAAGTCTTGGTATGTTGTATTT
>NW_011494937.1:190109-191778 GCF_000754665.1 Bison bison bison
CTAATAGTTTCCTTTGTTGTGCAGAAGCTTTTAATTTAATTAGGTCCCATTTGTTATTTTTGCTTTATTTCCAATATTCTGGGAGGTGGGTCGTAGAGGATCCTGCTGTGATGCATGTCGGAGAGTGTTTTGCCTATGTTCTCCTCTAGGAGTTTTATAGTTTCTGGTCTTACATTTAGATCTTTAATCCATTTTGAGTTCATTTTTGTGTATGGTGTTAGAAAGTGTTCTAGTTTCATTTTTTTACAAGTGGTTGGCCTAAATGCAGGTTACCAATCTAAAATTTTGTTTCCCTACAGTTTTATATGACTGTCTATTAAAATCTTCGTTAGAGATTCAGAGTTTACATAGCATTTGACTGGCTGTGAATAGTATCTGATTATTTTCAGATGAGAAAACTTACTGAGCCTCTTTGAAATGCTTAGTAAGGAGTGCACGTGACATACATTCCTCTCTCATCTGTATACAGACATAGGCATCACTGGTGTACATACAGAGACACATGCACAGACTCACAGTAGAGCTTAGTGTTTGTTCTTGTAAATTCTTAAGATGTAACATATAATACATTTCGTCAACTGAAGGAACGGTGTTCTTTTCCTTTTTTGAAAAGAGATATTAGCGAAAAGTATCAGTTCAATTCAGTTCCATTGCCCAGTCATGTCCGACTCTTTGCGACCCCATGGACTGCAGCACACCAGGCTTCCCTGTCCACCACCAACTCCTGGAGCTTACTCAAACTCATGTCCATCAAGTCAGTGATGCCATCCAAACATCTCATCCTGTTGTCCCCTTCTCCTCCCGCCATCAATCTTTCCCAGCATCAGGGTCTTTTCTAGTGAGTCAGTTCTTTGCATGAGGTGGCCAAAGTATTGTAGTGTCAGATTCAGCATTAGTACTTCCAAGGACTATTCAGGACTGATTTCCTTTAGGATGGACTGGTTGGATCTCCTTGCTGTTCAAGGGACTCTCAAGAGACTTCTCCAACACGACAGTTCAAAAGCATCAGTTCTTCGGCGCTCAGCTTTCTTTATAGTCCAACTCTCACATCCATACATGACTACTGGAAAAACCAGAGCTTTGACTAGATGGACCTTTCTTGACAAAGTAATGTGTCTGCTTTTTAATATGCTGTCTAGGTTGATCATAGCTTTTCTTCCAAGGAGCAAGCATCTTTTCATTTCATGGCTGCAGTCACAATCTGATGTGATTTTGGACACCAAAAAATAAAGTCTCTGTTTCCATTGTTTCACCATCTGTTTGCCATGAAATGATGGGACTGGATGCCACGATCTTAGTTTTCTGAATGTTGAGTTTTAAGTACTTTTTTACTCTCCTCTTTCACTTTCATCAAGAGGCCCTTTAGTTCTTCTTTGCTTTCAGCCATAAGTGTGGTGTCATTGTATATCTGAGGTTATTGATATTTCTCTCAGCAAACTTGTTTCCAGCTTGTGCTTCATACAGCCCTGCATTTCGCATGATATATTCTCCATATAAGTTAAATGAACAGGGTGACAGTATGCAGCCATGATGTACTCCTTTCCCAATTTGGAACCAGTCTGTTGTTCCATGTACAGTTCTAACTGTTGCTTCTTAACCTGCATACAGATTTCTCAGGAGGCAGGTCATATGGTCTGGTATTTCCATCTCTTTCAGAATTTTCCATGGT
>NW_011494937.1:191878-193808 GCF_000754665.1 Bison bison bison
GAGCCTGAGTCGTTTAGCCCAAAATGTCTATTCAACATAGCAAAATGAAATGGGTTTCTTAGAGTTCAGTGAAATGTGACATGTCAAAGCATTCTCACTAAAGTAGAGAATAAACTTAGGCATTTTGCTTCTTTGATCAAAGTCAGCAAATGAAGCACAAGGCTGGTGGGACATTCTGAATTATGGCATCAACATAATCTTACCTGAGACTACTGGTTGGCCTACACCTAAAGATTTGAAGGTGTTGCTATCCTTCTTGGTGGCTGGCCCGGGCCCAGGTCTTCCAACAATTGTAAGAAACCCTTCCTTTAGTTCTATAAGCCCTAATAGAACTAGAGGTCCTTCTACTAGTTCAAGAAGTGATTTTTGACCTTTCTGAAATTAACACAGTGTTGTTATAATCTTTTGAACATTTTGAATGTCTGAGTTACAATGATTATTACTGGTGTGTCATTGTGTATTGGCATCTGGCAGAGATAATCAATTAAATTTGAAGTAAGAGGGTAGTCTGAAAGGTGGCCTACCACTACAGTTGCCAGAAAGTGATAAGCTAATTATGAGAAGCAATAATTAAAACTCAGTGGGACAAAATGTGGCTTTATAAAGAAATTTTATTTCCTTTGTAACGACAAAGGAAAATCACACAAAATATGCAAAACCTTTCCACAAACTGATCGTGAAAAGCAATAATTATAACCCAGTGGAAAAAAGAGTTTAATGTCTCTGATAATGCTGAAAAAAGAAATTTGACAGAGAGCATACCAAAGATAGTTTCAAATTAAATTTCTAATTATTTTACCAATAAAGTTTTTTTTAAATGTTAAACTGCTTTACTTTTATTTATTCATTTTTTTAAAATTTTATTTTATTTATAAACTTTACAATATTGTATTGGTTTTGCCAAATATTGAAATGAATCTGCCACAGGTATACATGTGTTCCCCATCCTGAACCCTCCTCCCTCCTCCCTCCCTGTACCATCCCTCTGGGTCGTCCCAGTGCACCAGCCCCAAGCATCCAGTATCGTACATCAAACCTGGACTGGTGACTCGTTTCATATATGATATTATACACGTTTCAATGTCATTCTCCCAAATCTTTCCACCCTCTCCCTCTCCCACAGAGTCCATAAGACTGTTCTATACATCAGTGTCTCTTTTGCTGTCTCGTACACAGGGTTATTGTTACCATCTTTCTAAATTCCATATATATGTGTTAGTATACTGTATTGGTGTTTTTCTTTCTGGCTTACTTCACTCTGTATAATAGGTTCCAGTTTCATTCACCTCATTAGAACTGATTCAAATGTATTCTTTTTAATGGCTGAGTAATACTCCATTGTATATATGTACTACCGCTTTCTTATCCATTCATCTGCTGATGGACATCTGGGTTGCTTCCATGTCCTGGCTATTATAAACAGTGCTGCGATGAATATTGGGGTACACATATCTCTTTCCCTTCTGGTTTCCTCAGTGTGTTTGCCCAGCAGTGGGATTGCTGGATCATAAGGCAGTTCTAGTTCCAGTTTTTTAAGGAATCTCCACACTGTTCTCCATAGTGGCTGTACTAGTTTGCATTCCCACCAACAGTGTAAGAGGGTTCCCTTTTCTCCACACCCTCTCCAGCATTTATTCCTTGTAGACTTTTGGATCGCAGCCATGCTGACTGGCGTGAAATGGTACCTCATAGTGGTTTTGATTTGCATTTCTCTGATAATGAGTGATGTTGAGCATCTTTTCATGTGTTTCTTAGCCATCTGTATGTCTTCTTTGGAGAAATGTCTATTTAGTTCTTTGGCCCATTTTTTGATTGGGTCATTTATTTTTCTGGAGTTGAGCTGTAGGAGTTGCTTGTATATTTTTAAGATTAGTTGTTTGTCTGTTGCTTAATTTGCTATTATTTTCTCCCATTCTGAAGGCTGTCTTTT
>NW_011494937.1:195980-197044 GCF_000754665.1 Bison bison bison
AGGCTAATAGAGTTTTGCCAAGAGAATGCACTGGTCATAGCAAACACCATCTTCCAACAACACAAGAGACAACTCTGCACATGGCCATCACCAGATAGTCAATACCGAAATCAGATTGATTCTATTCTTTGCAGCCAAAGATGGAGACGCTCTATACAGTCAGCAAAACCAAGACTGGGAGCTGACTGTGGCTCAGATAATAAACTCCTTATTGCCAAATTCAGACTTAAATTGAAGAAAGTAGGGAAACCACTAGACCATTTAAGTATGACCTAAATCAAATCCCTTACAATTATACTCTGGAAGTGAGAAATAGATTCAGGGGATTAGATCTGATAGATAGAATGCCTGAAGAACTATGGACAGCCTCACAACGAACAAAGCTAACAGAGGTGATGGAATTACAGTTGAGCTATTTCAAATCCTAAAAGATGAAGCTGTGAAAGTGCTGCACTCAATATGCCAGCAAATGTGGATAATTCAGAAGTGGCCAGAGGGCTGGATAAAGTCAGTTTTCATTCCAATCCCAAAGAAAGGCAGTGCCAAAGAATGTTCAAACTACTGCACAATTGCACTCATCTCACACGCTAGTAAAGTAATGCTTAAAATTCTCCAAGCCAGGCTTCAGCAGTACATGAACCGTGAACTTCCAACATTCAAGCTGGATTTAGAAAAGGCAGCAGAACCAGAGATCAAATTGCCAAAATCCGTTGGATCATCAAAAAAGCGAGAGAGTTCCAGAAAAACATCTAATTCTGCTTATTGGCTATGCCAAAGCCTTTGACTGTGTGGATCACAACCAACTGTGTAAAATTCTTCAAGAGATGGGGTACCAGACCACCTCATCTGCCTCTTGAGAAATCTGTATGTAGGTCAGGCAGCAACATTTAGAAATGGACATGTAGCAACAGACTGACTCCAAATAGGAAAAGGAGTACATCAAGGCTATATATTGTGACCCTGCTTATTTAACTTATATGCAGAATACATTATGAGAAACACTGGACTGGATAAAGCACAAGCTAGAATCAAGATTGATGGGAGAAATATTAATAACCTAGATA
>NW_011494937.1:197144-199544 GCF_000754665.1 Bison bison bison
ATCTTTCTGGGCTCCAAAATCACTTCAGATTGTGACTGCAGCCATGAAATGAAAAGATGCTTGCTCCTTGGAAGAAAAGCTATGATCAACCTAGACAGCATATTAGAAAGCAGACGCATTACTTTGCCAAGAAAGGTCCATCTAGTCAAAGCTCTGGTCTTTCCAGTAGTTATGTATGGATGTGAGAGTTGGACTATAAAGAAAGCTGAGCGCCAAAGGACTTATGCTTTTTAACTGTGGTGTTGGAAGAGACTCTTGAGAGTCCCTTGGACAGCAAGGAGATCCAACCAGTCTATCCTAAAGGAAATCAGTCCTGAATATTGATTGAAAGGACTGATGCTGAATCTGAAACTCCAATACCTTGGCCACCTGATGCGCAGAACTGACTCAGTTGAAAAGATCCTGATGCTGGAAAATATTGAAGGCAGAAAGAGAAGGGGATGACAAGGATAAGATGGTTGGATGGCATCAGTAACTTTATGGACATGAGTTTGAGTAAACTCTGGGGGTTGGTAGTAGACAGGGAGGCCTGGTGTACTGCAGTCCATAGGTTGCAAAGACTAGGACACGATTGAGTGACTGAACTGAGCTGAGCTGAGATGTTTTACTGGAACTCTCTTGCTTTTTTGATGATATAGGAGATGTTGGCATTTTGATCCCTGGTTCCTCTGGTTTTTCCAAATCCAGCTTGAACATATAAAATTTCAAGGTTCAGGTACTGTTGAAACCTGACTTGGAGAATTTTGAGCATTACTTTGCTAGCATGTGAGATGAGTGCAGTTGTGTAGTAGTTTGAAATTCTTTGGAATTGCCAAAGAGATAAGTATCAGTTAATGATAAATTACTGGATTTTATAGTTCTCTTCTACTATGCTCATTTTAGTCTCAATTCCCTTTTATCTTGTGGAATACATCATGGATAAAATTTAAAAAATAGACCCAAAAGGTAACTGACATTAAATTATCAGTATCAAAATTTTGACACATCAACATTTTCCCAAAGTGGAATACAAGTGTTCACAGACTGTTTCAGTCAACCCCAGCACCAAAGTTCAGATTCATTCAGTTGCTTTGCTACTGTTGATTCCCCAGGAGACCACTAGAAAACTTGTTAATTAAAGAAACAAGCTTAATTGGATTTACTTCAGTGAAGGAGGACACTACTTTGACAGAGTCTTAACATTACATTAGGATAGGGTGTCGGGAAAGAATATTTATAGAGCCATGGGGTCTGGAATCAAGTGGTTCAAGATGGGTCTTCCAAGACCCAAAACTGATGGAGACTGGCAGATGTGCCTATAATAAGTTACAGTTGAGATGAACACCGCTAGGTAGGCATCTTGACATGAGTCTTGATAAGTCAGCTTTTATTTGATAGGTGAGCTATTGCTTATGTGATTAAGATTCCTTATCCTCAAAGGAGATCTGTTTGCCCTCATGAATAAACTGTCTGGCCAAATTGGCTTGTAAAAATTTCTTGAAGCAAAAAGTGCTGTTATGTATTAATTTAAAAGTTTTATCTTCTAGGGCAAGAAGTTCCAGAGAACAGGTTGTTTTCATGTTGACAAAGTTGGCCTCGGTTCTCAATCTTAATTGTTGAACTGTGTTGATGCTGCTGCTGCTAAGTCGCTTCAGCCGTGTCCAACTCTGTGTGACCCCATAGACGGCAGCCCGCCAGGCTCCCCCGTCCCTGGGATTCTCCAGGCAAAAACACTGGAGTTGGTTGTCATTTCCTTCTCCAACGCATGAAAGTGAAAAAATAAAGTGAAGTTGCTCAGTCGTGTCCTACTCCTAGCGACCCCATGGACTGCAGCCCACCAGGCCCCTCCGTCCATGGGATTTTCCAGGCAAGAGTACTGGAGTGGGTTGCCATTGCCTTCTCCAATGTTGATGCAGGTGGTCCCAATTCTTACTAAAAGTTCATCATAGCAAATATCTACGGTCTCCTATTGTGGAATACCAGTGTCCCAGGACTAAGCAAAGCTTTCCAGCACTGCTAAGAATCTCATTCTGGGCCATTTAATAGGTAAGATACTGATTGAAATTAGAGCAAATTTGTCTTTGGAAGGAGGCATGGATCAACACTCTTGAGAATGTGGTATGAATTTTTATTCAAGGAAAGAATCAGTGATTCACAGGTGAAGAATTAGCTTCCACATAGGTCAGTCAGTCAGTTCAGTCGCTCAGTCGTGTCTGACTCTTTGCGACTCCATGAATCGCAGCACACCAGGCCTCCCTGTCCATCACCAGCTCCCGGAGTTCACTCAGACTCACATCCATCGAGTCAGTGATGCCATCCAGCCATCTCATCCTCTGTCGTCCCCTTCTCCTCCTGCCCCCAATCCCTCCCAGTATCAGAGTCTTTTCCAATGAGTCAACTCTTCG
Organism: Bison bison bison; assembly: GCF_000754665.1. NCBI lineage: Eukaryota > Metazoa > Chordata > Mammalia > Artiodactyla > Bovidae > Bison > Bison bison. The sequence goes on from NW_011494937.1 coordinate 199,529, forward strand.
CATGAGGTGGCCAAAG
>NW_011494937.1:199644-200643 GCF_000754665.1 Bison bison bison
GCTTTTGAATATGCTATCTAGGTTGGTCATAACTTTCCTTCCAAGGAGTAAGTGCCTTTTAATTTCATGTCTGCAGTCACCATCTGCAGTGATTTTGGAGCCCCCCAAAAATAAAGTCTGTTTAAACTTTGCTTCATGAGATAGTCCATTTATTTCTACTCATACAAAGAGAATCCCGTTGCCTTTTCTGTAGCTTTCACAGAGTCAACAATTGACTCAATTGAGGTTCTCTGAATAATAGTTTTCAAAAGAGAATCATAGGCAATATAACTACAATGCCCACATTCTGATACACTATAACTAGATTCTATTAGGTTGATATATTACTTCTTCATGAATCTTCAATTAGTTTTATTTTGAATATAGTAAACTTTGATAAAAATCATGATTCTCCATGTATCATAAATTTATGTGACAGGTCGAGAAATTTCCTGTCAAGACAATGAGTCTGAATTTATTGAACATTAGTATGAATAATATTTAAGGTAATCCATTTTATTGACATTTTACAGGGAAGTTGAGCAGAAGAAATATTGTCATTCTTAACAATCTATAATAGACCATAGCTATTCACTTGAATTAGACAAAGTAATAGATCTGAAAATATTTGTGATCCTAAAAAAAATTGCGGTGGATGACCTTTACTAAACCTTCTAAGCGGTTCTACATTCTAAGTGTTCTCACTCCTCACTGTGAGATGATAAGAGTATATACATTTATTTCCCCACCCACCTCAAGCTCTGGTTCCTATCAAGTTCTAGAACTAAATCAAGCTATTTCCTACTATATTAGCTTTCTGCTGTTGCAAAACAGATTACCACAAAGACAGTGGCTTAAAGCAGCACACTTTTATTATCTCACAGTTTCTGTGGGCCAAGTGTCTGGGCATGATTTGGCAGAGTCCTCTACATAGGCTGCAGTCTAATATTGGCTGACTAGAGTCTTATTGGACGCTTGACTAGAGAAGAAGCTGCTTTCGAGCTTTTTTAGGCTGTTTAA
>NW_011494937.1:201338-202067 GCF_000754665.1 Bison bison bison
AGAAAATAAGAATGTAGAACAAAAGTCCTGTGAGGATGAGTTCAAAGCAACAGACGTGGGCCAACCAGACACTTGAGAGAGTTCTTTCTCTGTGACTTCATACTCCAAACCTAAAGTCCAGTGAATGATAATCTAGGGAGACCATCTCCAGCCAGGGCTGCTTTTTCTGCAGAGTTTAAAGTGAAATCCTGGCCAGAGGGGCTATTTTGTTGAGTGGCAGCAATTGGGAATGACATGCAGTGCATCTGGGGTACCAGATATTCTGCCTTTCTTTTAATTAACCCTGAGGAACTGTCCCAGACCTTGACTTTGACTTTATTCCAATACCAAACAGAATGGCTGACACTACCAGGGAACATACACTCTCAGACCAGTTACATTAGACACTCGAAATACAGTCATCTCAAAAGAAAAGCAACAAACTAAACAGATACTATATGGAACAGAACAGGAGTACCAAAAATTTAAGTCTAGCTAAATAGTTGAGATGATAAAAATAATCATGAGCCTTCAGTTAGAACCAAGTAGAAATATTTGATATAGAATTTACAATATTTAGGGCTTCCCTGGTAGCTTAGCTGGTAAAGAATCCATTTGCAATGAAGGAGACCCTGGTTTGATTCCTGGGTTGGGAAGATCTTCTGGAGAAGGGATAGGTTACCCACTCCAGTATTCTTGGGCTTCCCTGGTGGCTCAACTGATAAGGATCTGCCTGCAATGTGGGAGACC
>NW_011494937.1:202167-202795 GCF_000754665.1 Bison bison bison
GTTGACAGAATTAATTCGCTTATGGCTGTCTGACTGAGGTCCCTGGCTGCTTGCAGGCTGTTGGCTGGAGGACAGCCACAGTTCCCTGCCACATGGCCCCGTTCACAGGCAGTTCACAGCATGGCTCTGTGCTTCTTCAAAGCCACCAGGAGAATCTTTGTCTCTGTGTCTGTCTGTCTCTCATCTGCTGGACAGATTCATATGTAACAAAACACCATCATGGGAGTGACATCCTGTCACCTTTGTCATATTCTGTCAGTCAGAATCAAGTCACAGGTTCTACCTGTACTCGGGAGGCTGATGTATGGGTGTCACTGGGGCTTACCTCAGAGTGTGTCGGCTGTACGTCTCATCCCAAAAATCAGCTCTAAAGACACTGTAGAGATGAAAAGGTCTCGTTGATTCAAGCAAAAATAACAATAACAAAAAATGGGAACCCCCTGGGGAGTCATAGGCCCCCTTGAAGTGCCTGTGCGTTTACCAGGTGTGCTGTAGCTTAGGGCAGAGAGCAGCCTGAGACAGCAATACAAGAAAATAATGGAAGGAACATATTAACTTTCATTTTCACCTGTCTCTTTTACCCTGAGAGAACAGCCACCAGCCCTTCAGCAAAGAATTCTGCAGCAAC
>NW_011494937.1:202895-203614 GCF_000754665.1 Bison bison bison
GGACTGTATAGTCCATAGGGTCAAAGAGTTGGACACAACTGAGCGACTTTCACTTCACTTCCACTTTTTTACAATATTTAAAATAAGAGTATAATAGTTGAATAAATAGTAGGATATATATATCCAAAAAAATTTTTAGTGAGTTGAAAGATGAGGTTGATAACACCTATATGGCAACCTGAAAGGGAAAATAAATCAAAATATAAAAACTAAAGCTAAGAGTGAAGTAGGATAATATTGTGAGTCTCAAAATAAAACTAAAAGAAAAAGAGGAAAGTTAATTTTTGAAGGAATAATATTTTAAAAATGTCCCAGAATTAAAAAAAAAAAAAAAACAGAGACCAGAACTTTAGATTTATAGTATTTATTGAAAGCTAAGGGGGGAAAAATCCACACCTAGACACATAATAATATTCACTAACACCTAGACACGTAATAATATTCACTAACACCTAGACACATAATAATATTCACTAACACCAATAACAGACACTAATTTTAAATTATAGAGTAAGAAGAAAATAATATACAAGAGAATAAGGATGAACCATTATATCAGAATTATCAACAGCAAAATTGAGCACAAAAATTAAAGAATATTACAAATTAAATAAAAATATATTTAGAGCAAGAATGCAATATTGAGCCTCATTCTCATTCAAATGTGAGGGCATAATAAAAAATAATTTTCAAAATGATGTCAGAATGTTTGCCAAAAA
>NW_011494937.1:203714-205980 GCF_000754665.1 Bison bison bison
TGCCAAAAAAGAAAGATATTACACACTTGAAAGCATTATAGGAGAAACAAACCCAGTAATACACTTTAATATGTAAGTGATGTAAGAATGTTATAATCCTTTAGTAGACTTTGCACTCTTAAAAATAAAATCTAATTCCTCAAAGGGATAAAAATGATGTCTATAATATCAACCTAGAAATAAGAATCCAGACATATAACAGAAAATTTCCAGGGCAAGTCTACAAGGGATATATTTAAATACCTGTCTCTTAAATACCTGATTGTTAAGGGATAAAAAAATTATAGGTTTAAAACTTCAAAATGAAAAGACTTTCATTTTGATTCAGGTTTTGGGTGTAGAAAGCCACACAAGAGTATTGCCCTTACCCTAAGAACCAGAAACTAAAACGAACATAAGAAACTTATATGAACCAAGTTCAGAGAATGAAAAGCTTTTCTTAGCTGAAAAGAGACCCATGGCTGTTCTCATACCTGGGGGAAAGGAGGAAGAGGTGTGGTGAGGAGAAAACTAAGTGAATTTTAATGTTGGGTGATCAGACAAATTTGAGTATGAAGATTCCTCGGCCGTAGAGCAACTCTTTCTCTGAAGTGTTCCCTGATTGCTCAGTAGTAGTGCACTATACACTAATGCAATATAGAACATATATTAAATTGATCAATTTCTAGAAAAACATACACTCAGAGATTGATTGCTTGATCGCTACTGTACAGCTTTAGAAAGTGAAACTGATTGATTTTTTTGTAATCCCACTGATCTGAATCAGAGAATATAATCAGTGTTTTTAAATACCCCTGTGGATCCTTCCTCTCTGGAAAAAACTACTATCCAAAATGATCCATGGGTCATTTGTTTTATTTCACAATTTTATAAGATGTCCTTATTTTTGCAAGTTTTTAACCTTTATTTGGATGGAGTCACATAATTCATTTTCTGTAACCTTCTTTTGAATTCAATAATATATTCACTGTTTTTGATTCATTAGTGTTTCTCATTCATTTTCACATAGTATTCAAGCCAGCTGTTGAATATACAACAGCATGCTTATCCAGTCTCCTGGTGTTGATCATCTGGACTGTTGTAGGTTGCCTCCTATTACAAACTATGCTACTATGAACATGTTTACTTTTTCCTTTGTGCAAATGGGCAAACATTTATCTAGGTTACAGATGCAGAAAATTGGAATAGCAGATATTTAAACAGTTTCAAGGGAGTATATACCAATTGGTGAGAGTTTCTGATGAACAGTATTTTTGAAAATGCAAGATACTGCCAAATTTTTATTAAGGCTTTACAGCCTTGTAAGATTGTATCTTATAGTAGTTTTTTAAAAGTTTTCATTACTTGATTACTAACAGCATTGAACATATTTTCATATACTTACTGGTCATGTTTTCTAGGAAACGTCTGCAAAAACCTTTTGTTACATTTTTCCTAGAGATGCATTGTTTTAATTCTTATTGTTTGGCAGGAATTCATCATATGTCCTAGATTAAAATTACATTTCTTTATGTGTGTTAGGATTATCTTTTCCCAATTTAGCCTTGTTTTTAAACTTTTCAGACTTATTCTTTTAATTATCATGCTAAAAAACACATAACATTAAATTTACCATCTTAGTCATTTTTAAGCATTTAAATCAGTAGTGTTCAGTTCAGTTCAGTCACTCAGTCATGTCCGACTCTTTGTGACCCCATGGACTGCAGCATGCCAGGCCTCCCTGTCCATCACCAACTCCTGGAGTTTACTCAAACTCATGTCCATTGAGTTGGTGATGCCATCCAACCATCTCATCCTCTATTGTCCCTTTCTCCTGCCTTCAATCTTTCCCAGCGTCAGAGTCTTTTCAAATGAATCAGTTCTTCACATCAGGTGGCCAAAGTATTGGAGTTTCAGCTTCAGCATCAGTCCTTCCAATGACTATTCAGGACTGATTTCCTTTAGGATGGACTGGTAGTATTAAGTATATTCAAAATGTTATACAGTAGATTCCTAGAACTTTTTCATCGTTCAAAACTGAAACTTTATACCTACCCATCAAACATTAATTTCCTGTTCCTCAGCTCTTGGTGACCACCTTTCTACTTTATTTTTGTATGATTTAGCTACTTCAGACACTTAATGTGATTAGAATCATGTACTATCTGCCTTTTTGTGACTGGCTTATTTATCTTATCATAGAAGATATTAAGAAGAGGTGGCAAGAATACACAGAAGAACTGTACAAAAAAGATCTTCACGACCCAGATAATCACGATGGTGTGAT
>NW_011494937.1:206732-207218 GCF_000754665.1 Bison bison bison
TGTGTGTGTGTATATATATATATATATGTATAAAATGATGCTTTAGATGAAAGCCTGGAAGAGTTTTAGGAAGAGAAATCTGGAGTTTCTCCTTGATTCTTCTACTCATAATTTTTTCCCCAAGTAATTCTGTCTCAGTTGGTACAGGGTGGAGAGTCGGAAAAAAAAAATCTGGCCTTTATTTAATGTGGGTGTAGAAATTCAGGCTGGCTGTCCAATAGGATTGGACTACCTACTAAATGTGTTGGAGTATCTAAAACACTTTTTTAAATGTCTGAGGCACTTCTGGCTTGCCAACCATATGCTGCTGCTGCTAAGTCGCTTCAGTCGTGTCCGACTCTGTGCAACCCCATAGACGGCAGCCCACCAGGCTCCCCTGTCCCTGGGATTCTCCAGGCAAGAACACAGGAATGGGTTGCCATTTCCTTCTCCAATGCATGAAAGTGAAAAGTGAAAGGGAAGTCGCTCAGTTGTGTCTGACTCTAG
>NW_011494937.1:207318-209939 GCF_000754665.1 Bison bison bison
TTAATGGGCATTTGTGTTGTTTTCATCTCTTGACTATTGTGAATAATCCTGCCTTGAATGTGGTTGTGCAAATAATTGAGATACTACTTTGAGTTCTTTTAAATAAATATCAAAAGTAGAATTGCTGGATCACATAGTAATTCTATTATTAATATTTTGAGGGCTCCCCATTGTGTTTTTCACAATGTCCGTACCATTTTACACTCACATCAACAGTGTACAAAGATTCCAATTACTCTGCATCTTTGTCAACATTATTTTCTGTTCTTTTGATAGTGGCCATCCTACTGTATGTGAAGAGATACCTCATCGTGATTCTGATTGGCATTTCTTTTGTAATTAGTGTTGTTGAACATCTTTTTATATGTTTTTGACCATTTGTATATATCTTCTCTGGAGAGTTTTGACATATTTTTAAATCATGTTGGTTTTTTTGTTATTATTGTTGAATTATATTAGTTTCTTATATATTCTGGATGTTGATCACTTATCAGATCTGTGATTAAAGCAAGGATTTTTCTCCAAACATGCAAGTTGCCTTTTTACCCTGTTGATCATTTTCTTTGATTAATAGAAGTTTTTAAGTTTGATTTAGTTGCATTTGTCTATTTTTGCTTTCGTAGCACCTGCTTTGGTGTCATATCTAAGAAATCATTACCAATCCGGTGTTCTGAAGTTTTTCCTTATATTCCTAGAAACTGTATATATTTGTCTGTATGCCTATGTGACATTGATTTGGTTACTGTAGTTTTGTAATATACTTTAAAAATCAGGAAGTGTAAAGCCTTCAACTTTAGTTTTCTTTCTCAAGATTTTTTTTTAACTAATCAGAGAACCTTGGGTTTCCATATGAATTTTAGGATTTTTTTTTTCTTTTACTTGTTTCTGCAAAAAAATATGATTGGCATTTTGACACAGATTACACTGAATCAGTAGATTAACTTGGGTAGTTTGGATAATATGGATTTTTAACAATATTATCTTAGAACTGATGAATATGGGATATTTGCTCATTTATTCATATGTTCATTGATTTCATTTAGCAAAGCTTTATAGTTGTCATGTAGTTATCATTTCATACAAATCCTTTGCCTCCTTAGTTGAATTTGTTTCTAAGATTATTTTGATTCTTTTTGATGCTATTGTAAATTGTAAATGAAACTATTTTTTTCAGCTTGTTCATTTTTAGTGTATAGACATGAGACTAGTTTTTATGTTGATTTTGTTTCCTTAAACTACTGAAAATATTTATTAGTTAAATAGTTTTCTGGTGCAATCTTTCTAGGGCTTTTTAGATATAAGATCATGTCATCTGTGAACAGAGATCATTTTACTTCTTTTCCAAGCTTTGGGTGCTTTTTTTCCTTTTCTTTTCTAATTGCTCTGACTAGGGTTAGATGTAATGAGAGTGGATATCCTTGTCTTTTTCCTAATTTAGAAGAAAAGTTTTCACAACTGAATATGATGTTAATTGTGGGCTATTCTTGTACAGCTTTTATTATTTTGATATAGTTTCTTTCTGCTTTGCTTTAAGAGGTTTTATCATGAAAAGGTATTGAATTTTGTTGAGTTCTTTTCTGCATCAGTTGAGATTACCATGTGTATTTTGTCTCTGACTTTGTTAATATGGTGTATTACATTGGTTGACTCATATATATTGAACTAATCTTGCGTCTCAGATACAGACCCCACTTAACCATAGTGTATGATTCTCTTAATGTGTTTCTGAATTTGGTTTGCTGGATTTTGTTTGTTTGTTTTGAGGATTTTTGAGTCAGTATTAATCAGGGGTATTAGTCTGTGTTTTTCCTTTCTTAGTGTGTCTTTGATTTTCATATCAGGGTAATGCTAGTCTTATAGAACGAGTTCAGTTCAATTCTTTGGAAGGGTTTGAGGAGAATTAGTGTTAATTCTTCCTTAAATGTTAGTAGAATTCTCCAGTGAAGCCATGTGATCCTGGGTTTTTCTTTGTTGGATGTTTTGATTACTGGTTCAATCTTCTTAGTAGTTATAGATTTTTTATTTTTTTGTCATTCAGTCTTGGTAGATTCTATGTTTCTAGGAATTTGTCCATTGCTTCTAGGTTATCCAAATTTTGGCATGTAAATATTCATTGTATCTTAGTCTCCATTGTATTTGTATGGTATCTGATGTAATTTCCCCTCTTTCAGTATTTGACTTTTTATCTTTTTTTCTTTGTTTTTCTGTCTAAGGCTTAGCCAGAATAGGATCAATTGTATTGATCTTTAAAAGAAGACCATTCGGTTTTTTTATGTTCATAGATTCTATTTTACCTCTACTCTAATATTTATAATTTCCTTCCTTCTGCTAACTTTGGAAACTTTTTCTGCTTCTGTGAGATATAGATTTGGGTTGTTGACTTGGAATCTTTCTTTTATTTTTCCTTTTGGTAAGCATTTTTAGCTATAAACTTCCCTCATGATTTCAGTCGTTCAGTCATGTCTGACTCTTTGCAACCCCATGGACTGCAGCATGCCAGGCATCCCTGTCCATCACCAACTCCCAGAGCTTACTCAAACTCATGTCCATCAAGTCGGTGATGCCATCCAACCATCTCATCCTCTGTCATCCCCTTCTCCTCCTGCCTTCAATCTTTCCCA
>NW_011494937.1:210039-211033 GCF_000754665.1 Bison bison bison
TAATCCCATGGATGGAGGAGCCTGGCAGGCTACAGTCCCTGGGGTGGCAAAGAGTCAGACACGACTCAGTGACTAACACTTTCACTTTCAATGGGGAAATTACAAGCAAAGAGTCAGCCAGTGAGAGCAATGCACAGGCTAGCAGTCAGCCAATGAGAGCAAAGTACAGGTCTGAAGTCAGCCAATCAGAGCAAAGTACAGGCTAGCAGTTAACCAATGAGAGCAAAATACAGGCTAGGCATCAGTCAAAAAGAGCTATGTGCAGGCTAGCAGTCAGCCAATCAGGGCAAAGTACAGACTAGAATTAGCCTATCCGCATTAGGTACAGGCTATGAGACAGCCAATAAGAGCAATGTACAGGCTAGAGGTCTGCCAACTAGAGAAATTTATAGGCTAGGAGTCAGACCATCAGGGCATAGTACAGGCAATCAGAGTCAGTCAATCAGAGGAAAGTGATATGGAGAGGAACCCTGAGGTCCTTACCTCCACACACCATGTCCTCTGCCTGCCCTTGGTCTGTGGAAAACTTTAGACAAAGAATAAGTTTAATCAGAAAAATGAGAACATGTGAAAACCAAGGAAAGCAGTCAAAGGAGACCGAATAACAATAATGTATTGATTAAGCATAGTCAAGGACCTTTAAATCTTTCTCAAGGGCTATAGATAATATTCTGAGCCACATCCTGTAAGCTGTCATATAGATATTAAAACACTAGGGTGAAGAAGTTAACTTCATGATGACCAGACTGTTCTCATGACATAAGCTGCCACAATTCTGAGAACTGGCTTCAAAGAAATGGGAACAAATGGACCCTGGAACTGAAGATTAACTGCACTTAAGACAACCAAGATGATTCAACGTTGACTGTGCCTTTTCTGCATATAGTCCTCTCCTTCTATCTAAAAAAGTTCTTGCTTCAGTGGTTGCCAGTGGTGGGGGTGGGGGTGGTGGTCCATCTTTGGACAGACATCCGCCCTCCTACCACTCAGTTGC
>NW_011494937.1:211133-211582 GCF_000754665.1 Bison bison bison
CTTGATTCCAACTTGTGCTTCATCCAGCCCAGCATTTCGCATGATGTACTCTGCATATAAGTTAAATAACCAGGGTGACAGTATATAGCCTTGACATAATCCTTTCCCAATTTGGAACCAGTCTGTTGTTCCTTGTCTGGTTCTAACTGTTGCTTCTTGAGCTGCATACCGGTTTCTCAGGAAGCAGATAAGGTGGTCTGGTATTCCCATCTCTTAAAGAATTTTCCACAGTTTGTTGTGATCCACACAGTTAAAGGCTTTGGCATAGTTAATAAAGCAGAAGTAGATATTTTTCTGGAATTTTCTTGCTTTTTCCATGATGCAGTTGCTGCTGCTGCTAAGTCACTTCAGTCGTGTCTGACTCTGTGTGACCCCATAGATGGCAGCCCACCAGGCTCCCCCATCCTTGGGATTCTCCAGGCAAGAACACTGGAGTGGGTTGCCATCCT
>NW_011494937.1:212086-213088 GCF_000754665.1 Bison bison bison
AACTGGGATATGAAATTCTGTCTTTTTTGTGTTGTTGTCTCTATCTTTTGTATTTCATTGACTTTTATAGTGATGTTTTAATTCCCTTCTCATTTCCCTTTGTGTGTATAGACATATTTTCTTTTTTTGATTAACATTGAAATTACATAGAACATCTTAAAGTTATAAAATGTTTTAAAGAGATAGCATCTTAATTTAAATCACATGTAAAACTCAATTCATTTAAATATCCATACCCCTCTCCCCCAATTTATGTTATTGATGACACAAATTACCTGTTTTATGTCATGTATCCATTAACATGGGTTTCCCACATGGCACAGTGGTAAAGAATCCGTCTGCCAATACAGGAAATGCAAGAGATGCAGGTTCAATCCTGGGTTGGAAAGATCCCCTGGAGTAGGAAATGGCAACTGCTCCAGTATTCTTTCCTGGAAAATTACATGGACCGAGGACCCTGGTAGGCTACAGTCTATAGGGTCACAAAGAGTCAAACATGACTAAGTAACTGAACACACATAAGCACACACATCCATTAACAGATTTATAGTTACTTTTTGCATTTGTTTTCACTTTTTTTATACTGAATTTTCAAGTGATTTACAAAACTATATTATAATACTACAGGATTCTATAGTTGTCTATTTATTTACCTTTACTGGGGAATTTTACATTTTCATGTGTTTTGTGCTACTGGTTAGCCACTTTTCATTTCAGTTTGAAAGTCTCCTTTTATCAGAAAAAAACAAGTTAAAAACACAGTACATTATCATTACACACACATTAAGATGACTGGAATTTTTAAGTGTGATATTAGTAAGTTTTGGTGAAGATATACAGTGACTGGGGGCTTCCTTGGTGGCTCACATGGTAAAGAATCCATCTGCAACGTGGGAGACTTCGGTTTGATCCCTGGGTTGGGAAGATTCCTTGGAGTAGGAAATAGCAACCTACTCCAGTATTGTTTCCTGGAGAATTCCATGGACAGAGGAACCTGGTGGG
>NW_011494937.1:213368-213974 GCF_000754665.1 Bison bison bison
ACTGGAGTTTCAGCTTTAGCATCATTCCTTCCAAAGAAATCCCAGGGCTGATCTCCTTCAGAATGGACTGGTTGGATCTCCTTGTAGTCCAAGGGACTCTCAACAGTCTTCTCCAACACCACAGTTCAAGAGCATCAGTTCTTCGGTGCTCAGCTTTCTTCATAGTCCAACTATCACATTGATACATGACCACAGGAAAAACCATAGCCTTGACTAGACGGACCTTTGTTAGCAAAGTAATATCTCCGCTTTTCAATATGCTATCTAGGTTGGTCAAAACTTTTCTTCCAAGGAGTAAGCGTCTTTTAATTTCATGGCTGCAGTCACCATCTGCAGTGATTTTGGAGCCCCCAAAAATAAAGTCTGACAGTTTCCACTGTTTCCCCATCTATTTCCCATGAAGTGATCGGACCAGATGCCATGATCTTCGTTTTCTGAATGTTGGGCAATCACAACAGAGTGCAAGCTTGGACTTAGTTAATCAGAGCAATATACAGGCCAAGAGTCAGCCAAACAGAGCAAAGTACGGGTTAGGAGTCACCCAACCAGAGTAAGGTACAGGCTGTGTTGTGTTTAGTCACTTAGTCCTGACTGACTCTTTGTGAC
>NW_011494937.1:214238-214623 GCF_000754665.1 Bison bison bison
GAGCAATATACATGCTAGGAGACAGCCAATCAGAGCAAACTACAGGCCAGGAGCAGCCAATAAGAGTAAGTAGAGGGGATAGGAGTCAGCCAACCAACGTAAAGTGCAGGCTCAAGGAAGCCAATCACAGTAGGTACAGTCTGCTGCTGCTGCTTAGTCATTTCAGTCATATCCGACTCTGTGTGACCCCATAGACGGCAGCCCACCAGGCTCCACAGTCCCTGGGATTCTCCAGGCAAGAACAGTGGAGTGGGTTGCCATTTCCTTCTCCAATGCATGAAAGTGAAAAGTGAAAGTGAAGACACTCAGTCGTATCTGAATCTTAGCGACCCCATGGACTGCAGCCTACCAGGCTCCTCTGTCCATGGGATTTTCCAGGCAAGAG
>NW_011494937.1:214723-215810 GCF_000754665.1 Bison bison bison
GGTGGATTATCATGAACAATCAGGAAAGCCCAATGTACGTGCTGCAAGACATCTAATCAGAGCAACATACTGGCTAGAGTTCAGACAATCAAGAAAGGTACAGGTTAAGAGTCAGCCTGTCAGGATTAAGCGCAGGCTAGAAGTCAGGCAATAAGAGAAAATTACAGAATAGGAGTCAGCCAATCAAGGAAAGCTATTCTGTTTTGGCTCAGACCTTTAAGAGTCTGCTTACAGTGAGGGAGACCTAAGGCTAAGACTCAGGCAAACAGTGCAATGAGGTGCTAGGAGTCAGCCAGTCAGAGCAAAGTACAGACTAGGAATCAGCCAATGTGAGCAAACTATGGGATATCAGTCAGCCAATCAGATCAACTACAGGCCAGGAGTCAGCCAATCAGAGCAAGTAGGGGATAGGAGTTAGTCAATCAGGGTAAAGTACAAGTTGAAACCAGCCAATCATAGTAAGGTACAGTCTAGGAGTCAGCGAATCAGAAAAATGCACAGGCTAGAGTCAGAGAATCAAAGCAGAATACCGGCTTCAAGTCAGCCAATCAGTGGAAGATAGAGACATGGAGTCTGCCAATCAGAGCAATATACATGCTAGGAGACAGCCAATCAGAGCAAACTACAGGTTAGAGTTTAGCCAATCAGAGAAATAAACACAGGATGACTCAGCCAATTAGGGCAAAGCACAGACTTGGACTCAGCCAATAAGAGAAAAAAACAGGTTAGGAGTCAGTCAATCAGAACAAAGTATAGCCTAGAGTTTAGCCAATCAGAACAAGGTATTGGTTAGAAGTCAGCCAATCAGAGCAATGTACAGGCCAGTAGTCAGACAATCAGAGCAAACTATCTGATGGGAGTTAGCCAATCAGAGAAAAATACAAGATAGGAGTCAGCCAATCAGGGCAAAATGTATGCCAGAGTTCAGCCAATCAGAGAAATGTACAGGCTAGGACTCGCACAGAGTCGGACACGACTGAAGCGACTTAGCAGCAGCAGTAGCGGGACTCAGCTGATCAGCGCAAAGTAAAGACGGACTCAGCCAATCAGAGCAAAGAATAGGATAGAGTTCAGCCAATCAGTCATC
>NW_011494937.1:215910-216192 GCF_000754665.1 Bison bison bison
GCTCTGCTGTGTTTAGTCGCTCAGTACTGACTGACTCTTTGCGACCCCATGGACTGCAGCCCATCAGGCTCCTCTGTCCATGAGGATTCACCAGTCAAGAATACTAGAGTGGGTTGCCATGCCTTCCTCCAGCGGGTATACCCAACCCAGGGATAGAACCCAGGTCTTGTGCATTGCAGAATTCCACAAGGGAAGCCCAAGAATACTGGAGTGGGTAGCCTATCCCTTCTCCAGGGGATCTTCCCAACCCAGGAATCAAACTGGGGTCTCCTGGATTGCAGG
>NW_011494937.1:216292-217226 GCF_000754665.1 Bison bison bison
CAGTCTAGGAGTCAGCAAATAGACTAAAGCAAAAGATGGAGTCAGACAATCGGAGCATAATACCAGTTTCAAGTCAGCCAATCAGTGCAAAGTACAGACTTGGAGTATGCCAATCAGAGCAACGTACATGCTAGGAGTTAGCCAATCAGAGCAAGTACAATTCAGGAGTCAGCCAATCAGAGAAAATTAAGATAGGAGTTAGCCAATCAGAGCAAAGTACATGCTAGAAATCAGCCAATCAGAGAAATGCACAGGCTAAAATCAGGCAATCAGGACAAAATAAAGGCAAGGAGTCAGCCAATCATGGAATAAAAAGGCCAGAAGTCAGCCAGTCAGAGCAAGGGACAGGCCAGCAGTCAGCCAATCAGAACAAACAACCAGGTAGGAGTCAGCCAATCAAAGAAAAGTACTGGTTATAAGCCAGCAAACCAGACCAATATAAAGCCTGACTTAACCAATCAGGACAGCATGCAAGCTTTGAGTCAGCCAATCAGTGCAAAGTGCAGGCTAGGAGCCAGCCAACCAGAGCAATGTACAGGCAAGGAGTTAGCCAATCGAGCAAAGTAGGGGCTACGAGTCAGCCAATCAGAGCAAGGTTTGGACTAGAAGTCAGTAACTTAGACCAATGTAGAGGCTCAAGTCAGACAATCAGAGCAGAGAGCAGTTTCTAATCAGCCAATCAGTGCAAGGCAAGGCCAGGAGTCAGCCAATCAGAGAAAACTACCAGATAGGACATAGCCACTCAGAGCAAAGTATAGTATAGGAGTCAGAAAATCAGAGCAATGCACAGACTAAGGATCAGCCAATCAGAGCAATATAAAAGTTAGGAGTCAGGTAATAAGGGCAAACTAATGGCACCCCACTCCAGTACTTTTGCCTGGAAAATCCCATGGATGGAGGAGCCTGGTAGGCTGCAGTCCATGGGGTCGCTAAG
>NW_011494937.1:219409-219701 GCF_000754665.1 Bison bison bison
TAGCCTAGATTTTAGCCAATCAGAATAAGGTATTGGCTATCAGTCAGCCAATCAGAGCAATGTACAGGCCAGTCGTCAATCAGAGCAAACTACCTGATGGGAGTTAGCCAATTAGAGAAAAATACAAGATAGGAGTCAGCCAATCAGGGCAAAATGTATGCTAGAGTTCAGTCAGTCAGAGAAATGTACAGGCTAGGACTCAACTGATCAACGCAAAGTAAAGACTCGGACTCAGCCAATCAGAGCAAAGAATAGGATAGAGTTCAGCCAGAGCAAACTACCTGATGGGAGT
>NW_011494937.1:220855-221956 GCF_000754665.1 Bison bison bison
TATTGGTGCATTGACAATTGGTTCTGACATCTATCTACCATTGAGGACCGTTGGTGAGCACCATGACACACATTGGTGAGTGTCATTGGGGCATTTTGCCAATTGGTTCTGACGTCGGCTACCACTGGGAATGCTTCATGTTGGGGAGGTGTTTGTCTGGGAATCTGTACCAGTCTCCCTCGGAGGGTTTGTGACTGACCTGTTGTTTGGTGCGTGTGTGTGTATTCCATTTGTGTCAGTGGCATTGTGTTGCCTTATGCAAAATGGGAAATTCAGGTTCAATTCATTAAGAAAAATTTTAGCCATGGAATCATGACTAACAAAAAAGAAACTTTTTTTTGGACAATATATAGCAAAGTATTCTTTAGATTCCTAAGAAAATTGGTTAAGATGAAACTCGTGCAATTCTAAAAACCGTTTCTCTTTGCATGTGCAGTTAGAGAAGGCTAGCTTGATAAAACAATTTTTTCAGACCACGCTAAAACAAAAATATGCCTAGAAGAAAGTTGGAAGTTGACTCTCATCATGTCCTTGAATTACAAACATGTCCACTTTGCCTGAGCCTTCATCTTTGTATTAATAAATAAAACATCAAGCCAAAGGGAAGAAAAGAGAAGGCTTAAAATTGCGTGTGTAAAATTGGCTATTCTGTTATTCATAAATGGATACATTTAACTGCAAAGTCTAATTCATGAAATGTAAAACGATGAAACCATGAGATATCCATTTGTCTGGAGGTCTGCATGTCTCAATATGGGCTTTTAACTTTGGATAATATTGTTGAGGTTAACTTTTAAAGGAGTTCTATTGAATTGGCCTTAAAAAATATAAGTACTTACAAATAAAACAAATCTAAATATGTCTAATTTTGTCTTATTGTAAGAACAATAAGGAAACTAAAGATGTTTGGGTTTTTAAACATGCATGTTGTAGCATTAAAGAAAAATTATGGTGTGATAAAATGAATGTTTTTAAAGTTTATGGAATATATTATTTGCCAATCTGAAAATGTTTCTATAACATTTCAGTCACTTGTGTCTTGGATTTGTTATGCTTTCCAGGGTTAAAACTTGTGATGTGAAAAGTGATAAGGAAACCATT
>NW_011494937.1:225663-226350 GCF_000754665.1 Bison bison bison
ATCGTCTGTTAACAAGAAATGTACTTTAAATGTAAAGACATAAATGTCTACCATGCATATAGAAACCAAAAGAAGGATAAAGTGGCTATATTAATATCAACAACATAAACTTTAAGATAAAGGGCATTATCAGATATAAAGAGAAATATTTCATGAAGATAAAGGTCTCAATGCATCAGAAAGACATAACAATCATAAATGTATATGCGTTTAATGCAGGAGTTTCAAAATACCCAAGGAAATTATAAAAAAATATTAAAGGAAGAAGTAGACATATTCACAATCACTGTTGAAGATTTTAATATTCTTTTCTACACAATTGATAGGATAACCACACTAAAAAAATCAGTTATTATATAGATGATGTGAGCAACTTATAACCACTCTGAAATTAAAATTTGATTAATGCAGCTTTTAAGGAAGCTGTAAAAAGAACAAAGGAAATCCAAAGTAAGTAGAAGGAAAGACATTAAAAAACAAAAACAATAGATATATTAATCAAGTCAAAAGTTAGTTCTTTTAAAATTTCAGTGAAATTGATTAATCTCTATTGTGACTAATTAAGAAAAAAAAGGGAAACAGACTATTAGGAGCAGGAGTGAAAGTGGACTTATCACTACAGGTCTAACAAACA
This sequence comes from Bison bison bison, assembly GCF_000754665.1. Lineage (NCBI taxonomy): Eukaryota > Metazoa > Chordata > Mammalia > Artiodactyla > Bovidae > Bison > Bison bison. The sequence continues at coordinate 226,298 of NW_011494937.1, forward strand.
TTCAAAGGATAATAGGAGAATGCTATGAACAAATTCCATTTCATTATTCTTGC
>NW_011494937.1:230505-231200 GCF_000754665.1 Bison bison bison
TGCCTGGAGAATCCCACGGACAGAGGAGCCTGGTGGGCTACAGTCCATGGGGTTGCAAAGAGTTGGACAGGACTGAGTGACTAAGCACAGCACAGCACTGACTTACTCATTAAAGAGGTTTACATTACATTTTTCATTGACTACTTAGTTTAGCTCTTGACACTCCGTATCTTCAGAAATATTTTCCATACAATAAAGCATATGTAATAAAATATACTATGTTTTTCTTTCGTACTTATGATCAAACTTGGAATATAATTTAAAAGGCTGAACCAGAAGAGTTTATTCATATTGCAAATTCATATTGCTATTCATATTGCAAATAGAAGGCTTTATACTAAAATTAAACAAAAATATTTGAGGCATTTTGATGGCTTAAAAACTCATAATAACAGTTAAAATTTGAGAGATTCTATATATCATAAGCATTTTACATCCCTATTTGTGTTTAATCTTCCTAACACATGCTTATTTATATCCCTTTTGAAAACGATGAGACAATCTTAGGCACTAGCTAAGTGATATAGGAGGGAATTAAATGAAGGCTGTCTTATTCACACACAACCACATGCAAACCTTCAGGGTAAACACTCACTAAAGTGATGTCACTAAAGTATGTAACATCTAAATCTCTGATTTTACAGATGTAGAAACTGACTCACAGGTTAAACGTCTTGCCATGGTCATACAAATAC
>NW_011494937.1:231300-232066 GCF_000754665.1 Bison bison bison
TTCATTTCCAAGGCAAACCACTCAATATCACAGTAATCCAAGTCTATGCCCCAACCACTAATGCCCAATAAGCTGATGTTAAATGGTTCTGTGATGACCTACAAGACCTTCTAGAACTAATAACAAAAAAAAGATGCCCTTTTCATCACAGGGGACTGGAATGCAAAAGTAGGAAGTTAAGAGATACTTGGAGTAACAGGCAAATTTGGCCTTGGAGTACAGAATGAAACAGGGCAAAGGCTAACAGAGTTTTGCAAACAGAACCCACTGGTCATAGCAAACACCCTCTTCCAACAATACAAGAGACAACTCTACACATGGATATCACCAGATGGTTGATAATGAAATCAGACTGATTATGTTCTTTGCAGCCGAAGATGGAGAAGGTCTATACAGTTAGCAAAAAAAAGACTGGGAGCTGACTGTGGCTCAGATTGTGAATCCTTATTGCCAAATTCAGACTTAAATGGAAGAAAGTAGGGAAAACCACTAAATCAACCAGGTATGGCCTAAATTGAATCCTTTATGATTATACAGTGGAAGTGACAAAAAGATTCAAGGGATGAGACCTAATAGACAGAGTGCTTGAAGAACTATGGATGGAGGTTTGTGACATTGTACAGGAGGCAGTGATCAAGACCATCCCCAAGACAAAGAAATGCAAAAAGGCAAAATGGCTGTCTGAGGAGGCCTTACAAATAGCTGAGAAAAGAAGAGAAGTGAAAGGCAAAGGAGAAAAGGAAAGATATACCCATTTGAATGCAGA
>NW_011494937.1:235685-235937 GCF_000754665.1 Bison bison bison
CTCATGAAAAAAGCTGGAGGTATCAGATGCCCTGATTTCAAATTATATTACCAGCTGAATAGTTTATTTAATAAATGGTGTTCAGAAAGCTGAACAGTCACATGCATATTAATGAAACTAGTCCACTATCTCACATCATACATAAAATCAACTCAAAGTTGATTAAAGAATGAATGTAAAGACTTAAACCATAGAACTTGTACAATAAAAATAGGCAGTACACACTTTGACATCAGTCTTAGCAATATCATT
>NW_011494937.1:236037-236793 GCF_000754665.1 Bison bison bison
TACCAGTATTTATCAATTTCTCATAAACCTTTTCACAGCTCCGATTTTCCTATAGTCAGATTTATAGCAGCGGAAGGACAAAACAAGAAAACCAAACTACACAAACAACAACATGCAGAATTTTATTTTTATTAACTCTTCTAGCCAGGCCTAGCATACAAACAAAATTACCCCAGTATTTCAGGGTTACATATGTGCTTGTGTTAAAATTATTCAGGACAAAAGATAAAGAAGATACATATTTTGATATACTTCAGTCCAGTTCAGTTCAGTCACTCAGTCGTGAATCACAGCACGCCAGGCCTCCCTGTCCATCACCAACTCCCGGAGTTCACTCAGACTCAGGTTCATCCAGTAAGTGATGCCATCCAGCCATCTCATCCTCTGTCGTCCCCTTCTCCTCCTGCCCCCAATCCCTCCCAGCATCAGGGTCTTTTCCAATGAGTCAACTCTTCGAATGAGGTTTTATCACTTAGGAAGTTGCAAGGGCTTTAGGAGTTTTTGTGCCAGGAATAGGAAAGAAGACCAGATTATAAAATTTCTATTATGAATCACAATATTATGAAGAGAACTCCAAAACAGATATATTGATTTTTTCCATTAATTTATTTATTAAAATTTTTATTTTATATTGAGTAGAGTTAATCAACAGTGTTATATTAGTTTCAGGCGTACAGCAAAGTGATTCAGTTATACATATACATGTATCTATCCTTTTTCAAATTCTTTTCCCATTTAGAGTATGACAGAATTTTT
>NW_011494937.1:236893-242638 GCF_000754665.1 Bison bison bison
AGACAACAGAATTATAGTGGGGCCTAAGGTGTAGGGTAGGGAAAATTTAGGAATCCATTCACAATGAAAACATGAAGCTGAGAATGATTCATTATCTAATCTGTTCAGCTAGCAGTTTCCATGCTTACTATGGGAAACTGAGGCCTACTGAGACCCTTTCAGGTATCTTTGAGGTGAAAACTATTTTCATAGTAGTATTAAGATGTTATTTGCCTTTTTACCCTTATTCTCTCAGGAGTATACTGTGGAGCTTTCCAAAGGCTACATAATGCAACAAATTGGACACGGAAGCAGATATGAGAACTCAGCTCTCCTATATTAAACTGATCATTCAAAAGATTTGCAGTAATGTAAAGAAAAAATTGCCTTTCTTTTTCTAAATTCTTTGTGAAAGTATATGTAATTTGAGAGTTAATATGTAAAGTGCTACTTAGTACCATTTTAAATGAAGTAACAAGTATGTATTTAATTATATTTATTTGATTGCCATCTGGAATCAGGAATGATATACGGGCTTGTTAATGAGGACTAGGTAGGATGAAAAAACTATTTGTGATTTTATATATGGTGAAAGTGAAGTCGCTCAGTCGTGTCCAACTCCTAGTTACCCCATGGACTGCAGCCTACCAGCCCCCTCTGTCCATGGGATTTTCCAGGCAAGAGTACTGGAGTGGGTTGCCATTGCCTTCTCCAACTATGTCTCTAGACTTTGCCAAATGTCCCCCAGGGAGCAAAATTATCCCCACTGCTGTAGATAAAGAATTGGCAATTTTTTTTCTGTAAAGGGCCAGAGAGTTGAGTATTTTAGGCTTTGTGGGCCAAAGTGGTCTCCATCACATATTTTTCTTCTTTAAAAACACCACCACTATTCTAAACTTGCCAGCTACATTAAAACAGACAGCTGGCTATAGCTTGCCAACCTGTTACTGGCTTCCCCGTGGTCCTTATTTTATAGATTTTTCTCTTTAGTGTGATTTCGCTCATGAGGGATACAGTCAGACCAGGAAAGGTTTGTCCAGTCATGGAATTTACAGACATCCTCCAGGATGAGCTTGTTCTTGTGCCCAGAGGTACAAGGTGGTACTAAAGTCATTCTGACATTAAATACCAGGTTAGGGGTTCCCTCTCAAAGTTCTCCTGTTTGTTGAGAGCTACATGTATACTGACGGCTTCCTCACACCTCAGATACACGTTTTCTCAACCACTGTGAGTTCTCACATAGTTCCAATGCGACATGGAAAAACCCAAGTCTTTCCATATTTTTTATACGAACTGGATTTCTCCCAAGTTAACAATTTATGCCCAGTGAGATTTTATGTATAATTTGTTTTAATTTCTAATATGATGAATATTGATATAACTCATATAAACAAAAGCTCTTTGGGGTCCTCAATAACTTTAGATTTATAAAGTATCCCTGAGACAATGTATTGAATTGGCCAAAAAGTTTACTTGGGCTTTTCTGTCTTAAGCTGAATGAACTTTTGGGCCAACCCAACAGATTGAAAAGTGCTCCGTTAAGAGAACCCTTAAAAATTCTTCATTTTTCCACTGCTTGCTCTCCTTCCACCTCTACTTCCATCAACAGAGAAATAACACCAGATTTGGTTATTAAGTGAAAATAAGATAAAGAATGAAAAATCTGCTAGCATAATGCTCAAGAAAAGTTAGCTGTTGTTGTTAGCAGAATCATGATTTAGAATAGGAAACCATATTTTAAAATCATAGTTAAGATATGTGCCTATATAGTTTGACTAAAAGCAGACCCAAAGTGATATTTAACCATCTACTCTTTTTCTACATGCTATTAAGTGACATTTTTTACTGTTTTTCATTTCAAGCAATTTTGATCAAGTAGCATGCATGCTCAGTTGTGTCCAACTCTTTGCAACCTGATGGGCTGTAGCCCACCATGCTCCTCTGTCCATGCAATTTTCCTGGCAAGAATATTAAAGTGAGTTGCCATTTCCTCCTCCAGGGGATCTTCTGGACCCAGGGATCGAACCTGTGTGTCTTGTGTCCCCTGCATTGGCAAGCGGATTCTTTACCACTGCATGACCTGATCTCAGAATGCCTTCTTTCTATTTCAAGTTTTTCTTTAAAATAATTATGCATTGTCATTTTAGAGTTGGTGATGGACAGGGAAGCTTGGTGTGTTGCAGTCTGTGGGGTTACAAAGAGTTGGACACAACTAAGCTATTGAACTAAACTGATCTGTAATTTTGGAGAAGAGAATTGTACTTCAGGTACAAATGTAAATTTGTATAAGAACTATTGGCAAGACTTCTGATGAGACTTGTTGGTTAAAAAAAAAAAAATCATACTGTGGTAGGCCGTTTAACAAATCACATCCCCAAACCACATTGCCTGGCAGTGATTATTTGCAGTCATCTGTAAATATGTGACTTGATTTTAGTTTTTGCACCTAGAGGGAAACCAGAGAAAAATGATACTGCAACATGGTCCCATGAAACACTGAAAAATGAGGTAGAGAAATGAGAATGTGGATTGCTTTCTTCTCTAGGTCTTTCAACCTGTACATCCCAGAATCAAAACTAGACTTTCTGAAAGAATGAAAAATCACAAAATTGCTTATATCATATATACATGATTTATTGGTGATGTAGAATTAATGGGCTACCTGCCAGCACACATCACTGAGGTCAAGTTTACTCTAGAATTATTTGATGAACTCTGACTTCATATGAAATGATAAAGGTCAGTAAAGTCCCTCTGAGTTACATGAAAAAGTAAACTTGAACTGATTCAGGGAGTAGTGCAGCAGATACTAATTACTACAAAAATACAAGAGAGAAAAGTGTTTTTAACATCATCTAAAAGAAAATTGGTATTCAAGGTAAGACTAAAGTCCCCTTGATAAGAAAGTGAAGGAAAGTCCATTAATGTATAATAATAGTGGATTGCTGTAGTAGTAATAGAAAATATATAAGAATTAAAATTAAATGAATATTGAAACCTGGACAGAATATTTATTGCAGCATTCCAGGTAAGATGAACTTTGGCTGTGTAGAAATTCATCACATACCTAGAGAAAGAACATGTGTTGGTTTGTATTGAATGTACAGAAAAGCAAAAGTAACATAAGAAATACTGATAGAACTCATCAAAGTGATAACCAGGGGGAAGTCTTGACCAGTACATTTAAAAAATTTATTTATTTGGCTGTGCTGGGTCTCTGTTGCTATGCAGGCTTTTCTCTAGCTGTGACAAGTAGGGGCTACTCTCTAGTTGCAGTGCATGGGCTTATCATGGTCGTGGCTGCTCTCGTTGCAGAGCACAGGCTCTAGGGCACACAGGCTTCAGTAGTTGTGGTGCACAGACTTAGTTGCTCAGTAACAGGGGAGATCTTCCCAGATTGGGGATCAAACTCATGTCTCCTGCATTGGCAGGCAGATTCTTTACCACTGAGCCACCAGGGAACCCACACCAGCACATTTTGAGTGGTAGAATCCCAAGGGAAAGCTATCCTTTCTAATTTCATTATATCATTGTTTTAAGATGATGAAATTAACCATTTTAAAAAGAATTTTGAAAACCTTTTTCCTTTAGTTTCTGCAGACCAAACAAACTTTTGAGAATAGGTGGTATTGAGCACAAATCTCTCTACATGGAAGCACATTGCTGGTCATGGGAATACAGTTTATGCCATGAAAATTCAACTCTTTTCCAACCCAGACCACTGTGCTAGAAGGAATAACTATTCTTTCTCGTATATACATCCAGAGATTTTCTATATCCACATGTGTCAAAGATTATGTTTAAAAATTTCATGACCAGAATTCTGTGACATGGCTCCAACTTATCATGTCTGACTCTTTGTGCCCCCATGGACTGTAGCCCAACAGGCTCCTTTGTCCATGGAATTTTCCAGGCAAGAATACTGGGGTTGCCATTTCCTTCTCCAGGGGATCTTCCCCACTCAGGGATCAAACCTGGGTTTCCTGCATTGCAGGCAGATTCTTTACTAACTGAACTACCAGGGCATAAATTATTTTAAGTTTTGTTTTAGGCAGGGTTTCTAATTCTAAAATAATAAATTGTCTTCCATATTTAATGCCCTGTCTCACAAAAAAAGGTTAATATATGACTGTTCCCTAAAACATGTATCTATTTTCAGTGTGATTACTAAGAGCTGGTGGTTTTTTTAAAAGTTGAAGAAAAATCCCAAATCAAGATAAATTTACCAAGATAGTGTCCATATGAAAGTTCAGGATGAATCCTACATACTAGAGAGGGGCTGAGCCTGCAGATGAGGAAGTATATCAAATCTCAGGAACATTGCTGGGATTAACTCAATTGATGTTAAAAATGATGGTTAATTACCGAGACTAACTCATAAATGTTAACGTCATTAACGATGTAACTGAGTTATATAACTTAATATTTATGTATGACGTGACACCAAAGGGAATGGTGGATCTCCCATTTGGGACTCCAAATGTATCTCTTTGCCTATTGACAACTCTAAATAGGTTTACAGGGACTCTTACGGCTCTAACTTGTCAGGACACAGAATGCCAGTGGAGCGAAGACTAAAGGGACTTTAGTAGAATGATGCTAAGATGCTGTTCATATGAATCTAACCAAATAATTTGTGTTACTAAATCTATAACATGTTGCTAAATTTTCTTTTTATATTAATTCTAATCTACATGTAGTAAAAAGGTACATTTTGACTCTAGAACTATTTGGGGATAATGTCCCGAATCAGACAAATCTATATAGTCTTACAAGTAGAATTGCAAACATTTTTCACAAATACTCATATGTACTGGTAAAATAGGCTGCCAGTGTTCGGCTGGTTTCAAAATCTCCTAAATTGCTTTGGTGAAATTTCCAGCTTGCACTAAACTCCATGCTTGGAGGGCTAATACTGACCCTGCACCTGTCAGTGAGGCTGCAGATGGTGCACGTAACACACACGATTGCCTTCAAAACAGGAAGGAGGAGGAGATGAAGGAACAGATTGCTCCGTGAAATGAACACTCACTTCCAAAAGGCTAATTATTTGTTCCCTAAAACTATTTCCAGCGTGTTGCATCCTTAAACACTGAGGCTCATTTCTGCGCATTGTTAAAAAGCCAAAGAAAATTTACCACAGCAAATGCAATACATAAATATATTGTGATATCATTAACCAAAATGCATACTTCGTATTCTTTTGGAATTATTGGAGATTGTGATAGAGAAATGTAGATTATAGAGTGAACTTGCACACCTACATTATGGATAGATGAAATAATATAATAAATATATAATGGATTTCTCTTCTTTTCTAAACTGAAAAATTGGTATTAGTTTCAGTGTACCTCTTCTTGATGACCAAATTACACCAGAGTATTGATTTAATTAAATTATATTTTAAAAGGAAATGGCTACCAAAAAAAACTTTGGCACTGATCTTAATGTATAAAGTTAAGAAGCATTATCACAAATAATCTAAGGTAGAACTTGTTCTAAAGTAAATGGAAAATTAGTAATATATACATAACAAATAAATATATTTCATCAATAGTGACTGTATTAAAGTAGGAAATGGCAACCCACTACAGTATTCTTGCCTGGAGTATCCCATGAACTGAAGAACCTGGCAGGCTACAGTCCATAGGGTCACAAAGAGTTGGACACAACTGATGTGACTGAGCACAGCATGAAATGATTGCATATATAATTATATAGAATATGTATCACTCCTATGTAGTATATTATAATATAATATATATT
>NW_011494937.1:242801-243277 GCF_000754665.1 Bison bison bison
CATATATTGTTTTTATGATTAATTTTTTTTTCTCATGCCACGTGCCTGCAAGGATTTTATTTGGTTCTGCAATCAGGGGCTGAACTCACGCCCTCAGCAGTGAAAACACAGAGTCCTAACCCCTGGACAGCCAGGGCATTCACTGTGATATATTCTTATTACAAATGAAGCTTATAGGGAATTCCATGATGGTCCAGTGATTAGGACTCTGGAGTCATGTATATATACACATGAGGACAAGAAGTACCATGACAAACTCAAAGATTCCAACTATATATCACAGACCCCAGAACTTTCCCAAGAATCTGTTTGCTTATCTGCATTCATTTCCTAATCCCATCCCTGATCCTTCAGTGTCTGTTCCTAATCACCTCTCTGGTGGGCTTCTAATTCTCAAGGGATAACCTAGTTGACATGTATACCATTGAGAAAATTGCTCCAATCATTTTGTTCCCAAACTTGAAAACACCTGCATC
>NW_011494937.1:243985-248696 GCF_000754665.1 Bison bison bison
GTCCCCTTCTCCTCCTGCCCCCAATCCCTCCCAGCATCAGAGTCTTTTCCAATGAGTCAACTCCTCGCATGAGGTGGCCAAAGTATTTCTCAATTTTATGTTTTATGAATTATTAATATGTATATATAATAGTTAAGCAAAAATGGGTTTATGATATAGATAGTAATTTAGAACATGACAATTTTTACTTAAGAATTTATTGAGAATGCAGGCCAATGATAAGTATTATTTTAGAATATAATCATAATGTAGCTATTGTATTTTTCTTAATTTATTAATCAGTTCTTAAGTTGATTTATAGGCTATCCAGTTTTACTACTTTTAGACATAATGCAACAAATGATATTTCACTTCGATCTTTTAAAATTTTAGCTAGTAATCTGTTAGGATGGATACACACCAGATTTGAAATTTTGAGGCTGAAGTGAAAACACATTTTTTAAAGTTTTTGTTATATATTTAAAATATTCTTCCAAAAAAGTTATCACAATTTACAGAAATAGTAGATCCTATTGTAGCTCTTCAAAGTAATGAATGTATATGTTTTTTTCAATTTGATTGACAAAGAATATAGCTTATTTAAGTTGGTTTGTCTTTGAATACTAGTGAGATACATATTTCTTCATATGTATATCATACTTTACTCATTTTAGTGATTTTGAAATTCTTATCACTTGCCTTTGTTCAAATAGACTTTTTATAGGTGAGATTTGATGAATATGTACACCTCTTAAACTACTACAGAGAATTGTCACTTTGCAGAGAGTACAAGCCTACCCCTACTCCTAGAAGCATTAGCTATTCTGACATTTATCATTATCATTTTTCCTCATCTGTTTTTTTTAACTTTTTTGTTTTTGTTTAATTATAGTTTTACTAAGAATTAATCCACATACTATACAGATCACCTATTTAAGGTGTACAAGTCAGTATTTTTAGTATATTCACAGATCTGTATAGCCATCATATCACATGGACACAATTTTAGAATATTTTAATAACTTGGAAGTTACCCCTATACCCTTTAGCTCTCAGCCCCTTATCACCCTACTATTAAGAACTAGGTTTTCCTATTTGAATGTTTCATAAAAATTGAATTTTATATGTGATGTTTGTAACTCGTTTGTTTCAATTAACATAATGTTTTCAAGGTTCATGTCATAGCATGTCTCAGATTTTCATTGCATTTTTGTGGTTGAATACTATTCCATTGTATAGATATACTACATTTTTTTTATCCATTTGTCATTTGATTGATACTGAGTTGCTTCCACCATTTGACATCATTAATATGCTAAGTCGCTTCAGTCGTGTCAGACTCTTTGCAACCCCATGGACTATAGCCCGCCAGCCTCCTCTGTCCATGGGATTCTCCAGGCAAGAACACTGGAGTGGGTTGCCATTCCCTTCTTCAGGGAATCTTCCCAACTTAGGGATCAAACCCACGTCTCTTATGTCTCCTGCATTGTCAGGCGGGTTCTTTACCACTAGCGCTGCTTGGGAAGCCCTTGTTATTAACAATACTGTTATAAACATTGTGTATAAGTTTTTATTTGAACACTTCAATTATTTGGGGTATATACCAAAACTATATAGGAATGGAATTTCTGGGTCATGTGGTAATTCTATTTTTACCTTTTTGAGGAACTACAATAATGTTTTCCACAGAAGCTGTACCATTTTCTATTCCCACTAGGAAAGCTTGAGGGTTTCAAGTTCTCCATATCCTCCACCAACACTTGTTATTTTCTGTTTACTATAGCCATCTTCTCAGGTGGCACTAGTGATAAAAAATCTGCCTGCCAATGCGGGAGACATAAGAGATGCAGGTTTGATCCCTGTGTTGGGAAGATCCCTGGAGGAGGAAATAGCAATCCACTCCAGTATTCTTGCCTGGGAAATCCTATGGACAGAGGAGCCTGGCAGACTTACAGTCCATGGGGTCACACAGAATCAGACACCACTGAAGTGACTTAGCACACACACATATCCATCTTAGTGGATGTGAAGTGATTTCTCATTGTGGTCATATGATAAGTGTATGCTTTGGAATTGCCATCCTAGAATTGGTATTTAAAACAGAGACAGTGGCTGAGATAATCACTTGGTTAACTGTAGATAGAGAATATAAGAGGGATATTGATTGAACCCAGAGGTAGTTTGAATTAGAGAGGGAGATGAAAGTTATCAGTAAAATAATATAGAGGGAAACATCTGTTATGAAGTAAAATCATCACATGTTGAAGACCTAGCCTGCACGCAGTGTAACCATATTTTGAGATAGGACTTTACAGGAGATCAACCAGTCCAGTTGCTCAGTCATATCCAACTCTTTGCAACCCCATGGACTGCAGCACACCAGGCTTCCCTCTCATTATATGCTAATTAATGAAATTAATTATAATTATATAATTAGCATATAAATGAGGTCATAAGGGTAGAGTCCAAATGTGATAGGACTGATGATCTTAAGAAGAAGAGATGAAAGAGATTTCTCTCTCAGCATGCACACAAGCCAGAGAGGCCTCATAGGAAATCAACCCTGACAGCTCCTTAATTGGGACTTCTTGCCTCCAAAACTGTAAAAATAAGTTGTTGTTGGGTTTTTTTTTAACATATATATTTATTTGCTTATTTCTTTGGCTCTGCTGAGTCTTAGTTGCAGCATGTGGAATCTTTAGTTGTGTCACATGGGATCTAGTTCCCTAACCAGGGATCAAACTCAAGCTCCCTGCATTTGGGAGTGCAGAGTCTTAGCCACTAGATGACCAGGGAAGTCCCAAGTTTTTGTTTTTTAAGCCCCTTCATCTGTGACATTTCTTTATGACAGCCTGAGTGCACTAATGTAGCATCCAGTGATTTAGTAGAGTACTGAACCCCAGTGAAGAAAGAAGCAGAGAGTAATTACTTCACTTGATATCAGATTGTCAAGCAATGTAAGGACTGAGAACTGACCATTTCATTCAATAACATGGATCTCATCAATGCCCTTGAGTGGTGGTAGGTTGAATAGTCTGATTAAAGTGGGTTTAAGAGAACATGTGAGGAGAGAAATAGGAGACAGCAACTCTTTCAATGAGTCTCGTTGTAGAGGTAATAAAAAAAAAAGGTAGAACTTTTAACTAGAGGGAAATTGAATTAAAAGGACTTTATTTAAGATGGTAGCTATAACAGGATGTTGTTGGGACAGTGGAAATTATGATATCAGGAGGAAGGGGAAATAATGACACAGAAAGTGAAAGTGAAAGTTGCTCAGTCGTGTCCAACTCTTTGCGACCCCATGGACTATACAGTCCATGGAATTCTCCAGGCCAGAATACTGGAGTGGGTAGCCTTTCCCTTCTCCAGGGCATCTTCCCAACCCAGGGATCGAACCCAAGTCTCCTGCACTGCAGGTGGATTCTTTACCAGCTTAGCCACAAGGGAAGCCACAGAGAAGGAAAATTTATTTGAGTGAAGCCCTTAAATGGGTATAAGTGAACAGATTCTAGTGCATAAATTGCCTTTATGTAGGAGTCTTTGAAATTTATCTACATCAACAGGAAGGAAAGCAAAAGATACAGGTATGGAAGCTAGTAGGTGGGTGATCAGGTTGTGGAAGCCTGTGGATATTCTTTGTGTCTATAATCATGAGGCAAAAATCTGGCTAGATTTTTCTAAATATGTATAAATTCTCTTTTATTAAAGATCCCAATTTTTTCCCATTGAACATGTCACATGTTTAATGCAAATTTCATTATTTATTCCTAGTCTTACAGTGATTCCTCTTTACTTACTTGAGTTTATTGGACCCTCTAGTACTTGATTTGTATATTGTATCTATATAGAGTATTTTAACATATGTGTCAGTGAAAGCATACTCTCACTTTATTTCAAACATTTTATTTTCCATTCTTATGTATGTTTAATTTTATATGAACTTTATGAAGTTCTAAAACATCCCTTGAAGAGTTTTATTTGAATTATACTAAAATCCCAACCTAGGGATTGAACCTGCATCTCCTGCAATTCCTATGTTGCAGGCAGATACTTGACCCACTGAGCCATGGAGAAAGCCCAACTAAAAGCAAAGATCATTATAAAAAATTGATGTTAAAATGTTATGTTTTTCCTATCAAAATATTATTGGTACTCTTTATTTAAGAACTTTTTATTCAATAAAATGCTATTACTTTGTTCATAGATAGCTTATATATTTATTATAATTGGTATGTATAGCTATTGGTAAAATGGTGACTGTTTATATAGTTATAATTGCTGATATGTAGAAAAACATTCATGAAATCAATATACACATTATTGAGTAGTTTGATAATTAGATATTAGATCATGATCATTCTCCTATGAGGCTATCATATCATACAAAAATTATGATGATTATACCCCTACACTTCCAATGACCATAATTGTTCTCACTTATCAAATCTATATGTGATTTACTTGCATTTCTGGAAAAGAAAGAGTTAATAATATAAGAGTGAGAATCGTTTTTCTCCTTATATAATGAAAATTACTATATATACACTAATTAAATTTGAGTAATAACTTGGTAATGGATAAGTTTTACCATAATAAAGAAAAAGTAAGTTTGGAATGTCTCTATTGGACTTAAGCAAATAAATTTTCAGCATATTTTGAGAGAAATATTTTCTCTTCTTTATCAGATCAGATCAGTCGCTCAGTCATGTCCGACTCTTTGCGACCCCATGAA
>NW_011494937.1:248796-249306 GCF_000754665.1 Bison bison bison
ACTCTCACATCCATACATGACCACAGGAAAAACCATAGCCTTGACTGGACGAACCTTTGTTGGCAAAGTAATATCTCTGATTATGAATACGCTATCTAGGTTGGTCATAACTTTCCTTCCAAGGAGTAAGCGTCTTTTAATTTCATGGCTGCAGTCACCATCTGCAGTGATTTTGGAGCCCAGAAAAATAAAGTCTGACACTGTTTCCACTGTTTCCCCATCTATTTCCCATGAAGTGATGGGACCAGATGCCATGATCTTCGTTTTCTGAATGTTGAACTTTAAGCCAACTTTTTCACCTCCTCTTTCACTTTCATCAAGAGGCTTTTCAGTTCTTCTTCACTTTCTGCCATAAGGGTGGTGTCATCTGCATATCTGAGGTTATTGATATTTCTCCCGGCAATCTTGATTCCAGCTTGTGTTTCTTCCAGTCCAGCGTTTCTCATGATGTACTCTGCATATAAGTTAAATAAACAGGGTGACAATATACAGCCTTGACGAACTCCTTTT
>NW_011494937.1:249884-252292 GCF_000754665.1 Bison bison bison
CAGAAAAGCATCTATTTCTGCTTTATTGACTATGCCAAAGCCTTTGACTGTGTGGATCACAGTAAACTATGGAAAATTCTGAAAGAGATGGGAATACCAGACCACCTGATCTCTTCTTTATAATAATATATAAAATCCTTTAACATAGTTATAATATTTGAATTATATAAATGATATAGTTAAATAATATTTTCATGAATTAAGATATTATTTAGACATGTAAACAGGGCTTCCCTAGTAGCTCAGCTGGTAAAGAATCTGCCTGCAGTATAGGAGACACCGGTTCGATTCCTGAGTTTGGAAGATCCCTTGGAGAAGGGATAGGCTACCCACTCCAGTATTCCTGGGCTTCCTGGTGGCTCAGTTGCTAAAGAATCCACCTGCAATGTGGGAGACCGGGGTTCAATCCCTGGGTTGGAAAGATCCCCTGGAGAAGGGAATGGCTATGCACTCCAGTATTCTGGCCTGGAGAATTCCATGGACTGTATAGTCCATGTATAGTCCATGGGGTCTCAAAGAGCCAGACACAACTGAGTGACTTTCACTTTTAGATATCAAAACTGTATTAAGGTAATATTTTGGTATTATTAAGGTAATATTAAGGTATTATTTTAGAAGAGAAATAAGTTTCAAAAGATATAAAAAATAAATGTAATTCAAGAAATGACCTATACTTGATGATAATGACCTTCAATATATGCTGTTTTTCATGTATTAGTGCTCTTAGTACTTTGAGAATTTCTACATTATTATTTATACATGATATTTGTTCACATTTTACTATTCTGAATTATCTTGTACAGAATATGTTGTAAGGATTTTATATGCTTTGTAGAACAAAATGGGATGTTTTAGGAATTTTTAAATTCCTGGAGAGTTTATATAGAATAGAGTATTCCTAGATCTTTTAAACATTAAAAGCATTCTCATGAGTTTAATATTTACTTCTCATATTTTGATTGCATAGGGTTGAAAATCATGTGATTACGTTTTCTTGCCAGCACTTCATTATTTTCTTGAATATGTTATTGTCTTGTTTTCTATCTTAAATTGAAAAGTAACATAAGTTTAGTACCAACTCAGAAATCCAAGAACAGGGCTCATTTATTGATTTATTTATCTCTTTAGCATTTCAGTTACCCAACAAGGCCACAACAATATGGCATGCATAATCATATAAAGAAAAAAGAACTTAGTATGGAATCTCAATAGCTGTGAAATCATGAATATGTTAATCTTTCTGAGTCTTATCTTCTTCCTTTGCAGGTAAGAATGATACTAAAAGTAGATCATGTCATCATTAAAAGCTTGTAATGACATACTGAATACAAGTCTTCTGTATAATGTCTAGAGTTCAGGAAATACTGGGAATGACAGGTACTATTCTTGATTATTAGTTTATAAAATTATGAATCAGCAAATTGATAAATGAATGAAGCATAAAATAGACAAAATTGCACTGTGTTACATTATTTTGCTATTCTGAAAGAACACATATATTATGTTTGCAGACCTCATCAAGTAAAAATGATTTTGCTTTCACAAATAAAATAACAGTCCAATGATGGTGAGATTATAACTGTATTACCACTAAAAAACATTAAATAATTTAAACCAACATAAATTTAGGGTGTTAGATATGTACCCTATTCTGTGAGATGAGTATAAAAGATCTGCATGTGTTTTCAAATTGTATACTGATTGGTACTCTGAAACAGGGTGTTCAAAGCCAGTGCACTGGGACAACCCAGAGGAATGGGATTGGGAGGGGGGTTCGGGATGGGGGACACATGTACACCCATGGCTGATTCATGTCAATGTATGGCAAGAACCACCGCAATATTGTAAAGTAATTAGCCTCCAATTAATATAAATTTTTAAATTTTTTAAAAGTTTACATGATACAGTTGACATTTGCAGTGACTAAGTCATAAAAAATATTATACTAAAACTCAGTCCAGAATGTAGACATAAAGTTGTGATTTATTGGCTTTTTCATGTATTCTTACTATAATGATAATCATAGGCTCAATGGTTAAAAAAAATTGGGATATGAGAGCAAGTGGAAAGTATCTTTGTGTACTACTTTGCCCAATTAGGCACTCATGGTGGAATTTCAATCGATTTTTTTAACCTTTAATTAGACACAATGAGGACTGTTAAAAAGTATGAAACTACAGCCTTCTTGAATGCAGCACATGTGCCTGCCCTTATTTTATTTTTTCCTTTTGAATATCTCATTAAGTTCCTTGTGCATGATAAGTGCTCAGTTGTTCAAATACAGGATTAAGTCCCCATAAAATACTTTTTCTGTGTCTTTAAAACCTCAAGTTGGAAAGCTATAACTGAAAATTGATGAGAGACATGGCAGCTGAGACTGGACCACATGAGTCTTACAGAGATTGTTT
>NW_011494937.1:252392-256072 GCF_000754665.1 Bison bison bison
GTTTTGATACCATGGCAACCACTGTGAAACTTGTCACCATTACCCAAGGATGGAGGAAGCAGCAGCTAGGAGCCAAAGAGGATAGGTTTGAGGTGACAGAACTCTGGCAAAGGCCATGACAGGATGGGGCTGCTCTTCTGCTTAGATAGTTGTCTACAAGAGGCACTTGCTCCCTTTGCGAATCACTAAAGATATGTGGAAATAATCAGAGCCACCGAAAGGTTAGCTATTGCATTGATACATCAAAGTTTCTTCTTACCCCCCTCATTTCTTTCTTCATCCCTTTCTTCCTTAACTCATTCCCATAGAGAAAAAAGAAATAAGCCTACCTCTCCCATCCTCCACTTCCATCTTAATTATTCAATTATTTTTCAAATATCAGAGTCTACATAAGTGATATTTATATTGCCCTATAATTAATTAAGTATTCTTCATGGAAGATAGAGGTGGGGGTGGGAGAGATGGTGATTTTATTGAGACAGTCATTACCTCCACTTATGTAATTGAGTATCAATAGTTGTCAAAAATTTGTGTAACAAAGAAAATGAGATTTTAGTATAATGTTGAAAATTATAGTGATTTCAAATTCTGGTTTGAAGGTGGTGGTGTAAAACCAGGATTCCTTCTTATCCTTTGAAATCATCCATAAGATGGCACAGTGGTAAGGAATCCACCTGCGAGTGCAGGAGACACAAGAGATGTGAGTTAAATCCCTGGGTCAGGAAGATCCCCTCGGGGAGGAAATGGCAACACACTTCAGTATTCTTTCCTGGGAAATCCAATGGACAGAGGAGACTGGTGGGTTATGGTTCATGGGGTCTCAAAGAGTTGAACATGACTGAGCATGCATGCATATAAGCAGCAAGGGGAACTAGAAATGAAAATGCAAACTCCATTTCTGTTTTTATTTTTAGTGGATCAATAACACAACTAAAGGAAGAATTTAATTTTTCCTCCTTCATTTTGGAGTAAATTGAGACTTTCAAAAACTGAGTTACAGGGTGGTCTTACTTAAGAGTTTCCTGGTAGGAAAACACACACACACACACACACTCAACTGAGAACATCAAGAGTTCAAAGTAATAAGCCCTAGGAGCGAGACAGTTATTTTCTGCCAATTATATTTCCCCTCACCACTGAATAAGAGTCTAAAAGTCTGTAATTTATAACTCTTATAGATGCACAACCTCAAAGTCCATGTAGATTTTTTTAAAACATTTAGTGCTTCTTCCAAATTATTCCTAGCTAAGCAATCAAAGCTTCTGAGAAGTAAATCCCATTAGCTGTTTAAAAGTTTAATCTAAATATATCTCTTTATAAAATCACCAAGTTGAATATAGAAAGTCTAACTCTTCTTGGACAAAATAACATTTGTCAGTTCAGATCTTGATGCTGAGAACCTATGAAGCTTTTTGACCAGGTAGGGATACTCAAAGGCAGAGATGACTAAAAGTTAAAACTTGCTATGAGTAAATTTGAATAGAATACTGAATGATAAATTTCTGAGAATCTAAATTTCACTAGTATGGAATTGGGCACAAAAGCACTCTCTCTCTGAAACTGGGAGTATTGTGGGCAAGGTATATGGGCAGGACAAAGAAAGTGCTGTTTCTTGTTTTGAGAGAAATAAATCACTCACAAACTTATAGTCCACTGGTTCTCAACCCTTGGTATACATTGGAATCACCCAATGAGCTTTTTAAAAATATGGATTCCAAGACACCAGCTTCAGAGACTAACGTATTGGTCAGGGTCACAGTCATGGTATTGTTAGATGTTTAAATTTCTCTGAGTGATTCTAGTGTGCAGTTAGTTGTACACTATTATGTTAAAGCAGTATTCCCCCAAATTTGGTCATATTTGAATCATCTGGAAAGCTTTTAAATATTCTGACGTCCTGGTCTTATCCAAGATTGACTAGATTGGAAAGTCTCAGAATGGGAGTCAAGAGTCAGTATTTTTTTTTTTTTTTTTACAATCTAAAGGTGATTCCAGTTTGATGACCACTGGTTAGACAAGTAAAGAAATGAGGATGACATTAGAAATGCAACCCACCTGAGCTACACAGCTCTGGTAACAGCTACCTGTGTGATGTTGGTCATTAGTTTCTCCATCCACAAAATAAGTCCAGTGATTATCTTCCAAGATTTTGCTAGGAGGTGGAAGTAGAATATAGGATACAGTAAACTATTGATAATTTAATTCTAATGTGATGACTTCCATAATACTTTTTTTATAAGAACTATTTCATTTCAACATAATCATAGTAATATTTCACATTTCTCCAGTTGTCTCCTAAGTCTGTCTACAGTAACAAGTCCCCTTTCTCCAATTATTTTCTAAATACATATTTTTATGGTTGGTTGGTTTGTATCAGAAAACAAAGTCTCATGTTACATTTAGTTGAGTTTTCTCTTCAGTCTTCTAAAATCTGGAACAATTCCTCCTTAATTATTTATTTGTTTGTTTAAGAAACCAGCTCATTTGTTCTGCTGAATTTCCCACATTTTTCTGTTTGCTTCCCTATGATTTGATTAAATTTAACATTTTCATCCAGCCCCTGCCCTGTAGACTGGTTATTAGATTTAGAGCCATGATAAATATAAAGAACACTTTATAGGTGATGTTGTGCACTTCCTGTTGCATCAAGACACATATGTCTGCTTCTCTCTCTTTTAATACTGATAAAATGCATCAGTCCATTCAAGTGCTCTAAGTCAAAGTCATCTGTCACATAGTTTCCCACTCTGTGCATGTGTGCTAAGTCACTTCAGTCATGTCCGACTTTTTGTGGCCCCCATGGACTGTAACCTGCCGGGCTCCTCTATCCATGGGATTCTCCAGGCAAGAATACTGGAGTCAGTTGCCATGCCCTCCTCCGGGGGTCTTTGTGACCCAGGGATGGAACCTGCATGTCTCCTCCATTGGCAAGTGGGTTCTTTACCACTAGCGCCACCTGGAAGCCCTAGTTCCCTATTAGTCTTTAAACTCTATTAAGTTTTTTTTTTTTAATTATATATATTTATTTTATTATTTTTATCTGTGCTGGTCTTCCTTGCTGCACTCAAGCTTTCCTCTAGTTGTGGCAAGCAGGGGCTACTCTCTAGCTGTGGTGCGTGGGCTTCTCATTGCAGTGGCTTCTCTTGTGCTTTTGCAGTGGCAAAGCACAGACTCTAGGCACCCAGGTTCAGTAGTTGTAGCACGTGGGCTTAGTTGCTCTACAGCATGTAGAATCTTCCCAGCAGTCCAGTGGTTAAGAATCTGCCTGCTAATGCAGGGGACTTTGATTTGATCCGTGGTCTGGGAAGATTCCACATCCCATTAGGCTTGTACTTGAATAATTTTAGCAGCCAAGGATGGTGTTTGTTTAGGATCATGTTTCATCAGGAGTTGTGTCTTGTAATTCTATCATTCCTTTAGCATTTATTAGCTAAAATTCTTCTATAAAAGACTTTGCCTCATCAACTATTTGTTACCCTGGATTGAGACAAATTCTGATTTATTGTCCTTTAATTACCTGTTTTCAAATAATGAGTTGATGTCTTGGCACACCCAATGAGTTTTTTTGTTGTTATCATTATAAATTGCAGGTTATCTATATAATATTTATTAGCCTTGCCACATGCTTTGTCGTACCATTCTTTTCACTCTTTTTGGGAGGGTGGAAGTCAAAGTATATT
>NW_011494937.1:256172-259397 GCF_000754665.1 Bison bison bison
GTATATTCCAAGCTATGGTGACCATTATTCTAATTTTACCAGGACTGAGGACTTCCTGGGACATGGGACTTTAAATTTTAAAACTAGGACAGTTCTGGTCCATCCTGTGCCAAAGCTCTGTTGAATTGAATGCAATTTGTTTTTTAACTCTAGTTGTTATATTAAACTTCAAAAGACTTAAGTTTTTCTTCATTTGATGATTGGATTATCAACAGAATTTTACAGATTATTAAATGGTGAAGTGAGATCTGAGGCAACTCAGAAGGAAAACCAAAAAGTAAAGACAAGAAAGGTGAATATGAAGTTAAAGGATTGCCTCAAACTTGAACAGCTGGCAAAAGTCCACCCCTAATTCTGCCATGTTTTGCTCAATATTGGTACAAGAAATTACTTTTCATTTACCTTCCCACCTCTTATATTTCCCACCCATCTCTTTCTCTTTACCATTCTATATACAGCCGTGCTGTGCTGAGTTGCTTCAGTCATGTCCGACTCTTTGCGACCCTATGGACTATAGCCTGCCAGGCTCCTCTGTCCATGGGATTCTCCAGGCAAGAATACTGGAGTGGGTTGCCGTGCCCTCCTCCAGGGGATCTTCTGGGCCCAGGGATCGAACCCATGTCTCCAGCAGCTCCTGCATGGTAGGCAGATTCTTTATGCTGAACCACCAAGTAAACTCATCTATACCGAGCAGAGATTACTATATCCTGTTGTACTCACTGCTAGCCTCTCAGTTGAAGAAAACTGCAGCTTCTGAAATGTTTTCCTTCATTTTACTGCTTTATCAACTCTCACAAAACAGTGATTGAATACTTATAGTGCTCTTTGTAAAGAGATCATTGTCTTTATCGTTTTTTATTTTCTTTGATGAGTGTTATTTAAACTGGTATGATACTTTAGGATATTATTATTATTCAACACTTAGCATAAGATTCAGAATACAAAATCATTGGTGATCAACGTAACAAGATTAGGGGTAATATAGAATATCAGATTGGGCTTTTAGAAACTTTCTGTTTTCAGTTACTTTATAATACTTTCAAAAGACTGTGGCAGCCATAACTCAATATATCTATATCTGAAACAAAAAATGACCATAAAACCAGTAGATTTAATACTCACTGTAAATAAAAACACAAAATATAGTGTTTTTGTAAATGCCAAGGAAAATCTTTAAGGATCAAACAGTAAAGAGATGATGTTATAATTAGCTCCATAATTTCATAAGCCTGTTCTGTATAATCAGATACATAGTACAGAAAATAATTGTGATAACATGGTAAAGATAATTTAAAATCACTTAAATTAATCTTTAAAATTAGTGCAAAGACATTTAAAATATAATGTCCAGCAAAGTTAAGGGTTTAAAATGATAATTTCCTTCTATTTGAAGTACATTACGTAATTAAAACTTTACTCCTTAGTCAATTAATTTGATATTAAGTCTCTCCCTCTGACCCTTCTCTTATGGCTATCATTCTCCCAATTAGGAAACCTGAAAGTTTTTTTTGGAAAAATGATGGTAAGAGTCTTCTGATTCAGGGTTAAAAGTCATTCCCGTCTGGCAGAATTGGGTAAGGAGAGATAGGAAGCTGAACATAGTGGCAGTCAATGGCAATCTGTAGAGTGAAAGTCAAATCTCCATCACCTTCCCCCTTTCCAGCTTTGTAAACCTTTTAAAGTAGGAACTCCAGGCAAGATTATGAAGAATTATTTTCTAAGAATACTCACTGACCATGGAGATAAGACTTGTAGCTTCTAAACTTTTGAGGATTCTCCAATTTAAAACTCATCACCCAATCACTACACTGAATTCTATCTGTAAATAAACCACTTTGTACACACACAGAGTCATGTTTTCAACCTCAGATGATTACGCATTTGAAAAAAGCCTCTAAGGTTAAAGACTAGCATCTAAAAAACAGCAAAAAAAAAAAAAAGTTAGTAAAAATAGAAATGATGCACAGACTATAAAGTAAGTTCGCATTTGTCATAATTAGCAGCCTCATTGTAATATTATAAATGAAAGTATAAAGCATTTTAATAAAATAACAAGAAAGGGATTTTGGAAATTGAATATATGTTAACTGACATTAGAACTAAATGTGTGTGCTAGTCGTTCAGTCATGTCTGACTCTTTGCAACCCCGTGGACTCTAGCCCGCCAGACTCCTCTGTCCATGGAATTTTCCAGGTAAGAATACGAATGGATAGCCATTCTCTTCTCCAGGGGATTGTCCCAACCCAGGGATCCAACCTGAGTCTCTTGCATTGCAGGCAGATTCTTTACCATCTGAGCCAAACTAAATGCACAGCTAAAAAATAAAGTTGAGAACATTTCTCCAAAAGTAAAGGGAAAAGAAAAAAAAGCTGGGAATTAGAAGATAAAAGAAATGAATATCTAATTGTGAATCACAATCTAATAGGAGGAGTTTTAGCAGTGGAGGAGGGGAATGGAGGAAAGAGAATGTAACAAAATTTTTCAGAATGAACATCAGTTTTTATGTGAAAGAGCCCATTTAGTGCCCAAGACAGTGAGAGTAGTAATGAATAGCATCCTTACATCATGTCCATTATGTCCTTCACAATGGCATAAATATAAAGAAGAATATTCCCTCAGTGAGGGTAGGCAAGTGCAAGTTATACAAAGTAGCAACTGGATTGATCATTGCTGAATTCCCATATCTACATGGTAATGCCTTCCTTCCGTAATCTACTTTTAATTGTAAGCTTGAAGTTTATGTCTTCATGTAAGTATCTCTCCTTAAAAAAGCATGCATTTTCATAGAAGCCTGATCAAAAAATCTGTGTAGTCATGTGAGGAGATAATATTCTGTAGAGAGTCAAACATCTTTTGCAGAGATGAACTTGCCATGGTCTTTCTGGATATAGTTCTAAAATAGGATGTTGATTGTGACATGGAAGCACTTTTAAGGCTACTGATCCCTTATTAATTTGATCAACCCACTACATCTGACCTACAAACCTAATCAGCATTTAGAGAGACCTATTATTGAGAAATCTTATTCCCTGGTGGCTCAGACAGTAAAGCGTCTGCCTACAGTGCAGGAGACCCGGGTTTGATCCCTGGGTCGGGAAGATCCTCTGGAGAAGAAAATGGCAATCCACACCAGTACTCTTGCCTGGAAAATCCCATGGATGGAGGGGCCTGGCGGGCTACAGTCCATGGGGTCGCAAAGAATTGGACATGACTGAGTGACTTACT
>NW_011494937.1:259497-260088 GCF_000754665.1 Bison bison bison
ACTGTACTGTACTATTATTGAGTTATTGCATCCCTTGAACATTTTAGTTTATGGTTCCCCCAAGCCTCCATCTTCCTTAAAATGGACTTTTTGGATTCTGTAGAAACTATGCATTTTCTTCCATTTTAATCCATGGGTTATTTGTATGTATGATTGGACTGATAAAACTATAAAATTTATCATATTGAGATGGAGTGAAAAAGTCCCAAATCTCTTAGTGTTTAATATTCATTAATTCTTGCTTCTGTATTTTTATGTGTTGAAAATATGATGTTATTGTTCTATTTTTTACTGAGGTTTGTTGATATACAATATTATATGTTTCAGGTATACAAATTGATTCACAATTTTTAAAGGTTATATAGCAATTATGATTATAAAATATTGGCTATATTCCTTGTGCTTCACAGTTTATCTTTATAACTTATTAATTTTATACACAGTTCGTGCCTCTTGTTCCCCTACCCCTATCTTGCCCCTTCTTCCTTCCCTCTCCCCTCTATCCACTGGCAACCACTAGTTTGTTCTCTCTAGATCTGTGAGTCTTTCTTTTTTGCTATATTCACTAGTTGTATTTTTTAGATTCTACAT
>NW_011494937.1:260382-262626 GCF_000754665.1 Bison bison bison
TCCTCATCAACATTTGTCATTTGTTGTTTTTTTGATGATAGCCAATCTTACAGATGTGAGGTAATATCTCATTGTGGTTTTGATTTGCATTTCTCTGATGATTAGCAATGTTGAGCATTTTTTCATGTGCCTGTTAACTGTCTGTATGTCTTCTTTGAAAATATATCTTTTCAGGTCTTCTGCCTATTCTTTAATCTAAATTTTTTTTGATGTTGAGTGTATGGCTATTTGTACATTTTGGATATTAACTCCTTATTGGTCATAGAAGTTGCAAATATCTTCTATTTCAGTAGGTTGTCTTTTCATTTTGTCAGTGGTTTCCTTTGCTATGTGAAATCTTTTAAGTTTAATTGGGTCCCATTTGTTTATTTTTGCTTTGATTTTCTTTGCTTTCAGAGACAGATCCAAAAAAACAGTTACAATTTATGTCAAAGAATGTTCTGTCCATGTTTTCTTCTAGGAGTTTTGTGGCTTCTGGTCTTATGTTTAGGTCTTTAATCCATTATGAATTTATTTTTGCATATGGTATGAGAAAATGTTCTAATGTCAGTGTTTTATATTTTTTGAAAGTTCTTGACCTCTTATCACTTATGTTAGTGTTTCATATTCATTAATTCCTGCTTTTATATTTTGAAAATGCTGAAAATATGATTTTGTTATTCTATTCTACTAATAAGGTATATTGTCTATAGTAGGGATCAGCAAACTCTGTTCAGAGTCTGGGTATGACTATTTCAGGTTTTGTGGACTGTGTAATCTTTGTTACAGCTACTCAACTCTACCTTGGTATCTCATGAAAGCATCCATAGACAGTATAGAAAAGGATGAATGCAGAATGTGTTCCAATAAAACTTTATTTACCAAATTACAAAAATCAACAGAAGACTGGATTTGGCCTGGGGGCCTTTGACCACTAGTATGTACTCTCATTACTTAAAGTATGTTCCATGGACCAGTCAAATTATCGTTACACAGGAGTTTCTTAGAAATGTATATTCCAAATCAGAGCTGGAGAATCAGAATCTGCAGCTTCACAAGATCTCCAGGTGAAGTTTGAGAAGGACTGGTCTATACTGTAAATCATTTAGATTCTTTATGTTTGCTTATGTACATACTCTTAGGCAACAGAAATTCTAAGAATGAAAGTGGTTTTTCTAGTACAAGGATTAAGGAATTATTAACTACCTCCCCAAGTACTTGTGCTAATTCAGCATGTAAGAATAAATACTAGATAAGACTTTTCAGGGAACTATTCTGTGAGAAGCATTGTTAACACATTTGTGATCTATATAACAAATCTCTAAGGTATGTGTTACTAATCTCATTTACATATGAGGAAATTGAAAAAAAAAATAATTTGCTCAAGGTCACAGATTCCAGAAATGATGAGAATGAGAAATATTATACAGATTGTAAATATTGTAACATCTAATTCATATTCTGTTATATCAGTCTACCCATATTGAGCTGTTTTTCTGTTGAAGTACAGTCGAGTTTGTGTTTGTGTGTATATACATGGCCTGCAACTCCTATTATTTATTTAGGATACAAATCTAAGAAGAGAAATGATGTTACTAAATGGTAGTTAATTTAATTAAAGCTCTTCGTTTATAAATTTATTTATTTTATTTTTGGTTGTGCTAGGTCTTCGTTGCTGTTCACAGGCCTTCTCTAGTTGTGGCATGTGGGGGCTACTCTCTCACTGAAGTGCGTGGGCTTCTCATTGTGGTGGCTTCTCTCATTGCAGAACACGGGCTCTAGAGCCTGGACTCAGTAGCTGAGCGTGGATTTAGTTGCCTTGCGGCATGTGGAATCTTCCCAGACCAGGGATCAAACTTGTGTTCGCTGTACTGGTAGGCAGGTTCTTAACCACTGGAGCACCATGGAAATTCAAATTAAAGCTCTTGATACATTAAAAATAGTTAAGGCGCATTCTGTGTAGTTCCACAACCACTGACAGTAGAGAGAAATACTTCTATAATTCTATCCACATCACCTCATAGTATTATTTATTCTTATAACTTTATAATCCACACATTTAAAAAGATAATACATTTAATTTTATATTCTTATGATTTCTAATAAACTTGAATTGTGTTCTCTTAATAAGCATATATATATATTTTTTTATAAATTGTGATTTTATGCCCTTTTACACATTTTTTACAGATGTTAATAGAATTATTCAATACTTAACATTTTTTGTTGCAGGCATACAATTTTTCACATTGTTTGCTTTTAAAA
>NW_011494937.1:262726-264475 GCF_000754665.1 Bison bison bison
GCTCAGTCATGTCCGACTCTTTGCGACCCCATGAATCACAGCATGCCAGGCCTCCCTGTCCATCACCAACTCCCGGAGTTCACTCAGACTCACGTCCATCGAGTCAGTGATGCCATCCAGCCATCTCATCCTCTGTCGTCCCCTTCTCCTCCTGCCCCCAATCCCTCCCAGCATCAGGATCTTTTCCAATGAGTCAACTCTTCGCATGAGGTGGCCAAAGTACTGGAGTTTCAGCCTTAGCATCATTCCTTCCAAAGAAATCCCAGGGCTGATCTCCTTCAGAATGGACTGGTTGGATCTCCTTGCAGTCCAAGGGACTCTCAAGAGTCTTCTCCAACACCACAGTTCAAAAGCATCAATTCTTCGGCGCTCAGCTTTCTTCACAGTCCAACTCTCACATCCATACATGAGTGTATAAATACACAGTTTGATAAACAAAGCTGATACTCGAAGACTTTGGGACAACAAAGATTTGAAAAGTTTCTGCTTTCTGTAAGTGGCCCATGGTCAAAACAATGGTAAAAAAATAAATAAAGCATAGCAAATTTTATCCTGGAGTCACTCAGCTGGTTCCATGTGCCAAGATAGGGTCATAAGCCCAAATGTGAATCATGAGTAATGAAAGAAAAAGAGTCTACAATAATTTGCTTTCTGCAGTAAACCCCAGTGTCTGAAGCCAGACTCATGGTCCTGAAAACTGTAGCTACCTGTGCCTTTACAAAACCAATACAATATTGTAAAGTTAAATAAAAAAAAAAAAGAAATAAAAAAAAAAAATAACAAGCAGAAAACTGGGATTGTGTAAACCAGAGGGGGAAAAAATGACTATCAGGAAACACACCAGAGGATCTGCACAGTTTTTTCCTTTTGGGATCAAACATCAAGCACCCCTTTGTCCAACAGTGTGAAAAAGGATATTACTTCCAGAAGATTGGAAGTAATACCTTGAATCACAGTGAAATGCAAGATGAATTTTTGTTGTCATGAATATGGCAAGCATACTTAATCTGTTATTCTCCAAAGAATTGATTGTGCTTATAATAAAACATTATAAAAATATATGTAAATGATTATTTATAAAAACAAAGTTTGGGTATTTATAATTTACAGAGTCTTTGTATCCTGAGTAAAATATAAAAGAATCAATTGACAAATTGTAACATATGTAGTCCATTGGGTTGCAAAGAGTCAGACACGACTGAGCGACTGAACTGAACTGAATATATCATCCGTGGATTGATACGTTTCCTTTACAAAGCAAGAACTAACAAATTATCAGTTATCCTATAGATTGATAAAAATCATTTTAAGAAGTTATGGCAAAAAAAGAACTTATTTAAAAATTACCAAAGAATAATAAAATATTGTAATTAATAGAAATGTAAGACCTTCCCTGGCCGTCTAGTGGTTAGAAGTGCCATGGGCCAGAGTTCAATCCCTGGTTGGGGAACTAAGATCCTGCAAGCCATGTGGCATAACTTAAAAAAAAAAAAAAAAAGCAGTATATTTTAAGAGAAAGCAATGAAAGATTACTGAAGAATGTACAGGAAGACCTTCAAAGTGTAGTTATACTTCTTTTCCTGCTGGAAAAATTGAGTCATAAACTCAAATATCATAAAAATGGCAGATTTTCTCCAAGTATTTCTCCCATTAAGAAAGGAGAACCTTGCCAAGGTGGGCCAGAAATACGAGATAGAAGAACAAGGAGAAGAGATTTGAATGGTGATGGGATGTACACACCATTGCTGG
>NW_011494937.1:264644-269082 GCF_000754665.1 Bison bison bison
ACCATTGCTGGCTTTGTAAACAAAGGAAGGGACCACAAGACAAGGAAATCTGCATCTCTAGCAGCTAGGAACAGCCCTCAGCTGCCAGCCAGCCTGGAAATGAGACTTCAGTCCTACAAATGCCAGGAACTGAATCCAGCCAAGAACTCAAAGAAGAGGATTGTCCCCGGGAGCTCCAGGGAGGAATGTAGCCCTGCTGTCACCCTAATTTCAGCCCAGTAAGACCCAGGTCAGACTTCTGATCTCCAGACCTGTCAGAACATAAATTTGTGGTACATGAAGCTGTGGTAATTTGTTAAGACAGTATAAGAAACTGAAACTGAAGGCTACAGTGTGATGCTGGCATAGGAATAGACAAAGTAATACATGGAGCCAAATAGAGTCTGGAAATAGATCCATGTATATAATCATCATTATATGAGAAAAAGTGACATTTTCAATTATGAGAAAAAGCATAGGTGATTTTACAGAGTTTAGGCCAGTTGACTATTCTGAAAAAAATGTTTGATACTTTTCCCTTCAGAAAAATTAATTCATAAACACAGAGGTTAGTAGAAAACATAAGTGAATATGTTTATGATCTTATGTTATAAAATGTATTTTTAAACAGAAACAGACAGAAGAAACTTGAAGAAAAAGACTGAGAAATGTGACTTCATTAAAATTAATCATATACATGGAAAGGTTTAGTTACTCAGTCGTGTCCAACTCTGTGACCCCATGGACTGCAGCCTACCAGGCTCCAGTTTTTTGTTTGTTTGTGTTTGTCTTTGTCCATGGGAATCTCCAAGGCAGGAATACTGGAGTGGATTGCCATTTCCTTCTCCATGGGATCTTCCAGACCCAGAGATTGAACCTGGGTCTCCTGCATCACAGGCAGACTCTTTACCAACTGAGCCACCAGGGAAACCCCATTCATACATGAAAAAAGAAAATCTAAACAATTTTGAATAATTCAAGATGAAGAGAGAAAACATATATATATATATATATAATGTATTCTATATTATTTAAGTAATTATTGGAAATCAAAAAGGAAAACAGAAGCCAATGAATGGAAATGGAAGTACAGGCAAAAAGAAAATGAGAATCAAAGAAAGAGTGATTAAAGTTATAAAAAAGATATGTGAAACAAGAGTCAATTCTGTTAGTCATCACAAAAGGGCAAATTAAAAGTAACAATAAAGGGCTTCCCTGTAGTTCAATGGTTAGGACTCCAAGCTTTCAATGCAGTGGGCAGGTGTGGGTTTGATCTCTGGTTGGGGAACTAAGATCCTTAGTGCTGTGCAGTGTGGCCAAAAAATGAAAGTGACAATGAGGTTATTCTCAACCATTAGATTGGCAATCGTTCAGACCTTGGGAAATAAATGTGTTGATAAGGGTTCAATATACAGATTCCAGGGAAAGGGTAACTCCTATAATCCTGTTGTGTATGAACCTAAGTTCAAACAATTTGAAAGGTAATTTGACAGAATATATTAGAAATAAAATCATGCAGAAATTCTGTTTCTGTATTGGGGGGGAAATGCACCCGAACATGAAGATTCTATACATGGATGTTCACTTCAATATTATTCATAATAAAAACTACTTGCCAGACCATCAAAAATAGTATAGCTCAGTTCACTGGGGTATATCCATTTCACGGAGTGCCATGCAGTAATTAGAATAAATGACCAAAATGTATGACACAGATAGAACTTCAAGAAACATTGCTTGGAGACAAACCATGTTGTAAAAGGATGTGATGTATGGAAAATATATACAAAAATGCTATGAATTTCCATGAGTATATAAATAAATGTTTGTGCAAGTATATGACTCAAGTTCCAATATGTTAGATATCAATTTATAATACTGATTAACTCCAGGAAGGAAGAATGGGCATGCAGAAGAGTAAGGAAAATTGTCCATAAAAAGTAGTCAGAGGGGACTTTAGCCTTCTTTGGGAGATTTAAACTATTTACCAAGGATAAATGTTCAAAGACTATGTACGTGTGTGCTTGCTAAGTTGTTTCAGTCGTGTCCAACTCTAGCCCACCAGGCTCCTCTGTCCATGGGGATTCTCCAGGCAAGAATACTCAAGTGGGTTGCCATGCCCTCTTCTAGGGGATCTTCCCGATATGTACAATTATAAATTAAGCAAAAATACTCCTTTCAGTATTACTATATATTTACATATGTTGACAGCATTATTCTGCACCACCTACAGAATGAGTCATGTAAAACTTTTTTCTTCCTAGAAATAAGAAAAGTATTTTTTCATGTAAGTAGCCTAATGATTATGTTTTCCTTTCTTTCACAAGAGTAAACTAACTTTTCATCACATTTATGCTATAAGTTCTAGGAATTTGGAGTCATATTCCTTGCTTAAAATTCAGTATTTGAATTGTCCAGATATCTAAAATTCCACAATATCTGCTATCTGATATTTAACTTTGTCATGACCTTCTTTTAGATAGAGAATGGCTCTTATTTTGAAATCTTTTATAACACTTTCCCCCCACATCCATTACCATGGGCTATCTCCTAGGGGAGGAGAGTTAAATTAAAAAAAATTATTTTTGAATAATGTAATACATAAGTTGACCAACAAATGTATCATTCTGAAATTTAGTAGGAAGTAATCAATTTGTAGACATGATAAGTAATGTTCATATAGTTGAAGAGATTGTCGTTTTGAAAATAGAGTGGGTAAAAAAGCATCTGGGCTTCCCTGGTGGCTCAAAGTAAAGAATTCACCTGCGTTGCGGGAGACGTGGGTTCAGTCCCTGGGTAGGGAAGATCCCCTGGTGGAGGGCATGGCAACCCACTCCAGTATTCTGCCTGGAAAATCCCCATGGACAGAGGAGCCTTGGCGGGCTACAGTCCATGGGGTCGCAAAGAATTGGACACGACTGAGTCATTAAGCACAGCAAAAAAGCATCTGTTTTGAGGAAAATATAGATTCAGTGAGTTGAAGATACAAGGACGTGGATTTCATCTTTTAATTGTTTTCCCTCCAGATAGAATCAGGCCAACTCTCTCCCTCTTTCACATCTGTGTTGTGTCCATTGTCACCTCTAACCAGCCTATTTAAAATGCTAAGCTCCCTATGAACCACCTCTGTATTGCACTCCTTTTATCCTGTTCCTATTTCATTTTCTTCTTCCTTCATAAAACTTACTGACTTTAGTATTCTGCATGGTTCAATATAGTTCCACTAACCACATATGACCATTAAAATATCAATTTTAATGAATTAAGCATAAATAAAAATTCTAAAATATTTACTTACCAACACTAGCCATGTCCTGAGTGCTCAGTAGCCACATGCGGCTACTGTCTACCATATTGTACAATGCAGATATTCCAGGACAGTTTAATAATTGCAGAAAGTTCTATAGGACAGCATTGTACTATATAATTTATCATTTTTACAGCCATTCAGTTAGAATGCTGGCTCCATTAAGACATGCCCTGGAAATAGTAGACCTTCAATAATATTTAATGAATGAATGAAGCAACATAATGAGAAGTTATGATAAGAATTAAGCAGTCTGGATCTAACTGGGTTGTACAGAGTACATACCCAATAGTACTCAGTAGGCACACAGGAAAACTAGAAGATTTAGAATGAGTGATTATAGATAATTAAAAGAAAAACTGTTTCTCTAAGGTCATTGTAATGGAATGAATATTGAAGAGTCTGATTTATGTCTCCCTGAAATAAATGTTTTTATAAACCAGCCAGGTGGGTGTCAAGTTTGATTCAGAATTCTTAGCGGTGAGTTTGGAGATAGCTAGGTTTGGAAATTATGGCAGAGATTTGATTT
Source organism: Bison bison bison (assembly GCF_000754665.1). Lineage (NCBI taxonomy): Eukaryota > Metazoa > Chordata > Mammalia > Artiodactyla > Bovidae > Bison > Bison bison. Next base: position 268,460 of record NW_011494937.1, read on the forward strand.
GAGTACCCTGAGGGTATGAGCTTTATCAAATGAGTCTATGCCAATGGAAAGCAGAATAAAGTTGAAAACAGAATGTTGGGAACACACCAAATCTTAATCAAGAAGGCATTTTTCCTTGTTTTTTAAATAGATTTCAAAAAGCCTTTTGGAATAAAGACCATTTTATTTATTTTAGTAACAAAATTGCATTATATAAAAGTGACCACAGTGAAAAATTAAATGGCATTATGTTTCCATCACAATTAGTACGTGAGTCTGTCTCTAATTGGCTTTGTCTCTTATTGTTAACAACTTTGTAGAGATATTTATGAGCACCAGTAAGGATGTTCATTTATTCTTATTTATTTATGTATTATTTTTTGTTGTTGTTTAGTTATTTAATTATTTTAATGGTACATTTTTGTTCTGTTTATTCTTTAGTAATCTTGTTCCTACACTATATTAAGCATATTTTTCTTTAACAAACTGGCAATACTTCATTTCAAATCTGTGAAAAATATAGGATATTTTGATAAATGAATATAACATTTACCCCAGCAACAATCTGAGAGGCACTTGTTAGTGTATAAGTGTATATATGTTTGTATATATGTGTGTATGTATCTTTATTGAGTTATAATTAG
>NW_011494937.1:269425-270198 GCF_000754665.1 Bison bison bison
ACTTATTTATCTGCTAGTTGCAAGTTTGTATCCTTAAATATCATCTCCCCAATTTTCCCTAGTCCCTGGTAACCATCATTCTGCTCTCTGTTTTTATGAATTCACTTTTTTTTTAGATTCTACATAAATGATATCATACAGTATTTGTCTTTCTCTGACATCTCACTTAGCATAATAACCTCAAGGTCTATCCACGTTGTCACAAATGACAGGATTTCTTTCTTTTTTAAGCCTGAATAATATTCCACCATATATATATATCTTCATTACTCTTTTATCCATTGAGGAATGCCTAAATTGTTTCCCTATCTTGGCTGCTATGAATAGTGCTGCAATGAAATGTGAGTGCACATGGTTTTTGATATTCTGTTTTCATTTCCTTTGGACATATACCCAGAAGTGGGATTTCTGAAGCCATGTATTGGATAAGGGATTGTTATTCAAAATGTATAAAGACCTCACACAACTCAATAACAAACCCCCCAAAATCCAATTAAAAAATGGGTAGAGGAACGGAATAGACATTTTTCCAAAGAAGACATCAAAATGGCCCATGGGTACATGAAAAGATTCTCAACATCATTAATAATCAGGAAAATGAAAATCAAAACCACAATGAGATGTCAGCTCACACCTGTTAGAATGGCCATAATTAAGACAAGAGATTGAACTTGGAGAGTATCATGCTAAGTGAAATAAGTCAAAGCCAAATACTGTATGTTATCACTTATAAGTGAAATCTAAAAAATAAAACAAACTACTGAATATAAAAA
>NW_011494937.1:270298-272217 GCF_000754665.1 Bison bison bison
CTAAAAAATAAAATGAACTATTGAATATAACCAAAAAAAGCAAATTCCCTGATAGTCTAGTGGTTAGGACTGCACACTTGAACTGCTGAGGGCCTGGGTTTAATCCCTGGTTGGGGATCTAAGATCCCATAAACGATGGGCATGGCCAAAAAAACAACAGAAGGAAAACATGCTGGATGAATATAACAAAAAAGAAACAGACTCACAGATACAGAATACAAACTAGTGGTTATGATTTGGAAGGGGGAAGGAAGAGCGGCAAGATGGGGTAATCTTAAGAGGTACAAACTACTACTATGTATAAAATAAGCCACAAGGATATATTATACAGCACAGGGAACATAGCCAGTATTTTATAACAACTATAAGTGGAGTATAATCCTTAAAAATTGTGAGTCACTATTTTGTATACCTGAAAGTTATACAATACTGTAAGTCAAGTACACCTCAGTAAAAAAGGAAAAAAATTAATGAAAACAAGACAAGGTAAATGTTGGCAAGGACATGGAGAAGAGAGTCTTTGTGCATTGTTGGTGGGCATGTAAACTGGTTCAGCAAGTTTGGAAAACAGTATGGAGGATTCTCTAAAAATTAGATATATTATATGTTTTTATTAACATTTGAGGGAATTCTCTGGTACTAAAAGCAAGAAAACTTTCTTTGATGTGTACACTTTGTATACTCTGAACACAAATACTTTGTCACACATGCAATTGGCAAATAATTTCTCCAGGAATGTGGTTTACCAATTAATTTTCTTAATTGTATTTAAATAAACAAAATTTGTAATTTTGTTGAAAGCTAAAGTATATTTTTTAATCTGTTGTGGGGTTTTATTTTTCTGTGTCTTCGTTAAGAAAGCTTTGCCTACTCCAAGTTAGTGAAGATAATGCTCCTGGTTTCTTTATGTGTGTGCGTGCTCAATCACTAAGTTGTGTCCAACTTTTTGTGACCCCATAGACTGTAGCCCGCCAGGCTCCTCTGTCCATGAAATTTTCCAGGTAAGAATACTGGAGTGGGTTGACATTTCCTGCTCCAGGAGATCTTCCCAACCCAGGGATTGAACCCTTATCTCCTGCATCAGCAAGCGATTCTTTACCACTGAGCCACCTGGGAAGCCATTTTACTTATGAAGTTTTATTTAACTTTTTTATAGTTAGGTCTGTGCTCTATCTTATATTAATTTTTATAGAGGTTGTTAGGTAAAGATCAGGGTGTATTTAGTTTCCTTATGGATGTTATTCCAACATTGTTGGAAAGACTTTCCTTTTTGTATTGATATGTATGTATGTGTGTGCATGAGTGCCTTGGTCATATATCATTTATCTATATAAGTGAGGGTCTATTTCCGCACTCTCTGTTCTATTGCATTGAAGTATTGTCTTTCATTATGCAATGATTACCCTAAGTTTATATTGGTCAGTAAGTCAGGTAGTAAAATCCTCCAGTGTAGTTTTACTTTTAAAAGTTTATATTAAATCTTCTATATCTTCATATACATTTTAGATTCAATACATTAACTTATGTAAAATGTCCTGCTTGGATTATTATTCAGATTAAATTTAATCTATATGTCAATTGGGAGAGAATTGACAAGTAGACAATATTAAGTCTCTTCAAATCCCATAGACAAGGTATTTCATCATGTATTCTAATCTTCATTATGTTTTCTTCTTAATGTTTTGTTGTTTTTATGGTTAAGATCTTAAACGTCTCTTATCATATTCCTTTATCAGGATATTAAGTATTTCTAGGTTATTATAAATGTATGTTTTTCTTTTTTATTGCTACTATGTGAAAGTACAAATTATATTTGTATATCAATCTTCTATCACATGACCTTGTTAAAATCACTTATATTTTGAAGTTTTTAAATGAATTCCTTAAGGTTTTCTACATGATCATGTCATCTGTGAATA
>NW_011494937.1:272317-273045 GCF_000754665.1 Bison bison bison
TCTTTAGTGCCTTCAAGTAGTTTTTACAACAGAGTTGATGATGGTTTTCTGCAGGAAGGTGATTCTGAAAAGAAGCTACTCAAACATTATTACCTTAAATGAAACAATAGTGAGTAGTATTTATTTATTTATTTTAACATTTTAGAAAATTTTATTTATTATTTATGGATGTACTAGGTCTTCGTTGCTGTGCATGGGCTTTCTCTAGTTGCAGGGAACTGAGGGCTACTCTCTAGTTGCGATGCATGCACGGGCTTCTCATTGCGGTGGCTTCTCTTGTTGCACAGCACAAGTCTAGGGGCACAGGCTTCAAGTTGCGCTGCGTGAGCTTCAGTAGTTGTGGTGTTTGGGCTTCAGTAGTGGTGGAGCCTGGGCATAGTTGCCCAGTTCCATGTGGAATCTTCCCGGAGCAGGAATCAAACCTGTGACCCCTGCACTGGCAGGTGGATTCTTAACCACTGGGCCACCAGGGAAATCCTAATATTATTTCTGTGTAAATCTACCTTTAAATCTAGCTGAATGTATTGGCTATTCATTTATTATATAATATTTTGTCTGTTCAAGTATTCTGCATTTTCCATTATCAGATCAGATCAGATCAGATCAGATCAGTAGCTCAGTCGAGTTCAACTCTTTGCAACCCCATGAATCGCAGCACCCCAGGCCTCCCTGTCCATCACCAACTCCCAGAGTTCACTCAGACTCACGTCCATCGAGTCAGAGATGCC
>NW_011494937.1:273145-273656 GCF_000754665.1 Bison bison bison
ATACTTCCTTAATAAGTATCTGTTAGCTGTTGGGTTTTGGTACATTTTGAACTTTTTCTCTTAAGTCCTATTTCTCACATAATGAGCAAAATTTTGTTATATAGTGTATATTGTGGATGAGATACTGTAGAGATTCTGATCACTCTCTCTTGTTCTTGTTCTAGCTAAAAGTTAACTTGAATCAATTGAATCCCAAGTCTGTACCTGCCAGGACCTCACCGTAGCCCCTAACTCCATGATGGGCAGCAGTTGAAACTGTTTAGTTTGTTCAACCTTTTGGCTATTGCATACTTTCCAACTTACGCCACATTCAGGGACTATCCAAGAGTATAAGCAAAATTTATCTGTGTATTTGAGAACTGTCCCTTCTTTGGCTCCCTCCTTCTAGACTTGCCCATCACTTTTCAGCTGTTTCAGAACACGAGAAACTCTTTTTTTTTTATTATTTTATTTTATTTTTAAACTTTACATAATTGTATTAGTTTTGCCAAATATCGAAATGAATCTGCCA
>NW_011494937.1:275075-275260 GCF_000754665.1 Bison bison bison
TTCTGTTGTTTTCCTCTATTTCTTTGCATTGATCGCTGAAGAAGGCTTTCTTATCTCTTCTTGCTATTCTTTCGAACTCTGCATTCAGGTGTTTATATCTTTTCTTTTCTCCTTTGCTTTTCACTTCTCTTCTTTTCACAGCTATTTGTAAGGCCTCCCCAGACAGCCATTTTGCTTTTTTGCAT
>NW_011494937.1:276774-277606 GCF_000754665.1 Bison bison bison
TTTCATACTATTCATGGGGTTCTCAAGGCAAGAATACTGAAGTGGTTTGCCATTCCCTTCTCCAGTGGACCACATTCTGTCAGATCTCTCCACCATGACCCGCCCATCTTGGGTGGCCCCACAGGGCATGGCTTAGTTTCATTGAGTTAGACAAGGCTGTGGTCCTAGTGTGATTAGATTGATTAGTTTTCTCTGAGTATGGTTTCAGTGGGTTTGCCCTCTGAACACCTACTGTCTTTTCCATTATAATTACCTTGAAATATCTAATCTCTTATATGAACAACTAGCTCAGAACTTATTTAAAACAGGAACTATTATATGTTTTAGTGTCATTTGTTCCATGCTTAGATGATCACTTTACACAATATATACGTGTTCTTTAAATAAATGTTAATTGGTTTGTTTCTAAAATTTGGATGCTTTCTGAGTGACCAATTTCTGATTTTCTTTTAACCTATCAGAATCATATTTTATAAGAGGTGGGTGCATCAGAAATAAGAGAGACTCATTTTAAGTACATTATTTATTTATTCTTTATTATATAACTTTTACTATGGAATTCATAGAATAATACTTTGTGTTTGATGTCAATAATAAAGGTAATCTATTTCAACCATCTCAGGCTTTTAAAATCCAATCTCCTTGAGAAAAACTATTTCACCTACAGATAAATCATTGTTATCCAAATGTTCTCTCTACATGTGCATTATAATGCAAATACAGAAATTCAAATTGCCAGTTGCCTTCTTGTGGTTTAATAATCATAACATTTTTATTTCCAGGTCAGATGCCATTGACTTCAACTCATGAAATTATGAAATGAATTAATTTA
>NW_011494937.1:277706-278404 GCF_000754665.1 Bison bison bison
AATTTAGAATGTGTGCCAGAATGAAAGGGAGGGTGGTAATGGATCAAGCTAAGTGAAGCTATAAAAAGAAAATCACGCCAGAGTGAAAAAGAGTTAAAATATGCTGAATTTCTTTCCATTTTGGGTTTAATATTAGTTCAGCTCATTAGGTAGAGAATGGATTAGGCTAATCCCAACTGTAATTATACATTCTATTGGGCATATAAAGGTAAATGAGAGAGCCTGTCTGTATTGCCATAAAATTCAGGTTTGAGATAATCATCACAACAGAATTAAGCTGTCACTAAATGACATTCATTATGCGGCAAAAGCCTAAAGCAGATGGAACTCACTCATAGTTGGCTTTATACTAGATGTCAAGAAACAAATATATTTAGCCAGGTTCTCAGATTTTAGGAAAATACTTACATGGTAACTGTACTGACACTATTTCATATAATACACTTGAAACCAGGTAGAACTGAAACCAGTATTTTCTTACCCCTGGGGGGAAGCAAGTAGAAATCGAAATGATAATACCATGTTCTTCAACAGTGTACATTGGAGACTAAATTTAGGTTTCTATCCTTGATTTGGTGACTCTTGGAAATGTGTTCATATTTCTCAAGTTACTCACCATAAAAAGAAATAACTTTTAAGTTTAACATATACATTAAACTGTATATGACAGAATTAAAAAATATTTTAGAAAGTTGGGT
>NW_011494937.1:278504-280988 GCF_000754665.1 Bison bison bison
AGCTAAGTCGCTTCAGTTGTGTCCGACTCTGTGCAACCCAAGAGATGGCAGCCCACCAGGCTCCCCTGTCCCTGGGATTCTCCAGGCAAGAACGCTGGAGTGGGCTGCCATTTCCTTCTCCAGTGCATGAAAGTGAAAAGTCAAAGTGAAGTTGCTCAGTTGTGTCCGACTCTTCGCAACCCATGGACTGCAGCCTACCAGGCTCCTCCGTCCATGGGATTTTCCAGGCAAGAGTACTGGAGTGGGTTACCATTCCCTTCTCCAACTGAAGGATGAGCAAGCATATATTAGTAATGACTATGTTAGTGTGTGATTGTAGAGTGGTGGCTTAGGGAAAACTTATGGAAGGAAGGAAGATCCTGAAACTGAGAAGCAAGATTTGTTTAAGAATTATCTTCATTGGTGTTAGAGTCATTGGTAATTGTGAAAGATTTTATTGGGAGAGTCACACATATGGTTAATGAGTGAACAGAATTGTATATGTATGAGTGAATTAATGTGAGTTTATGGGTATGTCTATATTAGACGGCTTAGTTCAATTATAGTATTGCTTCAGTTTAGTCTTAGCTGGTGTATTTAATAAGTAAAAATTGATAATAAACAGCATAACCACTATCCTAGTGTCAATCAAGTACTGTTTTGTAAACAGAAATAGAATCACAGACATAGAAAACAAACGTAAGGCTTTGTTTTGTGTTATTCCTTAGAGGAAAGAGGGGTTCAGTTCAGTCAGTTCGGTCGCACAGTCATGTCCAACTCTTTGTGACCCCCATGAACCGCAGCATGCCAGGCCTCCCTGTCCATCACCAGCTCCCGGAGTCTACTCAAACCCATGTCCATTGAGTTAGTGATGCCATCCCACCATCTCATTTTCTGTCATCCCCTTCTCCTCCTGCCCTCAATCTTTTCCAGCATCAGGGTCTTTTCCAATGAGTCAGCTCTTCGCATCAGGTGGCCAAAGTATTGAAGTTTCAGCTTCAACATTAGTCCTTCCAACGAACACCTAGGACTGATCTCCTTTAGAATGGACTGGTTGGATCTCCTTGCAGTCCAAGGACTCTCAAGAGTCTTCTTCAACACCACAGTTCAAAAGCATGAATTCTTCGGTGCTCAGCTTTCTTTATAGTCCATCTCTCACATCCATACATGACCACTGGAAAAACCATAGCCGTGACTAGACGGACCTTTGTTGACAAGGTGATGTCTCTGCTTTTATGGGTGAGGGAAAATTAGGAGGTTGGGATTAACTTATACACAATGATATATATATCAAATAGATAATCAACAAGGACCTACTGTATAGCACAGGGATGTCTACTCAATATTTTGTAATAACCAATAAGGGAAAAGAACTTGAAAAGGAATATATATATATAGATATGATAGATATAGATATAGATATATATCTCACATTGTGGTACACCTGAAACTAACATGATATTGTAAATCTACTATATTTCAATTGCATTTTTTTAAGAAAAAGAAACAATATATGCAGTTTTGTATTATGGTTAACTGAAGACATGTATTGCTTTCTCTCCAAGACAATCACAGTGGCTAATTCTTTATTTCTCCTACAGCTATGGTTTATAAGAAACACATTTATATGGAGTAATTACACAGAGACAAAGTCAGCTTTGAAGAACGAACATTTGTTTTCATCATATCTTGACATTTAGTGGCAAAGTTGAACAGTGGAATTGTATTTTAATTAAATTAAATTAAATTTTAATTTAATTGTATTTTAAAAATACCTTTAGCCAAGGTTTAATGACCTTTTTACTCTATGCCTGATGTGCAAAATGCTTTACATGCATTGCATTACTCTCATTATTTTTCCCCTAACTTCAATTTTTCATATTTGTAACTATTCAGTGATTTTAGTAACTTTACTAAATGATGCGACTATCACCACAAACAAGTTTTAGAACAATTTAATCCTTCAAATAAGATTCCCTCATGCCCATTTATAATCTTCATTATCATGAGTAGACCCAGGTGACTACTAATATACTTTCTGTTTCTATAAATCTGCCTTCTCTGGACATGTCATATAAATGGAATCTTACAATATATAGTCTCTTATGTTTGGATTTTTTTGACTTCGCATAATGTTTTTGAACTTCAGCCACATTGTTGCATGTATCAAAATTTCATTCTCTTTTCTTGCTGAAAAGTACCCTGTCATATTGATATGCCACTTTTGTTTCCATTCACCAGTTGATGGCCATTTAATCGTTCCCAGTTTGGGGCCATTAGGAATAAAGCTTCTGTGAAAATTATTGTTCAAATCTTTGTGTGGAATATGCTTTCATTTACCTTGGACATATGCCTAGGGATAGCATTGCTGGGTGGTATGGTAACAGAAGTGTTCTTAAGAATAGATTTTGTTTTCAGAAGCAGGAGAGATGCTGATTGCTGTCTACTTAAATAATCCACATTCATCTTGATGTACTCTCCCAGCTATAGGGCTCCTATCTGAAA
>NW_011494937.1:281538-282879 GCF_000754665.1 Bison bison bison
GTTTTTTGGTTTTGTTTTAAAAAAACATTTATTTATTTATTTGGCCACATGCCAGATCTTAGTTGCAGCGTGTGGGATCTAGTTCCCTGACCAGGGATTGAACCTGGGCCCCCTGCATTGAATGCATGGAGTGTTAGCCACTGGATCACCAGGGAAGTTCCAGACCTAATTGTTATGTCTTTTTCAGTGAAGGAAAGGTATGTGATCCTGTGAGAAGGAAAGGTTCTGGACTTGAGTGTAGTATATGATCTGTGATAGATTCACTGGGGGAAATAGTATCAGATGAATATGCGTGAGCTAAATGAAGAGAAACTTAGAAGAGTATTTCAATTAGAGGGAATAGCATGAGAAAAAATCATTATGGCAGCAGGGAGCATGAAAATTTTTGAGGAGTGGAAAGAAGTACATACAATATGGCTGGCCTCTTGTCAGTGAGAAGACAAGTAGAGTGTTGGCCTCAAGGTTTTGCTCCTGTCCCTAAAATCAGTAATAACCACTGAATGGGGTAGAAACAGGTAGGTGACAAAATCTGATAATCTTGTCTGCACTGGAAAATAGAGATTAGTCAGGATTTGTAGTGAATGTTGGGAGACCACTTACAGTCTACCTGGGTTTTTTCTCTCATGTGCATTTTTTGGGTGAGAGGGAAGGGAGGTTATTTGACATCTGTCATGCTGATGTGAACAGGAAAAGACTCACCAGTGACTGATGGTTTGTTACATCCTGCACCCTGTGCCCGAGGGGGGCAGTGTTAGAAGCCAGGTTCAGTTCAGTTCCAACTCTTTGTGACCCATGGACTGCAGCGTGCCAGGCTTCCCTGTCCATCACCAACTCCTGGAGCTTGCTAAAACTCATGTTCATCAAGTCGACAATGCCATCCAACCATCTCATGTTCGTCGTCCCCTTCTCCTCATGCCTTCAATCATTCCCAGCATCAGTGTGCCTTCCAGTGAGTCAGTTCTTTGCATCAGGTGGCCAAAGTATTGGAGTTTCAGTTTCAGGATCAGTCCTTCCAATGAACATTCAGGACTGATTTCCTTTAGGATGGACTGGTTTGATCTCCTTGCAGTCCAAGGGACTCTCAAGAGTCTTCTCCAACACCACAGTTCAAAAGCATCAATTCTTCAGCGCTCAGCTTTGTTTATAGTTCAACTCTCACATCCTTACACGACCATGTGAATAACCATAACTTTGACTAGACAGTCCTTTGTCGGCAAAGTGATGTCTCTGCTTTTCAGTATGCTGTCTAGGTTGGTCATAGCTTTTCTTCCAAGGAACAAGCGTCTTTTAATTTCATGGCTACAGTCATCATCTGCAGTGATTTTGGAGCCCCCCAAATAA
>NW_011494937.1:283103-284022 GCF_000754665.1 Bison bison bison
CCCACTCCAGTATTCTTGCCTGGGAAATCCCATGGACAGAGGAACCTGGTGGGCTACAGTCCCTGGAGTCACAAAGAGTTGGACACAACTGAGTGACTAAGCACAGCACAGCACAAAGCATAAAGATGAATATGTGCTTCATTGCTCAGTTGTATCTGACTCTTTGTGACCCCATGGACTGTAGGCTGCCAGGTTCCCCTGTCCATGGAATTCTCCAGGCAAGAATACTGGATTGGGTATCCATTCCCTTCTCCAGGGGATCTTCCCTACCCAGGGATTGAACCCAGGTCTCCTGCACTGCAGATAGATTCTTTACCTTCTGAGCCACCAGGGAAACCCAAAGATGAATATAATGTATATAAACTCTTCTTGTAGTTCATAAAATATAAGCTTCATAACAAAGAGAACAAAACTAAATACAAAGTGTTGACTATATACAATATCGTCCATTGGATAACTGCAATTTTTCTGAACACACAATATTTATATTACTAGTAATAATATTATTAGCTACCAATTATTTAGTGCCAACTGTGTGAGCTACTCTAAATACTTAATACAGCTTATCCTCAAGATAACATTACTGAGTAATAATTTTTAACCCCTTTTTAGATTAGAATATGAGGGTTCACAAATATGAGATGTCTTGTCCAAAATCTCACCGGTAATGAATAATGGAACAGATTTCCCAGTAATGTTCCATGTGGAACCCTAGAAAAGATGCTTACTAGTTGTGCTATTTTGTCTCCCTCCAAGCTCTTTGTAAAATAAAAGTGAAACATTTCAAAACCATTTCTCGAACAAATGGAATCTGAATCATGGGTTTTTTAAGTGGCGTTTTGAAAGCCTGCCTTTCATCCCATTTCTGTCTGCCAGGCTCTCCACCTTGGGTGAAGTAATTCATACACAGAAAATATAG
>NW_011494937.1:284122-285176 GCF_000754665.1 Bison bison bison
TATAGTAACCTACCCTGTCGTTAATAAGTAAGTAGAACTTTAGCAGTGAGCAATTTTTCCCCCTTCCTGCCTATCAGTTTGACAAGACCAACTATTTAACAGATAATTGGTTATATTTCTAAAATTAATCTTAAGGATATAAAATTGGGAGAAGATGAATAGAATGAAAGGCAAAAGACTTCCAAATGAAAAAGGATAGAAGTACTCAGGGCAAAGAAATGAACCATTTTGGATACTGTAAATAAAAAAAATAATAATTGAATATTTTGTAGTCATCCTAAACGTTCACTTTTCTATGTTCAAGTTAAGGTTGTATTTATAATCATGCATCCCCCCTTTCTCTAGTTGCTAGTATTATTCCTAAAATAGAATAGTTCTTGTTGGCACTATATCCTGAAATGATACACACAGAGTTTACTCAGATTTAGTGATGGATTTTAGAAGCTGCACATGGTAAAACTTATTGACTTGTCATCTGCTCATATTCATGGTCATAAACTAAGCAATATTCCCAAAGAGAAAAAAAAAACTACTTTTGGTAGCTCTTGCTTCCTTTTTTTTATTAAAAGAAATTCAAATAGTGCATGAAATAAAATCTAATTTTAAAATTTTGTTAGGCTTATGCCAGTGGGCTTTTATGCAAATGACCAATTGTAGACATAATGACTAAACAAGAGTGAGAAATGCTAAAAGAGTTCACTTAAGCAATGTCAACAAATGTTCCTTTCGACAATAAATAATGACAGATGGCTACCTTCTTAGTGACAGCTTCTAACTATAATGGTTTGACACTTAGAAAGAGCATTTCCCTAATGACACAAGAATGCCCTTCACTGAAAATTATTTGTACATCATCCTTTTTATAATATGACTATTCAAGTGATGCTAAATGAGTTACTTTCAAAACAAGTGTTTCAATGTAAGCTCATAGTCATAGGCGATCTATAAGGACTGTTGCAATACATGTGTGTTCTGCCTTGCAAAGTTGTCAATGCCTGTGTATGATTTTTCTTTTTTTCTTCTTTTAGTTTTATTGAGATATAATTGGCATATA
>NW_011494937.1:285276-285463 GCF_000754665.1 Bison bison bison
AAACATACAGCAGTGTTAATTGTGTTTATCATGTTGTATATCATGTCCCTCATATTTGTTTATCTTACAGTAGGAGTTTGTACCTTTTGACCAATTTCATCCAATTCCCCCACCCCCCACCACCCTGCCGCTGGAAGCCACAAATCTCATCTCTTTTCCTATGAGTTTGGTTTTTTTGAAGTATAAA
>NW_011494937.1:285563-285909 GCF_000754665.1 Bison bison bison
ATTTGCCATTAAGAGATGGGACCAGATGCCATGATCTTAGTTTTCTGACTGTTGGGTTCTAAGCCAACTTTTTCACTCTCCTCTTTCACTTTCATCAAGAGGCTCTTCAGTTCTTCTTCATTTTCTTCCATAAAGATGATGTCTCCTGCGTATCTGAGGTTATTGATATTTTCTCCCAGCAATCTTGATTCCAGCTTATTTTTCATCCAACCCAGCATTTTGCATGATGTATTCTGCATAAAAGTTAAATAGCAACTGGAAGTGTTCCCTAAATATATGGTAATTGGTAAATTAGCAAAAATGGTTATGTAAATATAAAATCAATCAAAAAGCATAACGGGCTTCC
>NW_011494937.1:286009-287143 GCF_000754665.1 Bison bison bison
ATTCCCCATGCTGTACATTTCATACCCATGACTTATTTATTTTACAACTAGAAGTTTGTATCTCTTAATCCCTCTCATCTATTTCTTTCAGGCCCCTCAACCTCCAACCCCTCTGGCAACCACCTGATTGTTCTCTGTATCTATACTCTGTTTCTTTTTGGATACATTTGTTCATTTGCTTTATGTTTTATATTCTGCATACAAGTGAAAGTGTACAGTATTTGTCTTTCTCTGTCTGGCTTATTTCACTACATAGCATCCTCTGGGTCCATCCATGTTGTTGCAAATGGGAAGATTTGATTCTTCTTTATGGCTGAGTGAAGTATGCGACCCCATGGACTGTAGCTCACCAGGCACCTCTGTACATGGGATTTTCCAGGCAAGAATACTGGAGTGAGTAGCCATTTCCTCCTCCATGGGATCTTATGGATCTAGGATCAAAGCCAGGTCTCCTGCACTGCAGGCAGATTCTTTACCATATGAGCCTCCAGGGAAGCCCCAAAGTATATACAATAAGATATACTTATACCAAATCTTCTTTGCCATTCATCTATTGATGGGGACTTAGATTCCTTCCATATCTTGGCTATTTTAAGTAATTATGCAAATCACTCTAGAGGGTGACTGCAGCCATGAAATTAAAAGACGCTTGCTCCTCAGAACCTTATTCCATAGCTCATCAGGCACTCTATCTATCAGATCTAGGCCCTTAAATCTATTTTTCACTTCCACTGTATAATCATAAGGGATTTATGGGGAGGCCTTACAAATAGCTGTGAAAAGAAGAGAAGCGAAAAACAAAGGAGAAAAGGAAAGATATAAGCATCTGAATGCAGAGTTCCAAAGAATAGCAAGAAGAGATAAGAAAGCCTTCTTCAGTGATCAATGCAAAGAAATAGAGGAAAACAACAGAATGGGAAAGACTAGGGATCTCTTCAAGAAAATCAGAGATACCAAAGGAACATTTCATGCAAAGATGGGCTTGATAAAGGACAGAAATGGGATGGACCTAACAGAAGCAGAAGATATTAAGAAGAGATGGCAAGAATACACAGAAGAACTGTACAAAAAAGATCTTCACGACCCAGATAATCATGATGGTGTGATCACTCACCTAGAGCCAGACATACTGGA
>NW_011494937.1:288114-289471 GCF_000754665.1 Bison bison bison
TGGTGATGGACAGGGAGGCCTGGCGTGCTGGGATTCATGGGGTCGCAAAGAGTCGGACATGACTGAGTGACTGATCTGATCTGATCTGATCTGCTCCTCAGAAGAAAAGTTATGACCAAGCTAAACAGCATATTAAAAAGCAGAGATATTACTTTGCCAACAAAGGTCCATCTAGTCAAGACTATTGTTTTTCCAGTAGTCATGTATGGATGTGAGAGTTGGACTATAAGGAAAGTGGAGCACCGAAGAATTGATGCTTTTAAACTGTAGTGTTGGAGAAGACTCTTGAGTGTTCCTTTGACTGCAAGGAGATCCAACCAGTCCATCCTAAAGGAAATCAGTCCTGAATAGTCATTGGAAGGACTGTTGCTGAAGCTGAAACTCCAATACTTTGGCCTCCTGATGTGAAGAACTGACTCATTAGAAAAGACCCTGATGCTGGGAAAGATTGAAGGCAGGAGGAGAAGGGGACTACCGAGGACGAGGTGGTTGAATGGCATTACTGACTCAATGGACATGAGTTTGAGTAAACTCTGGGAGTTGGTGATGGGCAGGCAGCAGGCCTGATGTGCTGCAGTCCATGGGGTTGCAAAGAGTGGACACAACTGAGCGACTGAACTGAACTGAGCATAGGAGTGCATATATTTTTTGTTTTATTTTAAAATATTTATTTATTTATTTGCCTGAGCTGGGTCTTAGTTGTGGTATGCAGGATTTTTTGTCTGTATTGTGGCATGTGGGTTCTTTAGTTGCAGTATACAGAATCCTTTAGCAGGCTAAAAGATTGCAGCCCGTGAACAAACTCTTAGTTGCAGCATGTGGGATCAGTGCCTAAAGATTGAACCCGGGCCCCCTGCATTGGGAGTGCAGAGTCTTAGCCACTGGACCACAAGAGAAGTACCTATTTTTTCTAACTAGTGTTTTTTTTTTTTCTTTGTATAAATACTCAGGAGTGAAGCTGTTGAATCATATGATAGTTCTATTTTAATTTTTTGAGGAATCTCCATACTAATTTCCATCGTGACTGCACCAATTTATATTCCCACCAACAATGCATTTTCTCCACATTCTCACCAACACTTACTTGTTGTTTTTGATATTGGCCATTCTAACGGGTGTGAGGTGATATCTCACTGTGGTTTTATTTATGTTTCCCAGATTAGTGATGTTGAGCATCATGTTATGTGCCCGTAGGTGATTGTTTACGTCTTCTTTGGAAAAATGTCTATTCAAGTCCCCTTCACATTTGTGTACTATTTTTGCTAAATCAATAGCATGTTATGTATTTTAGGAAGTCATTGACACAGTGAGATGAAAGAGTTGTAATATCTGATAAATTGCAGAAAATTATTAAATA
>NW_011494937.1:289968-292488 GCF_000754665.1 Bison bison bison
TATTAAATATTTTATCTATAGGGAATTGATGATGCCATGATAAAGAATAGATGAAAATATATCATAATTCTAATTAAGGATACATGTCATTACATTCTAATTTAATTCAATTCACTCATGCTCTTACACTCAAAAATACCATCCTGCAAACACAGGATTCCTAGACCCCAGATTTCCCATCTCCTTCTTAAAACCCTCCTTGGAACTGGGTCTCCCTGCCTGTACTTCATAATATATCATTTGGTTCTATTCATTGATTTGTGACCCTCCTCCACTCCCTTTCAAATTTTTGCTTATGCTAGATAGATACTTCCTAAGGCTTGTGACTGAGAAAAACTAATCCGTCATCTTTTTGAAAAATGGCTGTGAGAGCTTTCTCTGATATTACAAGAGGCCTTGCAGATGAGAAAACAAACAGAACAACAAACCAAAAATCATTGATAAGTCCATGTAAGAAAGACCGATTATTAGAGAATGGTGAGCTAGTATGTTTAAAACTACATTAAAATGACACCTGGGAGGAATCATGTCTCCTCTCATAATATTTCCTCTACGATCCCTATTAGATGTGTTCATTGAGATAGCATAGAGTTTTGGTGGTACACAGAATAGTCCAAAACTTGCATGGCGATTCCTAAGTTCTTATTGGAAATATTTTTTAAAGTATCATATATTTATCAGTAAACATGGAATAAATGATTTACACATTCTAGCTAAATTATTTTGGGAAGTAGAATTCTATAAAATAATATTACCTGAAAATGAAGTTATTTATGCAGTATAACTTAGTTAAAAAAAAACTTTTGAGATGATATAAGCTTTTTATTTAAATATTGTTGAATTGATTAACATGAGGTTGATATAATGACGGAAGAAAATCACATGAGGTTTTTTTTTTTTTTAGTTCGACACAAACACACATGTGCACACAGATATCTACATAGTACAATTTCCTATTACATATTGTATAAACAGTCCCCTGTAGCAGTGAGTGCAGAAATAGGATCCTTAGCACAAAATAATGAAAACTAATTCAAACAACTGGATGTCAGGATCATTGGATTCCTGCCCAAATGGGTCATTAGAAAGCTAGAGGACATTGCTAATGTCACCTGGATTTTAACTTTTTAGAAATTATTCATTTGTTAAATGTGGGAGTAGGAGGAGAGTAGTGGCTAGATCATCTAAAATTTTTCTTTGGTGCTATTATTCTCTGGCATTTCCAAAGAATTCTTTATTTAGAACCAATTCATAATTCAGAGCACCATCTGGTGTCTTGAAAGGGAATTTCAGGGAAAGTTTTAGTTAATTGTCTTTGGAACAACAGCATATGTCATTAGTTTATGGGGGGGGAAAGAATGTACCAGAATGTATCACATGTTGTCTTAACAAATACTCTTGCAATGATATTCAAAACATCACCATGTAAGTATGACTGACATGTTATTTACATATTACTGTTTTCCACATCACAAGTGTAGCCTTTTGATTATTTTACCTAATTTTCTATGCTTTGTTTTAATATTATTATTCTAATATCAGTTTGGAAGCTGACCTGACCATTTAATTTGAGAAGTTTTTACTCAAATAAAATATTATTAAATCAATGGTTTAAAATAAAATATTATCTCGATGTAGTTTTTACCTCCAAGCACCCAAATGTAAATTGTGAAAATGTCTGAATAAAATAGGCCATTGAATGTTGTAAAAAAATAAGTCACCTATGTTAACCTTTTCTGTCCAATATTTTTGTTCACTGAATAACCATGCCTAGGGTTCTGGCATGAATTTATTTCCAAAGAACATAGTTCCTCTGAACTCTACATACCGAAAGAAATGAAGTGAATCATTTAAATGAGGATATTTACATGCACATGAATTATCTTCACAATATGGAGCTAATAGGTTCCTAGTGCTTTAAAGAGTAGGATCCTGAGAGAGTTATTGCCATGTTGGGAAAAATCATGGTTAAAGTTATCAAACACCAGCTTACCTTGTGAGGAAATGGACTTCATATAATTTATCTCAGCTTCATGAGTTAAAAGAAATAAAAAGAGAATCTGATGATTTTCTCATTAATAATTAAGTAGCAATCCTTTTAGAGTTAACTCTCCTGGAATTTACTACAACAATAGCAGAAGAAAAACCACCTTGTATATCTTTACAAATTTTAAAAATAGAATTTTAAACAGTAAATAGTGTGGCACTAAAGCATTTTAACCACTTTGGATTCAACCCAATAATAAAAACTAAATCAGACTAATTAATGATAGTTATAAACCATTCTAAGTTCAGAATTAAACTTAGCAAATAATTATTCTGAAACATTCACAAAATGTATGTTAAAGAATATTTGGCCATGATCAATCACCAGGTGTCTATTTGCCTGTAAGAATGAAGCACATTCTAACATTTAACCATCTGTCAGTCAACATTATTTATTGAATAACTGCTGTGTATGGAATAGTTAACCTTAAAACAAATCAATCACAAAAAAGTCAAGATTTTAATACTGAATAA
>NW_011494937.1:292588-293317 GCF_000754665.1 Bison bison bison
CCTACATCAATTTCTGGTCAATTTAATAGGAAATTGCTTCATCATTTTGCATTTCTATTGTATATTTACTCTTGGAATGTATTATTTGCATATTGTCTGAATAGCCTTTAATTAGGAAGTCAAAATATATACAGTAATATGCAAGTATTCTATCAGCAACTGCCTTGTAACTCAGATTATCCCACCATCTCCACACATTTATTAGAGGGATTTTCCTGTATCACCTAATGTGCCATTAATTAAAGGATTAACGCTGGCCTGCTACCCAATTATCCTTAGATAAGATGCAATGTGATAATGTCTCTGCATCCTATAATGTTACTACTGATATTCTGAATGAGCATTATTGAGGAGGAAAAAAGATTCCCTGTACCCTTCTAGGTTCTTGTAGTTGATCTAAGAATTAAATTAATATGAGATAAATAAACAGGAGAAATAAAACTTTTTAAAAATGTATATACATGGGAGAGACACAGGAGAACTGTGTAACTTGCTATCACCTTCAGTCAGTTCAGTTAAGTTGCTCAGTTGTGTCTGACTCATTGCGACCCCATGGACTGCAGCACGCCAGGCTTCCCTGTCCATTACCAACTCCCGGAGCTTGCAGCCATCTCATTCTCTGTTGTCCCCTTCTCCTGCCTTCAATCTTTCCCAGCATCAGGGCCTTTTCTAATGAGTCAGTTCTTCACATCAGGTGGCCAAAGTATTGGAGTTTCAGTCTTCAGCATC
>NW_011494937.1:293417-295206 GCF_000754665.1 Bison bison bison
GCTTTTCAATATGCTGTCTAGGTTGGTTATAGCTTTTCTTCCAAGAAGCAAGCGTCTTTTAATTTCATGATTGCAGTCACCATCTGCAGTGATTTTGGAGCCTAAGAAAATAAACTCTGTCACTATTTCCATTGTTTCCCCATCTATTTGCATGAAGTGATGGGACCAAATACCATGATCCTCATTTTTTGAAGGTTGAGTTTAGGCTAGTTTTTTCACTCTCCTCTTTGACTTTGCCATCATCTTCAGCCAAAGACAAAAGAGGATATTGAGGATGATGGTTTGGGACTCGAAAGGGTAGGAAGGCAATTCATAAAGAGATCAAAAAGCAAAGGTTTGTTGAGCAAATGTTTGCTGACCCATATAGAGACAAGCTTCCCTGATGGCTTAGCAGTATAGA
The DNA here is from genome assembly GCF_000754665.1 of Bison bison bison. Classification (NCBI taxonomy): domain Eukaryota; kingdom Metazoa; phylum Chordata; class Mammalia; order Artiodactyla; family Bovidae; genus Bison; species Bison bison. The sequence goes on from NW_011494937.1 coordinate 293,818, forward strand.
ATCCACCTGCAGTACAGGAGATACAAGTTCAATCCCTGGGTCAGGAAGGTCCCCTGGAGGAGGGCACGGCAACTCACCCCAGAATTCTTGCCTGGAGAATCCTATGGTTAGAGGAACCTGGCGGGGTACAGTCCGTAGGATTGCAAAGAGTCAGACACAACTGAGCAGGAACACAGACGGATGGAGACAATAGGACACTGAGTAGATTCTGATCTCTAGAATCCCTGTCCAGTCTTCGGCACATTTACACATATTATTTTACAGTGATCTCTGGTGAGCTCTCTTTTCTGGGAACTTGCCCTCTATTAAATTCTTTCAGGCAGTTGGCAAAAGGTCAAAATTTCTTTGTGAGTCTTCTGGACCTTGATTGTTTTCAACTCAAAATAATCTGTATACTAAAGAGACATTTTAGGGTGGAAAAATTTTCTCCTTCATAGCATAATAAAGAAAATTTCATGTGGTTATTTGTTTTTGTTTTGATGTGGATATAGTGTTTCTCTATTAGGTTTCTAGTTGAGTCTACTAAATTCCATGTACGTATTGGGCACTTAATGTATTTTATATCTTTTATTTATTTTGCTCTTACCTTCAGTTTAAAATGCAACTAGGAAACAATATTAAGATATTACACAATGTGAGTTGTTAGAATGAAGAAGTCTCATCTCCAAGATGAGGATATTTTAGGCTGGATTTTGATAAGTGGACAGTTCACTATTTTTGTATAAACTGGGATGAGAGAATGAACAAAGAAAAGAAAAGAGGGAAGCAAACAAGAAAGGAAGGAAGGAAAGTAGGAAAGAAGAAAAGGAAGGAAAGAGAAGAGAGGAAGGAAGGAAAGCAGAGATAGAAGGAGCAAGGTATGTATGCTCCAAATTTCTAAAAGTGCCTTGGAATAGACTTAACATTAGAAACATTAGTTTCTATAAGAAAATAGTTTTCTATAAGAAAATAGTTTTCATTCAGAGTCTCATTTGATTAACCTTAAATTAATGAAGAGTACATTTCTTTCCTGAGAAAGTATATGAATATATACAAAGTTTTTATAAAACTATTAAGTCTTAATTATTGTTTTATTTCTGGTTATTATTTCCAGCTTTATTGAGATATAATTGATATATAACAGTGTGTTTGTTGGCGGATGAATAAACAAAACGTGTCATATATGCAGAATGCAATACGTTTCTGCTTTGAAAAGGAAGGACATGCTGACACATGCTACAACATGGGTGAACCCTGAAAACATTATGCTAAGTGAAATAAGACAGTCACAAGTGGGTAAATGCTATAAGAATCAGCTTATATTAAGTACCTAGAGTAGTTAATCGGAGAAGGCACTGGCACCCCACTCCAGTACTCTTGCCTGGAAAATCCCATGGACAGAGGAGTCTA
>NW_011494937.1:295707-298760 GCF_000754665.1 Bison bison bison
AAATCCATGAAAAGTTATCTTCTCAGTTTATATCATCAATTTGTCTTTCATTCTTTCCTCTCTCCATATTTAAATATGCATTTTCTAATATAAACTTATTTTTTCCTTTCTTGTATTCTCTGATTACTTTATATCCATTTTAATCCCAATACTTTTAGATGATGGTAGGCAACCTCATTAATTCATGAATAAATATGTATATAGATGGATTTTTTAAATGATTCTGAAAGAAAAAATTTACTTAAATTCAATTATCACTGTATTTAAAATAACTAATTATTAACCAATGCTAAAGTCCAAAGTTAACAAAGGTTTACCACATTTTATTGTGCTTCACATTATTGTACATCACGGATGATTTGTTTTTCCTCCAATTGAAGGCTTGTGGAAACCCTGTGTGAAGCATCTTTGTTGGCACTATTTTTCTAACAGAATTTGCTTACTATCTCTCTCTGTATCACATTTTGATCATTCTCTCCATATTTCAAACTTCTTCATTATCATATTCATTATGGTGATCTGTGACTAATGATCTTTGATGTTACTGATACAACTCACTGAAGGCTCAGATGATGGTTAGGATTTGTGAGCAATGAAATGATTTTTAATTGAGGTATGTGCATTGTTTTTCTAAACATAGGGCTTTTGCCCACTTACTAGACTATAGTATAGTGTAAACAAAACTTTCATATACACTGGGAAGCCAAAAGATTCTTATGACTCACTTGGCTGCAAGATTTGCTCTATTGTGGTGGTCTGGAATTGAACCTGCAATATCTCTGTGGATTGATTGACTGTATTCTCCTCATAGCTCAGTTGGTAAATAATCCACCTGAAATGCAGGAGACCCCGGTCTGGTTCCTGGGTTGGGAAGATCCGCTAGAGAAGGGATAGGCTACCTATGCCAGTAATCTTGGGCTTCCCTTGTGGCTCAGCTGGTAAAGAATCTGCTTGCAATGTGGGTTTGATCCCTGGGTTGTGAAGATACCCTGGAGAAGGGAAAGGCTACCCACTCCAGTATTCTGGCCTGGAGAATTCCATGGACTTTATAGTGCATGGGGTCACAGAGAGTCAGACATGACTGAGCAACTTTCACAGAAATTTAATTATCTTTATTACTGTAGATATAGATAATATTGATTTAATGACCCCATTAAACACCATGATATATTCTGTAACTATGTCAGTAATTTACATTGATTCCCCAAAAGGCAAAAGTAGGAGATAAACTTTTTATTAACCTTTAAAATCTTCCCAAATTCAATTACGTATTTCCCAAGACCCTGACAACTTCCATTTTTAAGCATCTACTTTCCTCCCTGTGTTCAGATATAACATTTTCCTCTTCTGTGTGCTTTTTATCAGTGCATGTTCAGCTTTTTGAAAGATTTTAAATCTAAGAATGTAAATTATTATAGCAATTTATGATTCATTCTGTATACTGTCTTTCCTCTAAACTCTTCAAACCTATTACAGCCATTCATTCATTAATATAAATACTCCTGAGAAGTGAAGTGGTCAATTGACCCCTTCGATATTAATAGAAAGGGGGAAAGAAAATTTAAATGACTTTGCTTTTATTTATTTTTTGAACCAATACAATATTGTAAAGTAAAAAAAATAATAATAATAAATAAATAAATAAAAATGACTTTGCTTTTAATTAAGTTACTACAGTCAGGGAAGCAGATCCTCATTTCCTCACCATTTTCTTCACAACAATATAGGATAATACAAATATGAAACTCACAAGAAGCTACTTCCCTTTTTGCACAAAACCCAATATTTCTGTAGTTTATCATGGAAGGAAAAAAAGAAAGATTTATTTGCCTCTTAATATTATCTTACTGAACAATTTATGGAAGGAAATTGGGAGTCAGTATACCTTGTGGTTGAGTGTAGACTTGGGAAGAAACATGCCAGGGTTTGGTTTATAACCATTTTATTTAAAAATTGTGTGATTTGAGATAATTTTCTGAGCCTCATTCATCATATGTGAAATAGGGATAACAATAATAGGAGATACATCACAGAGTTGGTATGAGAAATGAATGAAATAAGGTGTGCTAAGTATGTAGAAACTTCCTTGCTACATTCTCATCAACAACCCCATTTTATCTGTTTCATGTCTAGAATTAATGAATACATTACTGAGTGTCTACCATAAACCAGTCATTCTAATATGCACTTTCATGTACAGGTTTAATACACTGTCCTGTTATATGATTTTTTTCCTTTATATATTTTTATTGAAAGATAATTGCTTTACAGAATTTTGTTGTTTTCTGTCAAACCTCAACATGAATCAGCCATAGGTATACATATATCCCCTCCCTTTTGAACCTCCCTCCCATCTCCCTCAACATCCCACCCCTCTAGGTTGATGCAGAGCCCCTATTTATTTCCTGAGACATACAGCAAATTCCCATTGGCTGTCTATTTTACATATGGTAATGTAAATTTCCATGTTACTCTTTCCATATATCTCACCCTCTCCTCCCCTCTCCCCATGTCCATAAGTCTATCCTCTATGTCTGTTTCTCCACTGCTGCCCTGTAAATAAATTCTTCAGTAACATTTTTCTAGATTTCGTATATATGTGTTTGAATACGATATTTATCTTTCTCTTTCTGACTCACTTCATTCTGTATAATCGTTTCTAGGTTATTCACCTCGTCAGAACTGACTGAAATGTGTTCCTTTTTATGGCTGAGTAGTATTCCATTGTATATATGTAACGCACTTTTTTATCCATTCAGCTGTCAATGGACATCTAGGTTGCTTCCATGTTCTAGCTATTGTAAATAGTATTGTAATGAATAATGGGATACATGTGTTTTCTCAATTTTGATTTCTTCAGGGTGTATGACTAGGTGTGGGTTTGCTGGGCCATATGGTGGTTTTATTCCTAGTTTTTAAGGAATCCCCATACCGTCTTCCAAAGTGACTGTATCAATATACATTCCCACCAACAGTGCAAGAGAGTTCCCTTTTCTCCACACCCACTCCAGCATTTATTGTTTGTAGACTTTTTGATGATGGCCATTCTGACT
>NW_011494937.1:298987-300296 GCF_000754665.1 Bison bison bison
TTAGCTGTGCAAAAGCTTTTAAATTTAATCAGGTACCACTTGTTTACTTTTGGTTTTATTTCTATTACTCGAGGAGGTGGGTCATAGAGGATCTTGATTTGATTTGTTATCGTGTGTTCTGCGTATGTTTTCCTCTAAGAGTTTTAGGTTCTGGTCTTCCATTTAGATCTTTAATCCATTCTGAGTTTATCTTTGTGTATGGTGTCAGGAAGTGTTCTATGTGTTTTACACAGAGCTGTCCAGTTTTCCCAGCACCATTTATTGAAGAGGCTGTCTTTGCCCCATTGTATATTCTTGCCTTCTTTGTCAAAAATAAGGTACCCATAGGTGCATGGCTTTATTTCTGGGCTTTCTATCTTGTTCCATTGGTCTATATTTCTGTTTTTGTGCCAGTACTATACTGTCTTCATAACTGTAGCTTTGTAGTATAATCTGAAGTCAGGAAGGTTGATTCCCCCAGCTCCATTCTTCTTTCTCAAGACTGCTTTGGTTATTCAGGGTCTTCTGTGTTTTCATATGAATTGTAAAATTTTTTGTTCTAGTTCTGTGAAAAATGCCATTGGTAATTTGATAGGGATTGCATTGAATCTGTAGATTGCATTTGGTAGTATAGTCATTTTCACAATATTGATTCTTCCTACCCAGGAGCATGGAATATCTCTGCATCTGTATATGTCATCTTTGATTTCTTTCATTAGTATCTTATAATTTTCTGTGTACAGGTCTTTTGTCTCCTTAGGTAAGTTTATTCCCAGTTATTTAATTCTTTTTGTTACAGTGGTGAATGGGATTGATTCTTTATTTTCTCTCTCTGATTTGTCATTGTTAGTATATAGAAATGCAAGTGACTTCTGTGTGTTGATTTTGTGTCTTGCAACCTTGCTAAATTCACTGATTAGCTCTAGTAATTTTCTCATACTGTCTATAGGGTTTTCTATGTACAGAATTATGTCATCTGCCAACAGTGAGAGCTTTACTTCTTCTTTCCCTATCTGCATTCCTTTTATTTCTTTTTCTTCTCTGATTGCTGTAGCTAGGACTTTCAGAATATGTTGAATAATAGTGGTGACAGTGGACACCCTTGTCTTGTTCCTCATCTTAGGGGGAATACTTTCAGTTTTTCACCATTAAGAGTAATGTTTGCTGTAGGCTTATCATATACGGCCTTTATTATGCTGAGGTAGGTTCCTTCTATGCCCATTTTTTGAGGAGTTTTAATCATAACCAGGTGCTGAATTTTGTCAAAAGCTTTTTACGGATCTATTGAGATGATCATATGGTTTTTATCTTTCAATTTGTTAATATGGTG
>NW_011494937.1:300396-303195 GCF_000754665.1 Bison bison bison
TTTTGATGTGTTGCTGAATTCTGTTTGCTAAAATTTTGTTGAGGATTTTTGCATCTATATTCGTCAGTGATATTGGCCTGTAGTTTTCTTTTTTGTGTGTTGTCTTTGTCTGGTTTTGGTAGCAGAGTGATGGTGGCCTTATAGAATGAGTTTAGAAGTCTTCCTTCCTCTGCAATTTTTTGAAAGAGTTTTAGAAGTGTCTTCACTAAATGTTGATAGAATTCTCCTGTGAAGCCATCTGGTCCTGGACTTTTGTTTTGGGGGAGATTTTTGACCATAGCTTCAATTTCAGTGCTTGTAATTGGGTTGTTCATAATTTCAATTTCTTCCTGGTTCAGTCTTGAAACTTTGAACTTTTCTAAGAATCTGTCCATTTCTTCCAGGTTATCCATTTTATTGCCATATAGTTGTTCATAATAGTCTCTTATAATCCTTTGTATTTTTGCATTGTCTGTTGTAACCTCTCCTTTTTCATTTCTAGTTTGTTGATTTGATTCTTCTCTCTTTTCTTCTTAATGATTCTGGCTAAAGGCTTGTCAATTTGTTTATCTTCTCAAAGAAACAGCTTTTGGTTTTATTAATCTTTACTATTGTTTCTTTCATTTCTTTTTCATTTATTTCTGCTCGGATCTTTATGTCTTTATGATTTCTTTCCTTCTACTACTTTTTTTTTTGTCTTCTTTTTCCAGTTGTTTTAGATGTAAAGTTAGGTTTTCTATTCAATGTTTTTCTTATTTCTTGAGGTACGATTATATTGCTATAAACTTCCCTCTTAGAACTGCTTTTGCTGCATCCCATAGGTTTTGAGTTGTCGTGTTTTCATTGTCATTTGTTTCTAATTTTTTTTTTTTTATTTCCCTTTTGGTTTCTTCAGTAACCTGTTGGTTATTTAGAAACGTGTTGTTTAATCTCCACGTGTTTATGTTTCTTACAGCTTTTTTCTTGTAATTGATATCTAGTCTTATAGTGTTGTGGTCAGAGAAGATGCTTGATATGATTTCAATGTTCTTAAATTTACTGAGGTTTGATTTGTGACCTAAGATGTGGTCTATCCTGAAGAATGTGCACTTGAGAAGAAGGTGTATTCTTCTGCATTTGGATGGAATATCCTGAAGATATCAGTGAGATCCATCTCATCTAATGTATCACTTAAGACTTGCGTTTCCTTATTAATTTTCTGTTTTGATGATCTGTCCAATGGTGTGAGTGGGGTGTTAAAGTCTCCTACTATTATTGTGTTACTGCCAGTTTCTCCTTTTATGTTTGTTAGTGTTTGTCCTATGTATTGAGGTGCTCCTATGTTGGGTGGATAGATATTTAAAATTGTTATCTGTTATATGATTTTTGAAGTGAAATGCCTTGCATCTTAGTGGACCCAATAGAAACAGATCATCTCACTAAAGAAAAATGTTTACTAACCAATCTAACATTTCCAACTGATCATAGTTTCTCTGTCAATTAAGATCCCATGTAGTATAATAAGTCCCAGAAATTTCCATTGTGAAATGGAAAGATAACTTCAGTTAAGGCTCACATTTGCCCACGTTCTCAAACTGGTGGGTGCCCACTTGTAAAAAAAACTATATGGCTCTACTGATTTATCCAAACTGCTGGGGAGGGTAGGTCTCCTCTAAGACTTGCTATTTGACAAGCTTCTTTAAACAAAATCATTTTATAATGTATAAAAATATCAAATTACCATGTTGTAACCTGGAACTAATATAATATTGTGAGCCAGTTATACTTCAATTTTTTTTTAAATAGAAGCTTCCATTGTTATGTAATTAACTAAATAAACTCTACTCATGTACTTTTCCTATAAATATACCAAGCAACATGGTGGGTAGAGTTTTTTCTTTTGGATCATTTGCAAGGTATTTCCAGCTATGCCAGATCTAGAATATTGAGTTGTTCACTGTAGCTTTTCTCCCTGTAAGTTTTCCCAATAAAATTTAAGCTAAGTTTATACCATATGATATGCTGTGTTCTTTTTATGATAGACATCTTATATTTCCTTTGACCCTCTAGTAAATACCAAAATGTCTATGTAATAATTAAATCAATGAGTGAAGATAGAGAAGAACCTATATGATGGTGAAATGGTCTTTCTAATGTATTTGCATATTATTTTTATAGGTGATGTTTTTCAAACTATTTTGATAATGTTCTTCCTGAGAATGAAGAGAAGCTGAACATCCATTTTGTTCCTAAATCACTTTATCACAGGTTAGTAAATTGATGGTCATATCATTTTGGATTCCTTTCAGTTGCATACAGTAGAAAGACTTATATTTACAAAGTTATAAACATTGTTTAACCCAACATATGGCTTTCAAACCCCAATTTTGGAATGGTGAGTGACCAAAACAGGCAAAAATATCTGCCCTCATGGAAATTACATCTTAGGATATAAGAGAGAAAATAAAGAAATAAAGTATATAATATGTTAGAGAGTAATAATAAGTATAAAGGGAAAAGGTTGCTGAGAATTTAGAGAGGATGAGAAACAAGGGCCCATTGAGAAAGTCACATGTCACATTAAGACTTAAACTGAGATAGGAAACTATGCAGATGTCTGGGGTGAGATTATTTCAGAATGAAATAGCACAAGATCATGACAGGCTTACTCAGGAAATAAAGAAACTTATGATTAGAACAGAGTGAACAAGTGGAAGAGTAGTAGGAGATATAGTTAAAAGGGGTGATGGGAGGAGGGCTAGACCTTGCTGAATATATGACTGTTGCTGTGATTGAGATGGGAATCTAGAACGTTCTGAGCACAAGAATGGTGGGATGAGA
>NW_011494937.1:303295-305325 GCF_000754665.1 Bison bison bison
GTTTTATTGCTTTGCCAGGCAAAATGGGACACAGCAGGTTCATGCCCCTCAAAAACTGTGTCCCCCAACCTGGGAGGACTTGGTGAGGTGTTTTATAACAGTGGTTCAAGGGCTGGGTTGTTGACAAGGATTAGGGTGTGTGCAAGGCCTGCACTTCTTTATTCTGGTCTCAGGTAGTCTTCTGATGAACTTCTCTGGTTTCTTTAACCTGGCTTCAGGTGGTCTTCTTTGGAGTGAAGAATATTAACATCTTCCATTTGTTACCAGTTTTAGTCCTGCTGAAGAGCTTAATTATACTGTTGTGTGTATCCCTTGAGATGGAATCAGGGCCTGACCCAAGGATACACTAGTTTTTCTTGGCTGCTCTGTCCTTATTTCTGCATCTTTTCCCTTCCCTGATTAGCAGCTGTCCAAATCTGCCCTTTGCAACTCAGGGAAGGCATGGAGGCTGGAGTCTGTTCTCTATAAACAAGAAATGTATAAGAAAGCTGTGGTACATTTACACAATGGAATATTACTCAGCTAATAAAAAGAACACATTTGACTCAGTTCTAATGAGGTTGATGAAACTGGAGCTTATTATACAGAGTGAAGTAAGTCAGAAAGAAAACCACCAATACAATATATTAACACACATATATGGAATTTAGAAAGATAGTAATGATGGCCCTATATGTGAGACAGCAAAAGAGACACAGATATAAAAAACAGACTTTTGGACTCTGTGGAAGAAGGCGAGGGTGGGATGATTTGAGAGAATAGCATTGAAACATGTGTATTACCATATTGAAATAGATCACCAGTCCAAGCTCGATGCATGAAACAGGGCACTCAAAGCCAGTGCACTGGGACAACCCAGAGGGATGGGATGAGGAGGGAGGTGGGTTCAGGATAGGGGACACATGTACACTCATGGCTGATTCATGTCAATGTATGCCAAAATCCACTACAATATTGTAAAGTAATTAGCCTCCAATTAAAATAAATAAATTAATTAAAAAAAAAAGAAATGGGGATACAGAAAGGCTTCTGTGCTCAAGAACCCCACAGGGTCATGCTTGGTTTCAACATGGCATGCATGTTAACATGGTTCTTAGAGTTGTATTATGCAATAAAGAGAGAAACTTAGTTTTGAACACTTTATACTTGAGATTTCCAGTAGAGGCACAAGTGAACATTGAATAGTCTGGTGGATATAGAAGTCAGAAGAGAGGAACGGCTTGAGTCATACACTTGGTAGTAATCTGCGTATAGATATGTTTAAGGCTGTGTGACTATATAAGATCATCAGAATAATAAAATTAGAGTGAAAATATAAAAATTGAATTTGGAGGCACCGCAGTACTTGGAGTACATCTAGGACAGGAGTAGGAGCCAGCAAAGGATACAAGAAAATCATAGTAGAGAATATTTGAAAAATCATCATCACCTTTGTTCAGTGCTGGTGACTTAACTTTTCATTAGCTTATAAAAGTTCAAAATTGGAGGTGGTGTGATTCCATGGTGGCCTAGTGGTTAAGATTCTGAGCTTTCACTGCCATGGCCTGGGTTCAATCCCTGGTTGAGAAACTGAGATCTAAACAAATTACATTACACTGAATTGACTGGCTAATGGGTCACTGTCAAAAATGCTGCATGTATGAAAATGTAAGTTTCTAAGTAAAAAAAGCAGAAGAATACATTTTTACTTGAGATATGTATATACTTATATATTCATATGTGTAAAATACATTTTATAAAAATCAGAACACATAGAAAATTACAAAATAGTATTTTTCAAAGTTGTAGCACTGCCATTATTTTATTTTTTGTCATACCACTTCCTCCTGTACTTCCTAAAGATATTTTGTGATATGAGTCAAATATTTTTTAAGGGTCCTATAATTTTTAAATGAATAAAAATTGGGAGCTGATAATTTTCTGACACCCACTGATCATTAGAAATATCCCAAGTATTGCAAAACCTGGACAGGGCATCACCAACCTAGAAAAACAGTTGAAAGGAGTAATTAATTCAATAGAGTATAGAA
>NW_011494937.1:305868-306216 GCF_000754665.1 Bison bison bison
GTAGTATAGAATAGTGGTTAAATGTTTACTCTCTGACTTGTGGGTTGGAATCTTTTTAAATTTATTTTTAATTGAAGGATAATTGCTTTGCAATACTGATTAGATTTCTGCCATCTTTTAAAAAAATCGATAAGATTCCCATACCATCATATTCATCATTTTAATCTGTACAATTTAGTGGTTTTTAGTATATTCACAAAGCTGTGCAGTAATCGCTAATTCCTAAACATTTTCATTTCATTCTCCCTTTCTCCCCTGTCCACCCCTGCCCCCAGGCCCTTCAGTTCAGTTCAGTTCAGTCGCTCAGTTGTGTCCAACTCTTTGCGACCCCATGAATTGCAGCACGCC
>NW_011494937.1:306489-308343 GCF_000754665.1 Bison bison bison
CATGATCTTCGTTTTCTGAATGTTGAGCTTTAAGCCAACTTTTTCACTCTCCTCTTTCACCTTCATCAAGAGGCTTTTTAGTTCCTCTTCACTTTCTGCCGTAAGGGTGGTGTCATCTGCATATCTGAGGTTTATTTATATTTCTCCCGGCAATCTTGATTCCAGCTTGTGCTTCTTCCAGCCCAGTGTTTCTCATGATGTACTCTGCATATAAGTTAAATAAGCAGGGTACGATATACAGCCTTGACGTACTCCTTTTCCTATTGAGAACCAGTCTGTTGTTCCATGTCCAGTTGAGAAGCACTAATCTACTTATGGGTTTGCCTTTTCTGGACATTTCCTAAGGGAATCATATAATTTGTGACCTTTTGTGACTGGCTTATTTTACTTAGTATAATGTTTTCAAGGATCACCCATGTTGTAGCATGTGCATGCATGCTCAGTCGTCTGACTCTTTGTGACCCTGTGAATTGTAGCCCACCAGCTTCCTCTGTCAATGGAATTTTCCAGACAAGAATACTGGAGTGGATTGCCATTTCCTACTCCAGGGAATCTTCCCAAACTCAGGGATCAAACTTGTGTCTTTTGCATTAGCAGGCAGATTCTTTACCACTAAGCCACCTGTGAAGTCCACTGTAGTATGTATCAGTACTTCATTCCTATTTCTTGCTGAATTATATTCCCTTATGTGGATAGACCATATTTGTTTATCCACTCATCAGTTGAGGGACATTTGGGTTGTTTCCACCATTTGGTTGTTTTGAATAATGCTGCTATGAACATTAGTGTACTCCAGATATGAGTCAACATATCTTCTGTTCTTCTAGATCTTATGGTAACTCTACATTTAGCATTTTGAAGAATTGCCAAACTATTTACATTCCTACCAGCAATGTACAAGGGTCCCAGTTTCTCTACATCCCAGCTGACATTTGTTTTTATTTTTTTATTATAGCCATCCTATTGTGTGTGAAGTAATATGATAGTTATTCTAGTTAGTGTGAAATAGTAGCTCAATGTGTGTTTTTTTTAATTACTTTTTATTGAAGTGTGTGTTGTGTTAATTTCAGGTATACAACAAAGTGAATCATTTATACATACACATGTGTGTGTGCTAATTGCTTCAGTTGTGTCCAACTCTTTGCAAACCTATGAACTGTAGCCTCCTGCCAGTCTCCTCTGTCCTTTGGATTCTCCAGGCAAGGATACATATCCACTCTTTTTTTAGATTGTTTTCCCATAAAGGTCATTACAGAGTATTGAGAAGCATTTCCTGTGCTATACAGTTGGTCCTTAGTAGGTATCTATTTTATAAATAGTAGTGTGTATATGTCGATCCCAATCTCCCAATTTATCTCTACCCCACATAAATAGTATTTTGTTTGAGAGATTTTATTCTAAAATTATTAGTAAAGTTAGCATAACAAAGAAAAAATGTTTGGGTCAACCTTTTTACTTCTGCGCAAGTAAAATCAAAATGGATTTGGTATTGCATGAGAGCTCTCTAAAGTGGAGGAAGGAGGCCTCTGAGGAAGTGTGACTTATACACGTCTCAGCCTGGATGCAATCTGATCTTTTGATTACTTATTGTCCTAAAGAACATCTGCCAGAAAGTAATACTTCCCAGTCCCTTACCCTAAAGCAACTTGATATTCCTTAAGGACAAATATTTCCTGAATTGAATTCTTACCAAGCAAGTTTAGCAACTTGTGGGTTTTTGTCTTAAAAGGCCTGGACTTTTTGAAACTGGGGGTGGTGGGGGGAGGGCATGGAAAGGATTTGTACTAGGGAGGACCACAGGAACACTTTGTATTGTTTTGCAGTATGCTGTGAAGATTCATTTTCAATTTAAAA
>NW_011494937.1:308443-308971 GCF_000754665.1 Bison bison bison
AGCTGATTGTTTTTAAGAAGCAGAAGATAGATGAGAAGCTCTGAAAACCAAATAAAAGTTACCCTTTTGTAAGAGACATTTACGCGTATAAGGGAAGGCTCCATTTGTAAGCCTCTCACCCTCCTATACTGGAAGGAAGAAGGAATGACTGTATCTCTAGAAATTCTTCTCAATGAAGAACGTGTGAACTTACATCTGCATAGTAAACTTACCCTTGTCTATTGTGTATTTCCTGGCAACATCCCATTAACAGGCCTCCACTACTCCTACCCCTATCTTCTTTTGTTTCTAGCTGGGCATGACATTTAAGGTGATGGTTTAGACCAATACCAGGAGTTAGGTACTCAGTTTTCCTGGGCATCTCCTGGGTATACATGCTATGAAACTTCTGTCTTTCTCTTATTAATCTGCCTTTTATTGTATGGGTGTCTCAGCCCAGAATTTAGAAGGGTAGAAGGAGTAATATTTTTCCTACCCTCACCAGTAAACACAGAGATACTGTTTAAAAGCAAAACAAACAAACAAAAA
>NW_011494937.1:309071-310518 GCF_000754665.1 Bison bison bison
CAGAAATTTTCTCATCAGCACCAATGAAGTAACACCCCAAGGGCTTTCTCCATCCCCCAAAGGAAGATGAGGTCATCTGCCCCATAGACCCCTTTCATCCACCATAGGCTGGCTGAATGATCTGACCTGAAATGACTTCTTTCATTTATGACTTCCTTGCCTCCTTTGTAAAACCCTTGCCCTTTATGAAGCCCACCACTACTCACTAGAGGATGCTGATCAATTCACAAATCATTTAGTGAAGTCAAATAGAGCTTTAAAATGTACTCAGCCGATTTTCTTTTAACAGTTTTGAGGAGATAGTTTCAGTGGCCTTTTTGAGGAATAATAAGGCCTGTGACTCAAGCAAAGGGAACAGAGGGAAACTGAGATAAAAGGGGGCTAGATAATATACTGCCTTAAAGGTATTATAAATGCTTTGTCTTAATATGGGAAGCTATTAGCATGTTTGGGAAATGACACGATTTAATACAGATTTTAATAAGATCCCCATGGATCCCTATACTGTGTTAAGAATGAGCTGAAGATGGTAACATAATCTCCATGATCTCTGTGCTTCAGGATAGCCTCCTTCCCTTCTCTGATTTATGCCAGTTAGTCCAAGATTTAGCCCGTGTGTTTCCTTTGCTAAAAGCATTTGCCTTTTTTTTTTTTTTTAATGCAGTACAGTTGATTTATAATGTGCATGCATTTGCTGATCTCCCATTCAAGGAGAAGAAATAACAAAGGTCCAGCATGTAGACATTTAAAGGTGTCGACTAAAAATATAGTCACAACCTGAAAGAAGTGAGTTATTTTATTTAGTGGTAATGTTTAGGAGTCTCAGAGTCTCTGAGTCCAAGAGACAGTGTCTCAGTAGCTCTGAGAAAACTGCTCCAAGGAAGCAGGGGGGAAGTCAGGCTGTATACAAGTTTGCAGCAAAGGGAGAAGGCAGTCTGATCATCAAAGATCAGGTATCAAGTAAAGGAATTTAGCATTCTGTATATGGGAAGATGTAAGCCTCTGGGCTCGCTGAGTTCATTCCTTTCATAGGCACCTCAGCTATCTGGGGCCAACTCTGTCCCCTTGTTCGCCTTGCTTCTTGCATTCCCCCAGCTCCTCAGCAGTCACTGTGGGGGCTGGCAGCATCTGCTGGATCAGTGTTTTGGGAGACCTCATTCACATTTGGAGGCCAGAAATCGCTGATGGCTGTAACATTTCTTGTTGATCAATATAGCAGGAGATATTTTCATTTCACAAAGGTCTGTTAAAAGAGACATAACAGAAATCACAGGCCCCACATATAGTCATTTACTCACCATGACAGTGTTATCCAACACAAATTTGCGTGCCTGATGCACAGGGAGGCCAAACAAACAAAGTGAAATGTCAGAGTTTTAAGCAAGGGAAGGTTCATTGCAGGCCCAATCAAGGAGAAGCGGGTGGTTCATGGTCAAAACCCCCAAAC
>NW_011494937.1:310618-311257 GCF_000754665.1 Bison bison bison
TGGTTGGTGCTGAGGTAACAAGGTGGTGCTCCAGGAAGCTTGTGCTCAGCCTGAAGTTACCATCTTTCACTTGGATGGGCACCTTAGTTCCTGCAGAAGAACTCAAAGATATGTATATATATGTATTCCTTGAGGAGGAGCTAGGACAGTGCTTTAAAGGCTGCACTGTTGTTTCTCACTGCTTCTCCTTTGTCTCTGCACCCCCTCCCTTCACTGATTAGCAAACATTTGAATCTGCCCCTTGGTACTCAGGAAGAGAAGGGGGACAGATAATGGGCTCTGTACTTGGGAAGCCCCCCACAGAGTCCTGCTGGGTTTCAATAGCAAATCAAGACTTAATTGCAGTTTTGAATTTCTGTAGGTAAGTAATCTTAATCAACCAGTCTAAGAATTTTCTGATCAGCTTCAATAAGGTGATCTGTCACATTGACCCTCTCCATTGCCCTAGTGGAAGAAGAGGCAATCTGTGTGATAAAAACCCTTGCCATCCCCCCATCCCCATCCCCAACAATGTCCTGGCCTACAAATATATATTTTTTTCTCTTTCTAAGAGATTCCTTGCTCCACTTTACTTCCTATAAAGACTTTCAATTCTGTATAAACCCCTCAAAATACACTTCTAGTTGCTAGATGGAATGC
>NW_011494937.1:312276-312936 GCF_000754665.1 Bison bison bison
GAAATAATTTTGGCTACAGAAGCCCTAAACAATAAAATGGGAAAGACTAGAAATTTCTTCAGGAAAATTGGAGGTATCGGGGAAGATTTCATGCAAGGATGGGCACAATAAAGGACAGAAATGTAAGGACCTAACAGAAACAGAAGATATTAAAAAGAGGTGGCAAGAATACACAGAAGAACTATACAAAAAAAGATCTTCATGACCCAGATAACCACAAAGGTGTGATCACTCACCTAGAGCCAGATATCCTGGAATGTGAAGTCAAATGGGCCTTAGGAAGCATTACTATAAACAAAGCTAGTGGAGGTGATGGAATTCCAACTGAGCTATTTCAAATCCTAAAAGATGATGCTGTGAAAGCGGTGCACTCAATATGTCAGCAAATTTGGAAATCTCATCAGTGGCCACAGGACTGGAAAGGTCAGTTTTCATTCCAATCCCAAAGAAAGACAATGCCAAGGAATATTCAAACTGCTGTACAGTTGTGCTCATTTCCTGTACTAGCAAGGTAATGCTCAAACTCCTTCAAGCTCGGCTTCAGCACTATGTGAACCAAGAACTTCCAGATGTACAGCTGGGTTTAGAAAAGGCAGAAGAACCAGAACTCAAATTGCCAACATCTCTTAGATTATTAAAAGAGCAAGGGGAAAAAAAAAA
>NW_011494937.1:313036-317801 GCF_000754665.1 Bison bison bison
GGAAAATTCTTTGAGATGGGAATACGAGACCACCTTACCTGTCTCCTTAGAAACCTACATGCAGGCAAGAAGAAACAGTTAGAACTGGACATGAAACGACAGACTGGTTCAAAGTTGGGAAAGGAGTACAAGAAGGCTGTATATTGTCACCCTGCTTATTTGACTTATATGCAGAGTACGTCATGAGAAGAAGCACTGGGCTGGATGAAGCACAAGCTGGAATCAGGATTGCCGGGAGAAGTATCAATAACCTCAGATATGCAGATGACATCACCCTTATGGCAGAAAGAGAAGAACTAGAGTCTCTTGACGAATGTGAAAGAGGATAGTGAAAAAGTTGGCTTTAAACTCAACATTCAAAAAACGAAGATCATGGCATCTGGTCCCATCATTTCATGGCAAATAGAAAGCGAAAAAATGGAAACAGTGACAGATTTTCTTTTCTTAGGCTCCAAAGTCACTGTGGACAGTGACTGCAGCCATGAAATTAAAAGACGCTTGCTCCTTTTAAAGCCATGACCAACCTAGACAGCATAAGAAAAAAAAGAGACATCACTTTGCCAACAAAAGTCCGTATAGACCTTTGTTGAGCCATTGCTCAGAGCTATTGTTTTCCCAGTAGTCGTGTTCAGGTGTGAGAGCTGAACCATAAAGAAGGTTGAGCAATGTAGAATTGATGCTTTCAAACTGTGGTGTTGAAGACTCTTGAGAGTCCCCTGAACAGCAAAGAGATCCAACCAGTCAATCTTAAAGGAAATCAGTCCTGAATATTCACTGGAAGGACTGATGCTGAAGCTCCAATACTTTGGCCAGCTGATGTGAAGAGCCAACTCATTGGAAAAGACCCTGATACTGGGAAAGATTGAGGGCAGGAGGAAAAGCTGGCGACAGAGGACGAGATAGTTGGATGACCAGGGAAGCCTGGATGGCATCACTGATTCAATAAACATGAGTTTGAGCAAGCTCCAGGAGATGGTAAAGGACAGGGAAGCCTGTCATGCTGCTGTGCATGGGATCACGAAGAGTCAGACATAGAGACTGAACAACAACAACAAGACAAATAAAGCCTGGAAGGAAGTAATTCAAGGAAATTTTCTCAAATATGAAAGGAGAATGGTTGATCTGTTCCATTACCTTTGAACATGGTCTTCAGTGTTTGCACAACATTAAGTGTAGAACTAATTCCTAACATTCAAAGTATCATTCACTTTTAAGCAATTTCCATCATCCACCTCATCACTGAAACATATTCAAAGAATAAACTTTCTCTACCCCTATATCCTACAACCACCCCCCTCGCCTGTTTTTATCTCATTCATGGATGTGTTTAGCAATTGTGCTATATTCTCTGAAAGTTCTTTGGAAGATGGGCTAAATGTTTGGAATAGTTTTTCTACTGAAAGTTACTTTCTTACCACTTTGGGCTTTAAATTTTCAAAATAATCAGCAAATAAATAGCAATTTGGTTTTTTCCCTCTAAAATGATTTAACAGGTTATTGTGAACATTCACAGCAAATTCCTCTAAGACCTAATTCCAAGACTTCTTTCCAAAATAAATGGCTGCTAGAAGAACTGATCCACTCAAGTGTTTTAAGGATTTTTTATTTCTGCCCCTTAACAGATTTAGAAACTTTAATTTTCTTCTAGGCTAACACATTCCTACCAATGATTTATTAGTAAAAAAGAATTACTTACTTCACATAAAGTTGAAAAAATAATTTCTAAAGGAAAATTCAAGTCCTAAAATATGCAACCTATAAAACAAATAAGGAACAAAAATTCCATGAGGAAAAAAGAAAGTCAACAGAAACTGTCTTCATCTACCAATGAATTGGCTGAATCCCCGAGTCTTTAAAATAAGAGAAAGGAAAAATTAAATATCATCAGCCTTTTATTTTAATATGCATATCTTAATTCACTTAAATTTAAATTTAAACTAAATTTAAACTGCCAGTTCAATGCCATCATTTAGGAGCTGTTTGCTTTCTTTTGGTTTGAATTTTTGGATTTACTTTTGTGAATTTTTTTTTCTTTTCAATATCTAGAATGCAGATTTTCCCTGCTTCTCTGCCTTTGTTGTTTCTCAATCTTTCAGTTATGTACAACTGTCTGTGGGATTTGCCAGGCAAGAATACTGCAGTGGGCTTCAATTTTCTTCTCCCAGGGATCTTATGGATACAGGGATCAAGTCTGCATCTACTGCTTAGCAGGAGGATTCTTTACCACTGAGCCTGGCCTGGTTATCTTGCTAAGATAGAAAAAAAAAAAAGAGCCCATGATTCTGATGGCATGATAGTGTCAGGGAGCAAGAAATTTTCCTCTGTATTTCTAGGTTTTTTTGGTTGCCCTAAGAGTTAAATTGACATGAGAGAGATTACCAGGAGAAAATCAAACAAAATTTTAATAACATTATACACATGAGAGAGATCCAAGAAAACTGATTAACTCATCAAAATGATGGAAGCCCTCACCTCAAATATTATCTTTAGCTAAAAAACTAAAGATTAAGTTGGGGCTGGTGGATTGGGATTTCAAAAGAGAGGAAGGCATTTCACATGGAGATGGAATTTAAATGTTCAGTAAACAAATGTTTGCTGGCAGAGACAATGGGACACTGGGAGAAGTTTTAACAGTCTTTGCTAAATTCCTCCCTGTCTACCACACCTACTTCATATTATTCTGTCCTTGGCTGTCATGACAGCCCCCTTCCTGGAACTGGTGCTCTATCTGCATTCATTTAGGCAGCTAGGCGAGCCTTAATGATTTGGGGGAAATCTTTTGGGCCTTGATTGTTTTCAGCTCAAAATAACCCGCGTGCTAAAGAGACGCATTTTAAGGTGGCAAATTTTTCTCCCCTACAATAAAATAAAATACCTGAAGTTTATTTTTATGGTCACTTCTTTAATAAGAGAAAAATTTGTCTACTGAAAGTAGGGTCCTAATATTAGTAACATGGATATCAGCTAGGGTGATTTACAAACACCAACACCTGAGTTTCACCTACCAAGTCAGAGTCTCTGAGGGTGGGGCTCTCTAGAGTAATTGATTTAAAAACCTCTTCTTTCTTTGAAAATCCTGGAACTAGCAGATGTCGGTCCTTTAAGAAAAAACCTGTAACATCTGAATGCTTCTCCACCAAATAGGAAACCGAAAGAAGTGTGCTAAGACGCCAGGGATTTTACTGGAAGGTAGATGGGCAAATTCACTGGAGCACCTTAAAACAGGAAGAGGAAAGAAAGCCAGTTTCGAGGGACTCCATGATTCTTCTTCAAGGTAGGCTCTTATGATCTGCTGTGGTCTTACTAGTTGTCTGTGTGCAGTGATATTCTGACAGTAATGTTTTATTCCTGGTAATGGACCATCTGTGTCTTCCTGATATTTTAAATGGTACACTGATGCCAAAGTTGTTACAGTTACTAACGCATCAACTAGGTTGAGGTAAATGGATTTTAGCAACCTTTTTTAACTTTAATTGCTTAAGAGAAAAGTTTTGGTTTTTTGTTTTTTTTCTTACAGAAAGACATTATGTAACATTGTGTTGCCAACACATGGCACTGGCATACCTAAATGCTAAAGGATGCTATTAAGTGTTTTATGTGTTTATGAAAAACCAGTGGTGGTGGTGGTAACTGAAATATATTTTTATAGCATTTATTATTTTGCATAAAATGTTCCTTTACATTATTTCATTTTCTCCTTACAAGTATAAGCTGTTAACTTTGAGGGGAACATAAAGACCCTGCGAATGTCTCATTCATTTTCCCAACTTAAAAAAAAAAAAGAGAGAGAAAGGAAAAAAAAAATCTCCCTGTCATTATAGCTAGAAAATTGCAACCTAGAACTTGAATCTATATATTCAGTCTGTGTTTAGACTTATCATGCTGGAGCAGCGAGCGGCGGCTGAGCA
This sequence comes from Bison bison bison, assembly GCF_000754665.1. Lineage (NCBI taxonomy): Eukaryota > Metazoa > Chordata > Mammalia > Artiodactyla > Bovidae > Bison > Bison bison. The sequence goes on from NW_011494937.1 coordinate 316,945, forward strand.
GCAAGTGGTGGCTGCACAGCACTGGAGCGGCGAGCAGCTGAGAGGAGATACCCCACGTCCAAGGTAAGAGAAACCCCAGTAAGACAGTAGGTGCTGAGAGAGGGCATCAGAGGGCAGAAAGACTGAAACCACAATTACAGAAAACTAGCCAAACTGATCACATGGACCACAGCCTTGTCGAACTCAATAAAACTAAGCCATGCCCTGTGGGGCCACCCAAGATGGGTGGGTCATGGTGGAGAGGTCTGACAAAATGTGGTCCACTGGAGAAGGGAATGGCAAACCACTTCAGTATTCCTGCCTTGAGAACCCCATGAGAAGTATGAAAAGGCAAAAAGATAGGACCCTGAAAGATGAACTCCCCAGGTCAGTAGGTGCCCAATATGCTACTGGAAATCAGTGGAGAAATAACTCCAGAAAGAATGAAGGGACAGAGCCAAAGCAAAAACAACACCCAGCTGTGGATATGACTGGTGATAGAAGCAAGGTCTGATGCTATAAAGAGCAATATTGCATAGGAACCTGGAATGTTAGGTCCATGAATCAAGGCAAATTGGAAGTGGTCAAACAGGAGATGGCAAGAGGGAACGTCAACATTCTAGGAATCAGAGAACTAAAATGGACTATAATGGGTGAATTTAACTCAGATGACCATTATATCTACTACTGTGGGCAAATGGAGTAGCCATCATACTCAACAAAAGAGTACAAAATGCAGTACTTGGATGCAGTCTCAAAAACGACAGAATGATCTCTGTTTCCAAGGCAAACAATTCAATATCACGGTAATCCAAGTCTATGCCCGACCAGTAATGCTGAAGAAGCTGAAGCTGAATGGCTCTATGAAGACCTACAAG
>NW_011494937.1:317901-319174 GCF_000754665.1 Bison bison bison
GATCATGAACTCCTTATTTCCAAATTCAGACTTAAATTGAAGAAAGTAGGGAAAACCACTAGACCATTCAGGCATGACCTAAATCAAATCCCTTCTGATTATACAGTGGAAGTGTGAAATAGATTTAAGGAACTAGATCTGATAGACAGAGTGCCTGATGAATTATGGACGGAGGTTCGTGACACTGTACAGGAGACAGGGATCAAGACCATCAAGACCCAAGAAAAACAAATGCAAAAAAGCAAAATGGCTGTCTGAGGAGGCCTTGCAAATAGCTGTGAAAGAAAGAGAAGCCAAAAGCAAAGGACAAAAGGAAAGATATAAGCATCTGAATGCAGAGTTCCAAAGAGTAGCAAGGAGAGATAAGAAAGCCTTCCTCAGTTATCAGTGCAAAGAAAAAGAGAAAAACAACAGAATGGGAAAGACTAGAGATCTCTTCAAGGAAATTAGAGATACCAAGGGAACATTTCTTGCAAAGATGGGCTCAATAAAGGATAGAAATGGTATGGACCTAACAGAAGCAGAAGAGATTAAAAAGAGGTGGCAATAATACACAGAAGATCCTGGAGAAGGAAATGGCAACACACTCCAGTATTCTTGCCTGGAAAATCCCATGGACGGAGGAGCCTGGTAGGCTACAGTCCATGGGGTAGCACAGAGTCAGACACGACTGAGTGACTTCACTTAAAAAAAAAAAAAAAGAATACACAGAAGAACTGTACAAAAAAGATCTTCATGACCCAGATAATCATGATGGTATGATCACTCACCTAGGGCCAGACATCCTGGAATGCAAAGTCAAGTGGGCCTTAAGAAGCATCACTACAAACAAAGCTAGTGGACGTGATGGAATTCCAGTTGAGCTATTTCAAATCCTGAAAGATGATGTGGTGAAAGTGCTGCACTTAGCAAATTTGGAAAACTCAGCAGTGGCCACAGGACTGGAAAAGGTCAGTTTTCATTCCAGTCGCGAAGAAAGGCAATGCCAAAGAATGCTCAAACTACCACACAATTGCACTCATCTCACACTATAGTAAAGTAATGCTCAAAATTCTCCAAGCCAGGCTTAAACAGTATGTGAACTGTGAACTTCCAGATGTTCAAGCTGGTTTTAGAAAAGGCAGAGGAACCATAGATCAAATTGCCAACATCCGTTAGATCATCAAAAAGACAACAGAGTTCCAGAAAAATATCTACATCTGCTTTATTGACTATGCCAAAGCCTTTGACTGTGTGGATCACAATAAACTGCTGGAAAATTCTTAAAGAGATG
>NW_011494937.1:319274-319836 GCF_000754665.1 Bison bison bison
CTGGGAGAAATATCATAACCTCAGGTATGCAGATGACACCACCCTTATGGCAGAAAGGGAAGAAGAACTAAAGAGTCTCTTGATGAAAGTGAAAGAGGAGAGTGGAAAAGTTGGCTGAAAACTCAACATTCAGAAAACTAAGATCATGGCATCTGGCCCCATCACTTCATGGCAAATAGATGGGGAAACAGTGGAAACAGTGACAGACTTTATTTTTCTAGGTTCGAAAATCACTGCAGATGGTGATTGCAGCCATGAAATTAAAAGACGCTTACTCTTTTAAGAAGAAAAGTTATGGAAGAAAAGTTATGACCAACCTAGACAGCATATTAAAAAGCAGACACATTACTTTGCCAACAAAGATCCATCTAGTCTAAGCTATGGTTTTTCCAGTAGTCATGTATGGATGTGAGAGTTGGACTATAAAGTTGCATGCTGAAGAATTGATGCTTTTGAACTGTGGTGTTGGAGAAGACTCTTGAGAGTCCCTTGGAGTGCAAAGAGATCCAACCAGTCCATCCTAAAGGAAATTAGTCCTGAATAGTCATTGGAAGGTCTGATG
>NW_011494937.1:319936-320368 GCF_000754665.1 Bison bison bison
GGGCTTTTGGAAGATAGTTTCTCAAAATAATTAGAAATGAGGCTGCCACTTCACAGGAAATGATTGACAATATTTGTTGCCAAAGAAAAAATTTGAAATTTCATTTGAAAATTAAAATTTTGGAAACCTTGTAAATGCTTCCATAAGCTTGAAAGCTTCTTAGTGCTTAATATCACCAGTATAATCATTAGAAAAGTCCTTAAGCTGATTTTTATATAACATAAAGAAGTGTCAGTGAACCAAAATTCTGCAATGACCAATGTTTGATGTTACAAAATTATAGGCATGAAAAAGATAGATTAAAAGTGCAATAGATATCAATGGATTTTAATGTTCAGTTCAGTTCAGTTCAGTCACTCAGTTGTGTCCGACTCTTTGTGACCCCATGAATTGCAGCATGCCAGTCCTCCCTGTCCATCACCAACTCCCAGA
>NW_011494937.1:320951-321290 GCF_000754665.1 Bison bison bison
CCGACAACTGGTGGTGGACAGGGAGGCCTGGGGTGCTGCAGTCCATGGGGTTGCAAAGAGTCGTACACGACTGAGCAACTGAACGGAACTGAGATTTTTGTCTGTCGACCTGGGAAGTATGGAGAAAGCATTTCTTCTGGATGTTAAAGTAAATGATTGGCTCTGCTGCTGCTACTGCTGCTGCTAAATCACTTCAGTCATATCCGACTCTGTGCGACCCCATAGACGGCAGCCCACTAGGCTCCTCTGTTCCTGGGATTCTCCAGGCAAGAATACTGGAGTGGGTTGCCATTTCCTTCTCCAATGATTGGCTCTAGGGAATGCATTTGTGTGGTTGTT
>NW_011494937.1:321729-323330 GCF_000754665.1 Bison bison bison
GCTTTCTTCACATGTCCAACTCTCACATTCATACATGACCACTGGAAAAACCATAGCCTTGACTAGATGGACCTTTGTTGGCAAAGTAATGTCTCTGTTTTTCAATATGCTATCTAGGTTGGTCATAACTTTTCTTCCAAGGAGTGTCTTTTAATTTCATGGCTGCTTAGCAGGGTACAAAAAGTCCTTTGATAGAGTTTGACTCTGCATTGTTACTTTTATGAAACTACAACTTGTGAAGTTTGGATGTAGTATTAAATAAGAGTCTCCAAAATTACCTTAAAAGTCTACTAAAATAGCCCTCCCCTTTCCAGGTACTTCTCTATAATAGGCCACGTTTTGTTCATATATGTACATCTACCAATGTAACATCACAGCCAATTTAAAGTCGAATGTATGAGAACCTGCCTGTCATCTAATAGGCTAGACATTTAAAAAATTAGCAAAATTGTGAAACAGTGCTACTCTTCTGAGTAAATGTTTTATATTTTGGAAAAATATATTTCTTTCTTTAAAAATAATTTTAAATTTGTTTTAATCTCTAATAGGCTAAATATTAATAAATAACACCAACCCCAACCCCTAGGACTTCCCTGGTGGCTTAGAAGGTAAAGAATGTGCCTACAATGCAGGAGACCTGGCTTCAATCCCTGGGTCGGCAAGATCTCCTGAAGAAAGGAATGGCAACCCACTCCAATATTCTTGCCTAGAGAATTCCATGAATGGATTAGACTAGTGAGCTGTAGTCCATGGGGTTGCAAAGAGTTGGGCACGACTGAGCAGCTAACACTTTTACCTTCACCCCCACCCCCAACAAACAAAAATGCTCTTTGATGGTATTCAATAATTTTTAAGAGTGTAAAGAGGTTCTGAGATCAAAATGTTTGACAACAGGTCTAATATATCAAACAGTAGCAGTGAGAAATAATATATTTGTTTAGTTCTTCATATCTAAAATGTTTCCATTTCAAGAAATTATTACCTTTGGTTTTCAGATAATTTTCAGATAACTTTTAAGATAATTTGTTGCTTACAGATATGTATAATGTTGCTCGGATAATTTGTTTAAAGTAGAAGTATGAATTGTGGGGTTTGTCATACCTCCTGTGCACTAAGGGTTAATTTTAGCAGGCCTGAAACTGACCTGTGTTGTCTTGCTAAAAGACCTGTGCCCCACCTGACCAATGGTCAAAACATGAAATAATAGTGTTGTTCTTGTCACCATGGATTCAAGAAGTAATACCAACTTTTGAGCATTATTTACTGATTATGGAGAGACTGGTTTAATACGTAGTTCTGGCACAAGCTGGTTACATAGCAAGAATATGCCTAAGTGAACGGAATTGTGTAAGAAGCCCAAGCTGAGACTCAATTTGGGCTCCCTGATCATGTCTTGGAATATGCATTCCAGAGCAAGGATAATTGGTGCTTGAACCTGGCATCTTCAGATCCTGGCTTTGATGCCTTTTCTGTGTCATACCCCTTCCTCAAAATAAACTGTCGGTTCACAAGCCATGCTGTTTCAGTCCTGTGAGCTGTGTTTACCAATCACACCTTTTCTGATTGCCACAATTAGTGCATGAGCCAATCCAGTTTATTAT
>NW_011494937.1:323430-329757 GCF_000754665.1 Bison bison bison
ACCATGTGTTACTTCTTTAGAATCTATGAATACATCTACTAAGAAATTATTTTTTTAAATACTAGCTGTTATTTAACATTTCTAGACACTGCATTTTGAAGTAGGTACTCTAAAATATATCAAACCATTTATTGACATAAAATCATCTGGTAAATGACCCTAGAGAGCTCCATCTTAATATTGTATCCATTAGCAGAGTTGTGACATCAAGTCTAGTACTTATCTTACTAAAAAGCCTAGAGAGAAAGATCTCCAGGATAAGTTGAGATGCTTAGCAATGTTATTAAGTAGACACTTGCCAAAATGATTTCCCTCCACACTTAGAGTGCTAGCTTTTCATTCTCAGAATTCTTACTGCCTGGGGATACTCAGGCCATACAGATATCACACTGGTACAGCTAAGTAGATAAGAGTTTTCATTTTATTATCATTCCTGTCTTTGACTCATAACCCTTCTCTCTTCTCTGAGACTTGTCTTAGGGCAGAATTTAGTTAAATAGACACACTTACTAGCAAGTGACTGGGACCAGGAAGATACAGCTTCAGTGTCCATCATGGATGGCAGGTTTTGCTGGCAAGTAGGAGGAGGGAGAGAAAACACCCATGGTGTGCACATCACCATGCCTGCTGTGTTATAGTACATGTGTGTGAGCCCCTAGAGTCACAGGTCAGGTGTACAGCAGGAAGTGGGTGGGGGATGGTATAATAGGATGAAAGCCCTCAGGTCCAACTAACTGGATCACCTTCCTCTCTGTTTAAATGCAGTCCTGGAGACTTTGTGATGCCTCTATGTGATGCCTCTTTTCCTTAAACACCTAGGTAAATTGTATTTTGTCGACCAAGCAATGCAGAAGGCGGCAAATAAGAAATAGAGTTTATATGGAGTCTTAGGAATTTTAATTCAAGAGTCACTGATTTGAGTAGCTACTCAAATATGCTCTGAGGAAAATAGAAAATGACGGGCATTTATAAAGACAACAAAGAAAGACATTCCAGAGAAGTAATTTAGGTTATCTTTGCAGATCTATTTTACAGTAAGTGCTGCCAAGCCTTCAGTTTTTTTGCCAGCAGCACCTTGTTTGCTATGCTATGGTCTCTAGGGAGTAAATACAAGTTCCAGATTGTCTCAGGACGGCTGGGTCAAAAGTTTATGTTGCACTGGGGGTGAGGGAGGGTGGTGGCGGCTTGCATATGTTTCACTTCCTTAATGGCCTCCTGTCTCCATTTTTAGATCCTTTTGACATAAGTGACTCCAGTTTTTTGTTCATGGTCCACACTATAAAGTCACATATCAATTCCTCTTTGAAATTTTCCTAGATACCAAAATAAAGAAGCTTTCCCTTCTATACACTTTGTGTTGAAACCACTATTATAGAACTAGTGGTGTTAAAGTAATCTGTTTATCTCTGGCTGCCCTGGTAGATTGCAGTCCTGTAGGAATAGAGCTGGACTTTGTTTGTATACATTATCAGCTTCAATGTGATGAATATATTATTACGTGCAGATTAGATTGAAAAGTAGATGGTTGAAAACTATCTTTTTCACAAAGACTATGAAGTGGGGTTGAATAAAATGGGAAAAAACCCACTGTTTATTCAACACCATTTCTTAATGACCATGCACGGCTACATATCAAGATGTTAGAGACAAATTAGCCTCATGGTGGCATCTATACTAAAAATGAATCTCTCCATTCATGGGTTAAATAGGGTGCAAACACCAATGACATATGGTTTGTGATTAAAAAGGTTTGATAATATATACACCCCTTTTATGCATCAAGCATGTTTGACCTTTAGGTTTAAATGCTTCAGTATACTATTTATATCTTTTAAAGTTATTAACAAGAAAATACCAGGCATCCTCAGTAGTAAAAATAGCTTCCTCAGCTAAAATAACCTGAATTAAAATAAAAGAGATATAAATATGCATGCTTTACAATATAAACCCAAATGTCCCCTATGGTATAATTAGCCAATCCGCAGCATTTAGAGAAGGCTTTTTCATCTGTGGATCTAAAAGTGATTCACATGTTATTAATTCCACAAAAATGCCTCTAAGGTAGGAAAGTTATAGATTAGGAAACTGAGATTTTTGTGTTTATTTGCTAAAGGATCTAATGCTGGAATGCTTCAGAGATGGGTTTTAAGGTCAAATTATATATATATGTATATATTTTTTTTAATCTTCTTAGGTCACTAGTTAGTGTTACATAACAACATGTCTTAATAAGCAGCCAAGTGTCGGTGGTACAGTGCTAGGCACTGAACACCTTGATTGAACACTGGCCACACCACAGACTGAAATCTAAGGCAGAAAATCTAGATGAACAAAACCAAAATGAAGTAATACTTGTGGTAAAAGGTCCTTTGGCAGTGGAATAATTATGAAAATATCAAGTAAAAATCTAAGTAGTGTCTCATAATAACTTGTATGGCATGTATATAGTTATAAATAATGGAATTATATATAAAGTATTATAGACAGAAAGAGGAGAATAAGAGGGAGGGTGGAATGGAACAAGGGAAGCAGGGGCAGAGGAAAGGGAGAGGTGTTTTGGATTATGAATATATTCTAAGCATTGTTGTTGTTTAGTCACTAAGTCATGTCTGACTCTTTGTAAATCTACAGACTGTAGCCCGCCAGGCTCCTCTGTCCATGGGACTTTCCAGGCAAGAATACTGGAGTGGCTTCCTGACCCAGGGATCGAATTTGCATCTCTTGAGTCTCCTACATTGGCAGATGGGTTCCTTACTACTGAGCCACCAGGGAAGTTACCCATTATTATTTTTTTCACACATTATTTTAATTTAAATCAAGAATAACATGGAAAAATATGTGGTCATGAGCACAGACTCAAGGGAGAACTGGAAGAAGTAAGATGGGCATATAAAAATGAATGTATGAATTAAGTCTCTATACATACACAAACACACACCCTTCACAAAGTTAAGTACAATTGATTGTCTTTTGAGGAAAACTCACACTGAGTTCCTGTATGACCACTGTTATAGTCCAAAACTGAAGTGAAGTTTACCCTGCACCAGGAGATTAACAGCTCTTGAAAATTAAGTAATCACAACATTGATAATCAACTATACCCCAATGTAAAATTTTAAAATTAAAAAAAAAAAAAAAGCCATCACAGCCCCATAAATCTCTTTAGGTCTCGATTGCCAGTGCTTAACAAAATGAGTTCATGTTCTCACAAAATACTTCCATATGTTCTATACACTTTTTAGAAACAATTCTTCGATGATATGAATAGTCTGGAAAGCTTTTTAAAGAGAATTCCACTATCAAAAGTTTCTCTTGGTGACATACTCCTCTGGCTAAACTTTACCTTTACACTGAAACTTCTGAAGACATAGGCCTCCAGGGACTTTATCCACTTGAGTCCTGTCCTATCCACTTGGCGTTTGGAAAATGCAGCTTATAATAAAGTAATAACTTACTCCTAGAAATAACCCCAGAGCCTCAGGAGATGGCTTCATAAATCTCCTCCAGCACACAGCACACCAAAGCAGTTCACCCTTTGATCCTAACTAGTAAGTACAAATCTTTCTAAGGAAAATTCAACCTAACAGAAGGAAAGCCCAACCTAGGGATTCCTAGGAAGCCAATTGGCAAAATTGTTCTAGAAGAGTAGCTATGTGCTAGGGACCAACTGCCTTCAAAGGACTCTGAAGTCTTTAAAGGCACTACCCTTCAAAGATCCTTGCATCATGATTCACGTAATTGTTGCTTTGTCAAATACTCATCCTCACAGTTTTGTACATGGGAAAAAAGTGTTTATAATTTGAAAAACAAGTCTATATTTCTGAATATGCTACCTGATAGGCAATTTATTGTTTTTAATTAATTATGAATTAAATTACACAGTGACATTTCTATTTAAATCACATGAGTGCACATTTGTGATTATGTCTTACCTGGTGCATTTGTTTTCTAAGGTGATAAGGTGCTTAGTCACTCAGTTGTGTCTGACTCTTTGTGACCCCATGGACTGTAGCCCACCAGGCTTCTCTATCCATGGGATTTCCCAGGCAAACAAACTGGAGTGGATTGCCATTTCCTTCCCCAGGGGATCTTCCCCACCCAGAAATCAAACCCTTTTCTCCTGCATTGCAGGCAGATTCTTCACCAGGGAAGCTGCCTGCAATTCTCCAGTTTGGTGTAAAAAATTGTTCTCTACTTAAGGTATCGCAAGGCTGAAATCAAGGTGTGAGCCTGCTACTTTCTGGAGCTTGGGCTTCTCATTCAGGTGGTAGAATTTAGGCTAAAACATAAGATCTGGGGACATTGGTCTTGGCAGTGATTCTTTTGGATCAGACATTAAAAGCACAAGCAACCAAAGCAAAATTAACCAAGTAAGACTATGTCAAACAAAAAAGTTTCTTCACAACATAGGAAACATTCAACAATATGAAAAGGCAACTTGTGGAATGGGAGAAAATACTTGAAAATCATATATCCAATAAAGGGTTAATGTCAACAGTATATAAGGACCTCTTATAATTTAATGACAAACAGCAAATACACTGCTTTTAAAAATGGGGAATTGACCTGAATAGATATTTTCTGAAGAAACCTGCAAATGGCCAACAGGCACATGAAAAGATGTTCAGCATCATTGATCATCAGGGGGATGTGAATCAAAAACAATGACCTATCACCTCATACATGTTAGGTTGGCTATTATCAGAAAACAAGAGGTGACAACTACTGGTGAGTATGTAGAGAAAAGGGAAGCTGGTACACTGTGGGAACATTTGATAACATCTGTTATTAAAAGCACTACACAGGTTCCTCAAAAAATTAAAAATAGTTACCGTAGTAACCAGCAATCTCACTTCTGGGTATATCTGAAGGAAGTGAAATCACTGTCTTGAAGAGTTATCTGCACCCCCATGTTCATTCATAGAAGCACTGTTTACATAGCCAAAACATGGAACCAGCCTGTGTCCATTGATGGAGAAATGGATAAAGAAAATGTAACATACAAAGAAAATGTGAGATACACACACACAGTATTATACATGTGCATGCAATACACATACACACACTTCCCTCGTGGCTCAGTGGTAAAAAACCCATCTGCCAATGCAGATGACATGGGTTTGATCCCTGGGTTGTGAATATCCCCTGGAGGAGGAAATGGCAATCCACTCCAGTATTCTTGACTGGGAAATCCCATGGACAGAGGAGCCAGATGGACTACAGTCCATGGGGTCACAAAAGAGTCAGACACAATTGCGTGACTAAACAACAACAAATGTGTACATACTATGCAAGTATATACATATGTGTTCACATTTTGGATATATGCATAGGCATGTGTGTGTGTGTGTGTATACACACACACATATATATACACATACATACATATATGCATACACACACTCAGTGGAATGTTATACAGTCCTTAAAAAATAGTAAAAAGGAAATCATGCTACTGGCAACAACCTGGGTAGACCTTGAGGGTCTTAAGCTGAGTGCTAAGTGAAATAAGCTAGACAGAGAAGGACAAATAGAATTTGTCATAGTAACCTATGGTGTCACTTACATCACTTACATGCGGAAACAGTAGAATGGTGGTTACTGAGTTGGGCCGAGGACAGAGAGTAGATTAAGGGAATGTTGGCCAGGGTGCAAATTTTCAGTTATAAGTTCTGGGAATCTAATATTACAGCATGGTGAGTATAGTTAATAATACTGTACTGTATGCTTGCATTTAATATGCTAAGAGAGTAGCTCTTAATCATTTGCACCAAAAACATAAAAAAAAAAAACAAAACTGTGAGGTGATGAATGTTATGACTATGGTAATTATTTTACAATGTATACATACATTAGATCATCACATGGGTTTGATCCCTGTTCAGTGAGCTAATATCCTGCATGTCATGTGGCATGGCCAGAAAACAAAAAACAAATTATAAGTGTTACCGTTTCATTAAACATCTTTCTCCATTCATTTGCCTTAAGGAAGGTCAGGTGGTTAATTTTAACCTGGAAATAAATAATGTGTTTTGGATTTTGTTTCATTTTACTGAATCTCTATCTTTTGTTTACACAGTATACATAAAAGTCACAATAGTGTGTCTACAGTGTTGCCTCAAGATGTATGTGAATATTAATATGAGTAATACTAACTCAGGCTTCCCTTGTGGCTCAGCTGGTAAAGAATCCACCTGCAGTGAGGGAGACCTGGGTTCAATCCCTGGGTTGGGAACATCTCCTGGAGAAGGGAAAGGGTACCCACTCCAATATTCTGGCCTGGAGAATTCCATGGACTGTATAATCCAAGGGGTTGCAAAGAGTTGG
>NW_011494937.1:329857-331004 GCF_000754665.1 Bison bison bison
ATGCAAAATGTTCATTATCACTTTAAAAATATCATGTCAGTGTCATTGCAAGTTTAAGATTCTACATAATTGTTCTCTCTGAGTGCAGAAAGGAGAAAATGATTTGTTAAGGTGCTGTTGAACACGTGAAAATTTGTTGCCCTTGCCAATTTAAATCTATTGAATGACCTGTATGGGACTTGTATTACTGCAGCCCAGATGAAGTTCTGAACATCAGTTGAGTATATTCTTTTAAATTTAACTTCCTTTTATTTTTACCTGAATGGCATGAGAAATCCTGATAAAGTAGAAAGGACTCCTGAAGGTGAATATATTTTGACTTTAATTTAAAATGCTATTAATAACCATCATCTATTGCATGGTGATGTATGCTAAGAAATGTGCATTATTTCATTTAACCTCAACACTCTAAGGCAGTGTATCTGAAAGATTAAAAAACTGTAGTTGCTATGTCATCATCACACCTAATTTTTTTAAAGTTTTATTTTTTAAAGGAATTAAATATGCTGTGTTTGAACTTCCCCAATTTCTATATACAATTTGTTTGAATCAGAATCAGAACACTAACCACAAGTGGCAATTGATTGATATGCTTTCACATCTATTTACTCTATAAACCCACTTCTTTTTCCTTTCAAATATTATATTAAAAAGTAATTTTTTTGGCAGACTCTTCTACAAGATGTACTTGGCTAATTGTGTCCACACAGTGTTGTTAATTATATTCCTTTGTCTTCCCTGTGGCAGGGCAACTGATAGATTGATACAGGCTGGATCAGCTTCAGGTTTGACTTTTTTGTAAGACTGCTTTATAGGCAATGAGGAGCCTGGCTTTTCTGGGTCCACTTGCTTTGACACAGCCTTTCATTGTGATGCATATATTGACTTTAACGATTTTGCTATATTCTTGCAAATAATAATGTATCCTATTCTTGCAATAAATTTTGGATTTGTAAGTAGTGCCCTTTTGGGTCATGTAAGTCGTCTTCAGATCATTTCATTTCAGTTCAGTTGCTCAGTCGTGTCCGACTCTTTGCGACCCCATGAATCACAGCATGCCAGGCATCTCTGTCCATCACCAACTCCCAGAGTCTACTCAAACTAATGTCCATCGAGTTGGTAATGCCATCCAACCATGTCATCCTGT
>NW_011494937.1:332856-333128 GCF_000754665.1 Bison bison bison
ACATACAACTATGTTTGAATTACAGTATCAACATTGCAAAAACCTATTGACTATTGAAAATAGTTTGAGGCTTTTTTTTTTTAAGTTTCTTTTGTCCTCAGAGTACTTGCCACCAGTGATATACAGTCAAATTATTGTACTTACTATTTTATTTTTTTAAATTTTTTACTTATTTCTAATCTTTTGGGGAAGATTTTTAAAATCTTTTTTAAAATTTAATTTATTTAAATTTTTAAAAAATTTAGTTTAATGATATATGGGGACTGCCAGGT
>NW_011494937.1:333228-334128 GCF_000754665.1 Bison bison bison
TTTATTGTGATCCACACAGTCAAAGGCTTTGGCATAGTCAGTAAAGCAGAAATAGATGTTTTTCTGGAACTCTCTTGCTTTTTCGATGATCCAGCATGTAAGACATCTGTAGACCATTTAACTCTGTTTAATTGCCACCGTTAGTGTAAGATCTATTCAGATAATCTACCTTTTATCAACATTTTGTTACACTCAGCAGCAGTTTGTAAAGAAAGCATGAAAAATGTTTGAGTCTTTTCCTTTATTTCACAATAATGACTCAGTTACTTAATAGTCCTCCAAAGGGGATGGATGTACTTTATTTTTCTTAAATGGCACTATAATTTGTTTCTTAATGTAAGCACACTAAATGTTCCAATCCACCGCAGTCTTCGTTTTATTGTTGCTTAAATGGTGACAACTTTGGCTAGTGGGAGACAACTCAAGTTGGCTCCTGAAACACTCTGCTATGTCTTCAGTAATTTTTGAAATCTCCCTTGCTTAACAATATGACAAGGTGATCCAGGTTACTCATATATTTCCTACACCAGACCCGGAATCAGCCATTTGTTTAGAGACTCCCTTTCCTGTTAATAGGAAATCGTATTTGGATTCACAGTCTGGGCGCTAGTAGTGCAAATTGCTACTAGGTTAGTCCTAGTTCCGAAAACTTTTCAGTGAAGAGACCTATGAAATATGTTTGTCTTTTTTTTAAAACTTTTGCTTACACCATGCAGCATGTGGGATCTTATTTCCCTGCCTGGGGATCGAACCTGCACTGCCTGCAGTGAAAGTATGGAGTCATAATCACCGGACCCCCAGGGAAGTCCCTAAAATACATTTTTTTCCATGAATTTTACACCATGCCTTTCAATGCTTTTAATTCAAGTTCATAACCCTAAGAAGGCTTTTAATTACTGT
>NW_011494937.1:334228-334456 GCF_000754665.1 Bison bison bison
AGCTTTAAGCCAACTTTTTCACTCTCCACTTTCACTTTCATCAAGAGGCTTTTGAGTTCCTCTTCACTTTCTGCCATAAGGTTGGTGTCGTCTGCATATCTGAGGTTATTGATATTTATTCTGGAAATCTTGATTCCAGCTTGTGCTTCTTCCAGCCCAGCATTTCTCATGATGTACTCTGCGTATAAGTTAAATAAGCAGGGTGACAGTATACAGCCTTGACATACT
>NW_011494937.1:334563-339871 GCF_000754665.1 Bison bison bison
CCCTTGGTCAGGGGGATCACCTGGAGAAGGAAATGGCAACCCACTCCAGTATTCTTGCCTGGAAAATTCCATGGACAGAGGAGCCTGGTGGGCTACAGTCCATGGGGTCGCAAAGAATCAGACATGACTAAGTGACTAACACACACAATGATATGTATCTCATTTTGGTTTTTGTTTCTTGCTTTGCTTTCTTTACAAGTTACTGTGTTTTAGGTTCCAACTATGTATGTATGACATAATTTATTACTTCTATTTGCTGAGTGCTTATTAGTATGCAATGGCTAGTTTTTAATCTACTCTTGCAGGTAGAGACAGTCAGATTACCACATGATCTCCAACTTCCATCAATTCTCAGATTCCCAAAATAATACAATGCAGGTCATCATGGCTGTTCACCTTAGCCTGGAATTGCTGCATTTTATCGATACATTTAATTGTACTATGTCAGATGGCACCATTGTCTGCTCACACCAGTAATAAATGAAGTAGCCTAAAGCCTGTATTTACTAATACTTCGAATTATTCAACTTTCTGATAATTTTTTTCAGTCGCCGAAATGTTGCTCTGTAATTGTACTGTATTTGAAGATAATAGGCCAAAGAATGTGCAGAGTTGCAGGCAGTGGATTGCATTTTCCTCAACCCCCCACCCCAACCCCAGCAGACACTAGAAGAAAAACCATCTTATCTGGGGTTCATACAAGAGATTACAGAAATATGTATTTAACAAGTGGAAGTTTTCTTGGGCCTTCTTGTACAGTTTTAGGAGAGGAACTCAAAGAAAAGATTAGACATCCAGCTAATAAAATAGATGGAAGCTCAGCATATCCAAATTTAGCTGTAGATAATACATTTATAGTCACAGGTCAATGAAGCTAACAAAGGGACTACTAATATTTTGAGCACTTGTGATGTCCTAAGTATTTTGCTAGTTGTGTTAATACAGGGGATCTCTTTTGAGCCTCACAATAGTGCTCTAAGGCAGGATTGTTTTTAACCTTACAACTATCAACGTTTTGGGCAAATAATTCTTAGTTTTTGGTGGGGAGGTGAGCTGTGCATTGTAGGATGTTTAGCACCACACTGTTCTCTACCCATTAGAGGCCAGTCGCAACCCTTGGACAACCCAAAATGTCTCTACAGACATTCCCAAGTGTTGCTTTGAGGGTGGGATTGCCTCCAGTTGAGAGCCACTGCTTTAAGGTAATGATCACCATCTGTATGTATCTGGTATTAGGAATATACAAGAGAGAAAAGTTTTCATTTATTAAGCCATTAGTTAGCTTTATTTTTACTATAGCCCTAAAGTACCCGAAGTCATAGATAAGACAAAAAGTTTACATAATCTGGGAGATCTACCAAAATGTTAGTTTAAGAGAGCAAACACAAAACAATGTAAAGCAAGTTGTTGTAATGTGGGCCTGTTGCTTTATATTTAGTATGTCTGCCCTAATTCCTTTTTAGTTGCAAGGCACAATTACTAGTGTTTATTGCCAGGACTGTGTTATTTATGTGCTGAACTCCCATCAAGAGGGTCTTCTTTCTCTGTCAGCAATGGCTTAATGAAATCGCCTTTCACCTTTCAAGACAGGCCTTTAAATTCTCTCTGTACAAATGGAAATGCTGTAGGTCATTTTCTTCTAATTGCTTGTGGACAAGGATTGACAAGCCACCACACAATTTTGCTTGATTGGCAGGTACTTCTCAGTAGTCCAAGCCTGAACCAGCAATTTCAGCACAAGATTTAGATATTTTGTCAGAGCCTGGTAGTGAAAATTAGCCTTCTTCTGAGCTCTCTGAAAGAATTATTTTTAAAAGAAAGAGCAGTATATCACAATTCTTTAACATAAAATAGGGAGGTTTGTTTGACCATCCTATAAAATAATTTTGATGAGTTTCTGTGTATTTGCCATTTGGTGACTCTTTCACAATCCTCAAGTGAGAGACATGCAGGAAAAATATTTCTTGAGTTCAGATTATTTTTACGTTAAATTTTTATTATTTATTTTATGTTTGTATGCATGGCATGTGGGATCTCAGTTCCCTGATGGGGAATGGAACACGTGCCCCCAGCAGTGGAAGTGTGGAGACTTAACCACTGGACCACCAGGGAAGTCCCCCAGATTATTTTTAAATTATGTGTTTTTTAAAGTATTAAGATTAAAATGATTGATTAAAAATTAAGATTTTTTTTAAAATTCAGTGTATATTAAATTGTGGTACGCTGTAGGAAATTAAGGGTAATGTATATGCATGTGTAATACTTTTTCTCTGAAAGAAATGCTCCTCTTCATATTGGTGCTATTTCTCATTATTTTACCCATCATTGCAGATTGCCACAGTGTTGAACTTACTGCCATATATGCCTTCACTTTGGATCAAATCTTTTAAGGCACATTTTGAAAATAATATGATTACATATTTGTCTTACTTAAAAGAAGGTCAAATTTTTTTAATAGAAATTTATTTATTTTAATTGGAGGTTAATTACTTTACAGTATTGTAAACTGTTATGAAAATAACAAAAGTCAAAGCTTTGAGATAAAGAACAGATAGAAATACTCAAGTCTTTAGTAGTCCTCAAAATCTTTGTTCTCAGGAAAGCTATTAAATTCTTAAAACATTAAGGAAGCTGCTCAGAAGCTAGTGTTGATGTGGATTGAACCTATTGCTATTTATCATATTAGAAATTAAAACTGAAAAGAATGTAAAACATTATTTAAAAAATAGCAATAATAAACCCATTACGTGTAGATATAATTTTATTTTAAAATGTATCTTCATAGTAAAAAAGTAGTGCTAAATATGGCAATGTTTTACATGTCTGAAAATCTCTTAAATATCTAGAACTGTTTTATTAGGGGACAAAATGGCACCCACTGGCTTTGAGTGAGAGCACGAAAATGATACCCCACAGTCTCCCTCGCCAGAGAGAATCTCAGGAGGCCTCTGCCCCTCTGGTGAAGCCTTAAGATGAGGAAATGAGTCTTTTCACATAAAATCTGAGTGCTTTTCAAATGACTGCTCTTTCTCATATCTGTACAGCTCTTTGGGTCTCATGCAGGTGACCCCCACTTTTTTGAAAGCCAAATGCCCTGGGTGCAGGTCTCAAAAGTGGGGTTGCCCAATGTAGGGTATGAACACTTCACTACTCAGGTATGCAAAGCTCCAAGTTCATGGATCCCCTCCCTTATCATGGGTTGCTACCAAGGGTGGAAGAGGGGGAGGTTATGGTAAAACTGGTTCTCTGCCTCTCTTACTTGCTCAGTATGGCTTTTTTTCTCCTTTGCCTGATGTGAATGAAGCAGCTGCTCAACTAGTTTGGAGGTCTTTTTTCAGAGAAAATTGTTCCATAGATTTGGTGTATTGGGGGAAGGAGATTAGTTCAGGAGCTTCCTGAGCAGCCATCTTGAACCACATGGCTTAACAGAAGATACTTGATTTCTCATATACATTTAATGAACCACTGGGAAACTTGATTGTAATGCTTGAAAGAGAATGAGACTGAAAAAAGCAAATGACATTATTATTATGAAAGTAGTTTTGCTTGCAGAGCCCTGAGACAGTTTCAGGGAAGACTGGAGGTCCCTAGACCACACTTTTAGAATCCATGCCTTAGACTGAAATTTATATTGCATAGAAGGTGAATGTTTTATTTTTCTATTTGGAACTAAAATTTTCCCTTTGTTTGAGGCTAGCATGAGAAATTTAAGCTTTTGAGACTAATTTTACTATTTTTTTATTTAATGGTTGTATTTCACCTTCTGTAGAAAGCCATCTCATATTTGGGCCAAACTTTCCAATAAGAGTATTGTGGGGATGACATTCATAGCATGGCAGAGGACTTTTTAATAAGATGCTGAAGGCTGCTGAACCACAAAATAAATCCAATTCCATCAAAGATCAAAAAAGAAAAGCACCACTGTTTATACTATATTTTTTAGAAGTACTCTTTTCATCTGCTCATCTGTGAGGAACAGCCCCAGAGATGACCTTGAGGGCAAGGTGAGATAAAACCAAAACCTATTTTATGTGGATGGAATCTACATCCATTTGTTTAGATTTTATATAGGGATCAGTCATACTATTGGTAATTTTTTTCATAGAATATTGTTTTCTTGTTACAGTCTCTTATTCTGGTATTCCTGGAACTATCAGAAATAGTGACAATTACTCTTACTATAGATTCTTATAAATTAATATAAAAGTAATTTTAGTATTTGATCTATACAGTTTATACATACTTTTACCCTAACTGGCAAAATCTCTGACCTTGTGCTTACCTCACCTAGATTATGGCAGCCATATTTATGGTTTGGCTTTATATTTTTATATCTTCTCTTAAATCCCTGCTAAAGTTTGTGTCATAGTCACCTAAGGATCTTTTTTAAAATTTAAAACTCAGATAAACTTCTTTCATGTTCCTGATGTAGACAACTTGTTGATCTATTTTGCATCTACCTTTTCTGCAATTCATAAGACATGTAAAGAATTATAGGCCACCTCAGTGGTGTGCTGGCATGCCTTGTATCTGAAATTCCCTGCTCAGGAACTGCTGAATACTTACCACCATCTCTAGGGGCAAGGGTTATAATTTATTGAAAAAATTTTAATTAAGGTATAGTTGATTTACAACACTGTTAGTTTCAGGTATACAACAAAGTAATTCAGTTATATACTCTTCATATTTCCCATTATGGTTTATTTTCAGATTGAATATAGTCCTCTGTGCTACACAGTAAGTCCTTGATGTTTGTCTACTTTATATATAGTCACATGTATCTGTTAACACCATACTCCCAATTTATTCCTCTCACCTTTTTCCCCATTTGGTAACATAAGTTTGCATTCTATCTCTGTGGGTCTATTTCTGTTTTGTAAATAAGTTCACCTGTATTATTTTTCAGATTCCACATGTAAGTGATATATGATATTTGTCTTTCTCTGATTTATTTAGTATGATATTTTCTGGATCTATCTGTGTTGCTGCAAATGGCAATATTTCATTCTTTTTTCTGGCCAAGATGAATGGATAAAAATGTGTGACACACACACATATGTACATGCATATGTATTTCACATAATATTGAAATATTACTCAGCTGTAGAAAAGAATGGAAGGGTTTTCATCAGACTAGATAGAACTTCTCATTCCCTGAGAAAAAAATTTCTTTCCAACTAATTCCATCCTTTGATATGGTGCTTAGTCACTCAGTCCTGTCCGACTCTGTGACCCCATGGACCTGTAGCCTACCAGGCTCCTCTTTCCATGGGGATTCTCCAGGCAAGAATACTGGAGTGGGTTGTCA
>NW_011494937.1:340455-343969 GCF_000754665.1 Bison bison bison
ATCTTTAAGGAATCTGAAAACCCTTTTATAGGCATTTGAAAGAGAAGAAGATGTTTTTAATGTAGTTGATATGAGAATCCCCTCTAGGGGATCCCCATGTTTAATAAGAGGATTCTTCAGTTTTCCAAAACCTGTAATTGGAGGAGGTGATGGAGGGGGGTGAGTTGGAATGCAGTGCTGCTAGTGGAATCAAAAGACCCTTCTCATTGTTCTCCCTGTAGTGGGGGAAAAAATCTGAACACTGTATTGGTTACAAAGCATTTTATTTGACAGTTTTTTAATTTGGGAGATTGAAATCAATTTATGATAGATTCTAACTGTTGATAGTTGAAGCAAATACATAAAATGCATGCACAGTCAGAGTTTGGAATAATGAGGTGCTAGGAGAGACCTGAGATCCTTTCGTTTACAAAAACAAAGCTTTAAGAATGTGGTTCAAAGTCCTTGAGACAGTTCCATGATGATCCCTATATACATACAAAGTTGAATTGTGTGATTATGAATAGCCTCGCCCTGGCAAGTACAAAGTGTGGTGTGACCTCCTGGCTTAGGTATTAAAAGAATCAGGTACTAGATACAAAAGTGAAACCTGTAAGGCCACTGTTGGTGTTCTGAGATGTCATGGAAATGCATACATTGAAATGTGTGCAGAAATCACTTTTTTTGTTAGACCTATGAATATTCCTTTTAATCTTTTTCCTTCAGTTGTTTCTTTTTCCTTTTTTTGCTTATTTGAGCTGGTAGGTAAATAATAATTATGCACATTGAGAATTCCCTGGTAGTCCAGTGGTTAGGACTCTGTGCTTCCACTGCAGGGGGCACAGGTTCAATTCCTGGTTGAGAATTAATATCCTGCATGTCACATGACATGGCTCTCTCTCTCTCTCTCTCTCTCTCTCTATATATATATATATATATATATATACACACACACATTATCTCTTCTGTTTGTTTTATCTCTTCCATTTTTACCCTGTATTTCAGTATTATTATTTCTATTTTATGGATAAAATTGAGACCCATGAAATGCTGATTTCACTTGGCTAATAAGTGATTGCCTTGGTATATTCACCTTGCTGTTGTTCAGTCATTAAGTCATGTCCGACTCCTGCAACCCCATGGACTGAGGCATACCAGGCTTCCTTGTCCTTCACTATCTCCTGGGGTTTGCTCAAACTATGTCCATTAAGTCGATGATGCCATCCAACCATCTCATCCTCTGTTGCCCCCTTCTCCTTTTGCCTTCAGTCTTTCCCAGCATCAGGGTCTTTCCAATGAGTCGGCTCTTCGCATCGGGTGGCCTAAGTATTGGAGTTTCAGTTTCAGTATCAGTCCTTCCAGTGAATATTCAGGGTTGATTTCCTTTAGGTTTGGTCTCCTTGCTGCCCAAGGGACTCTCAAGAGTCTTCTCCAGCATCACAGTTTAAAAGCATCTTCACCTTGAATCCCTCTCAACCCCAACTCCAATAGAATCCAGCCTCTTTTATCCATTTATAGATAATTAGATACCTGAAAACATTTAGCAATATAAATTATATAAAGTCAATTTATTGATCTTTGAAACTTGGGATGAGCAAAAGTGGGCCTTGGGTTTTCAGCTCTTTGACCACATTACCCTTGATTTTTGTTTCCACAAAAATAGAAATACAAAAATGGTAACTGAACATTTCAGTTTGAGTTCACTTGGATATTTTGTGATATTTTAAATATTTTCATGATTTTGGTAAAGCCATGGTTCATGAGGATTTTCTTCAGCTCATTTTCCTTTTTTAGCATGAGTCAGTGTTAATTTTACACACATAGACACACTATTGTTCTAGGAAAAATATCTCAGGAGAATAATTACCTTGCCCTGTTGACAAATTGTTTAGCCTAAATAACAGTGCCATCTACTGAAAAGGACGAGTGAGTCACAGAAAAGTTTTCAGAGGGCTTATTTTGGCTGAAGATACAAGGACTGAAAATGAAAAACAAAACAAAACACTAGAGGAGGTGAACTCAAACAAAGGCTAGACCTAGAGGGAGGCAGAACTTCAGGGTACAATAAACTCCCCCCATTGATGAGGAACTTTACAAGCCTTGATGTGATATAAATTAAAACAGAACAATACTTTAGTCACATTGAAAATTTCAAGACACTATGATTGAAGTCATAATTATAATACAAGTGAAATACTGCAGTTAATCGAAGGGGGTGTGAAGAAATGGTACAAACAGGTCAATGAGAATAGGTTCTTCCTGTTTTAAAGCCTCCTCAAAAATATTCTGATGAAAGTTTAGTGATAGATGACATTAAGACATCAAGATTAAGAAAGAAACATTAATTGCTGCTTTCTCAACAATACTTGAATTTTACTGATGTGTTCTGCAGTTTGTTAAAGGCAAATCAAACAGGCAAATTCACTTTCAAAGGACTGTCTTTAAAATAAACTTCTTAAATGTTATGTTATTACTTCCCATAATATTTGTAATTGCTAGTTGTCTCTTTTCTAACCCTATCTCAGGGAAAGTTCAGCAATTACTTACTGGTGTTCTGAGAATGAATGGATGCTACGATTATAATGAAAGGTTTGTCCTAGAATGCTTTTGAATCAAAGTAGTATGTGGCCCTTTTAGTACCATTTAAAAGAGAGAATCTAGAATGTAGGCCTGTTGAATATATTTTGATGATGTTAAATGGATCATTGCATTTTTCCTTATTTTAATGTATTTTCCTACTGAAGTTTTTATGTTTTCCTTTTATAATATTATACAATGCCAAATGTCTAAAGGGAAACTGAAAATTTAGAACCTCCTGAACTACACATTCTTTCTATGCACATATTTTAATTTTTTTAGTTTTTTTCAATTAAAGTTTCTTTCATATACAGCATATTCTTGAATTTAGCATTGTTATCTAGTGTGAAAACATTTGTTTTTGAGTAGATGAATTCAACCCATTTATACTTCTTGCTATATTTCTCTGTCTCTATCTGCTATATCTTTTTGGAATTAAGGAAGTGTTGACTATTTTCTACACTTAGTTTTTTATATATTTAGTCTCTTTGGCCTCCTTTTCATTTAGCTATACTTAATTGATTCCCAACTATGAACTTAGTTTCAGCTAGTTAATACCTTCTTTTCCATCTCTTCCCTTTTCTCTTAGCATCACATTTGAATCAGTCATTTTTCTTTTATTTAATGCTTTACACAATCGAAAAGTTTATTTTACTTTTTGTGTTCTCTCCCATATCTCTCCATTTTAGGAGAGATGATCTGTATTTTCAGCAGGTATTGGTGATTGCATATTACATTATTAACCTTATACCAACAAGTAGTCTTCAGTTCAGTTCAGTCGCTTAGTCGTGTCCGACTCTTGGCGACTCCATGAATCGCAGCACGCCAGGCCTCCCTGTCCATCACCAACTCCCAGAGTTCACTCAGACTAATGTCCATCGAGTAAGTGATGCCATCCAGCAATCTCATCCTCTGTCGTCCCCTTCTCCTCCTGCCCCCAATCCCTCCCAGCATCAGA
>NW_011494937.1:344069-344330 GCF_000754665.1 Bison bison bison
TTGACTAGACAAACTTTTGTTGGCAAAGTAATGTCTCTGCTTTTGAATATGCTATATAGGTTGGTCATAAATTTTCTTCCAAGGAGTAACTGTCTTTTAATTTCATGGCTGGAGTCACCATGTGCAGTGATTTTTGAGCCCCCCAAAATAAAGTCTGACACTATTTCCACTGTTTCTCCATCTATTTCCCATGAAGTGATGGGACCAGATGTCATGATCTTAGTTTTCTGAATGTTGAGTTTTAAACCAACTTTTTCACTC
>NW_011494937.1:345041-347496 GCF_000754665.1 Bison bison bison
CTCTCTTGCTTTTTCCATGATCCAGCAGATGTTGGCAATTTGATCTCTGGTTCCTCTGCGTTTTCTAAAGCCAGCTTGAACATCGGGAAGTTCACGGTTCATGTATTGCTGAAGCCTGGCTTGGAGAATTTTGAGCATTATTTTACTAGCATGTGAGATGAGTGCAATTGTGCAGTGGTTTGAGCATTCTTTGGCATTGCCTTTCTTTGAGATTGGAATGAAAACTGACCTTTTCCAGTCCTGTGGCCACTGCTGAGTTTTCCAAATTTGCTGGCATATTGAGTGCAGCACTTTCACAGCATCATCTTTCAGGATTTGAAATAGCTCAACTGGAATTCCATCACCTCCACTAGCTTTGTTCATAGTGATGCTTTCTAAGGCCTACCTGACTTCACATTCCAGGATGTCTGGCTCTAGGTCAGTGATCACACCATTGTGATTATCTGGGTCGTGAAGATCTTTTTTGTACGGTTCTTCTGTGTATTCTTGCCATCTCTTGTTAATATCTTCTGCTTCTGTTAGGTCCATCCCATTTATGTCCTTTATCGAGCCCATCTTTGCATGAAATGTTCCCTTGGTATCTCTAATTTTCTTGAAGAGAACTCTAGTCTTTCCCATTCTGTTGTTTTCCTCTATTTCTTTGCATTAATCGCTGAAGAAGGCTTTCTTATCTCTTCTTGCTATTCTTTGGAACTCTGCATTCAGATGTTTATATCTTTCCTTTTCTCCTTTGCTTTTCACTTCTCTTCTTTTCACAGCTATTTGTAAGGCCTCCCCCGATAGCCATTTTGCTTTTTTGCATTTCTTTTCCATGGGGATGGTCCTAATCCCTGTCTCCCATACAATGTCATGAACCTCAGTCCATAGTTCATCAGGCACTCTATCTATCAGATCTAGGCCCTTAAATCTATTTCTCACTTCCGCTGTATAATCATAAGGGATTTGATTTAGGTCATACCTAATGATCTAGTGGTTTTCCCTACTTCAATTTAAGTCTGAATTTGGCAATAAGGAGTTCATGATCTGAGCCACAGTCAGTTCCCAGTCTTGTTTTTGTTGACTGTATAGAGCTTCTCCATCTTTGGCTGCAAAGAATATAATCAATCTGATTTCAGTGTTGGCCATCTGGTGATGTCCATGGGTAGAGTTTTCTCTTGTGTTGTTGGAAGAGGGTGTTTGCTATGACCAGTGCATTTTCTTGGCAAAACTCTATTAATCTTTGCCCTTCTTCATTCCGTATTCCAAGGCCAAATTTGCCTTTTACTCTAGGTGTTTCTTGACTTCCTCCTTTTGCATTCCAGTCCCCTATAATGAAAAGGACATCTTTTAAGTGTTAGTTCTAAAGGTCTTGTATGTCTTCATAGAACCGTTCAACTTCAGCTTCTTCAGCGTTACTGGTTGGGACATAGACTTGGATTACTGTGATATTGAATTGTTTGCCTTGGAAACGAACAGAGATCATTCTGTCGTTTTTGAGATTGCATCCAAGTACTGCATTTCGGACTCTTTTGTTGACCATGATGGCTACCAGTGGTCTTAAGTACACGTAATACTCAATTTTCACTGTCACTCTTGAAGTCACTCTCTCTCAGTCCTTTGGGATGCCTAAAGATAATTCTCTGGAACTTCACTACCTGAAATCTCATGGTAAAAATATTTGCTGAGTTCTTACATGTTCAAAAGATTGTCTCTGGCCCTGGCCTTAACACTTGAATATTTATTGACTGGGTACAAAATTCTTAGCTAAGATTTTCTTTACTAAAGTTTAATAACTAGTCATTTCCATTGTCTTCTGATATTAAGTATATACTTTGGGAAAATCTGATAATAGTTTATCTTTCCCTTATATGTGACTACATTTTTGCATCAATATTTCTCTTTTTCCTTATAATCTAATACTTACACTAAAATTTAAGATAAAAAAGTAGAAAATGTAGGGAAGATTTAGGGGCACCTCATATTCATTCCAGCATTTTTCTCCATAGCCAAGACACAGAAAAGATCTAGGTATCCATGGACCCGTGACTGTATAAAGAAAGTGTGGTATA
Source organism: Bison bison bison (assembly GCF_000754665.1). Taxonomy (NCBI): domain Eukaryota; kingdom Metazoa; phylum Chordata; class Mammalia; order Artiodactyla; family Bovidae; genus Bison; species Bison bison. The sequence continues at coordinate 347,090 of NW_011494937.1, forward strand.
TATATACAATGAAATAGTATTCCTTGAAAAAAGATAATCCTGCCATTTGCAACCACACAGATGGACCTTGAGAACATTATGCTAAGAGAAATCAGGGAAAGACAAATACTATATGATCTCACTTACATGTAGAATCTAAAGAAAGCTAAAGTCATAGCAACAGATGATAGAACGGTGGATGTCAGGGACTGGGGAGAGGGGAATGAGGAGGTGTTGATCCAAGGGTACAAACTTTGTGTTACAGGATAAATAATTTGGGGTATCTAATGTATAGCATAGGAGAAGGCAATGGCAACCCACTCTAGTACTCTTGCCTGGAAAATCCCATGGGTGCAGGAGCCTGGTAGGCTGCAGTCCATGGAGTCACTAAGAGTCGGACATGACTGAGCGACTTCACTTTCACTTTT
>NW_011494937.1:347693-348114 GCF_000754665.1 Bison bison bison
TCAACTTGTATGCCTTAAACTTACAGTGTCAGTTTTATGTCAGTAGAGCTGAAAAAATAGTTTTTGAGTAACATGTAAGTTACTTTTTAAAAATGTAGTTTGTGGGCAGGCATTTCTTCTGTACCTTGACTGTCTATACATTAAATTGTTCTTTTTTTTTTCATATCCTAATTTTGTATGGAGTTTTAACCAGGATCCATTTTTTGTTTGGTATTTTGAAATCAAATTCCTTTTCCTGTTCTTTAACAGAACAATTGAGGCCAGGACAGCTTTCCTTACACCATCATTCTAGTGTTTGTTTTTTTACTGTTTTCATGAATTAACAATAAATCCTGCTTCATATATTCTGGGATCTGGCTCCTCTGTTCCTCTCCTTAAATTTTATTTGAAAAACTTCCTTTTCTTTTCTCCCATTGGTCCT
>NW_011494937.1:348214-353531 GCF_000754665.1 Bison bison bison
ATGGGCTTTATTCTGGTAGAAAATTTGTTTAAGCGGTCAATGGGACTCACAACACAGTAACCCCTTCATTTCTTATCTCAGTCCTTTTACACTCAGTCATAAATTTAAGGATATTGAAATATGAAAAGATGTATAGCATTTATAATCTTGTTTCCTTTCTGTATATCTAATCTTTTATTACTATATCAGTAACATGAAAGAGTTCTAAATCCCACCTTATTAACAGCTGTTCTAAGATACTTCATATTCAATGTAGGCATCTGTGTTTGAAATTTGTAATTTTTAAAAGGTCTTAGAAATATTTGCATTAAGTAGCTGTATGGCGCTTGTTTCAGTCATGTGTTGAGGATCAAAAATTTTGATAATTATTATTGTATGCTTGAGAGTGAATGTGTGATGAATTTAGATTAAAGAGTAAGATAAAATTACCTTAAGTACACTTTAATGTTATCGCCTAAGGAATCCTTCCCAAAATTGCCACCCAAAATCTTAAGTCATAAAATGGATGTTTAAAGATAAAAGTAAATAAATTGGTAGTGAGTATGAAGGGACCAGATGAATAGTGCGTAGTTCAGAGGGTAGTTCTGGATGACTTTATATTTGAACTGAAACTTCTCCTATCCCCAGTGTTCTTGGGAAGGAAATAAGAGCAATGTTTTAGTAGTTTATAACAAATAATATTCATTGATTACAATCGTTACTGTCATTTTTGTCGTTATTGTTTTTTGGTTGTTTTTTTATGTATTCTTTCACAGGTATTTCTAAATGGGCTTAGGAGATTAATATGCTTCATTTCCAGAACATTTCTGCAGAAATTCAAGTAAGGAAATTGCCTTATTACTTAAAAAAATTTTTTTTAATATAAGTTATTTTGTGAAGAGTCTGTTCACAAAAGAGACTTTTGAGTTGTAAGAGTTCTTAATGCACTCTGGATGCAAGGCCTGTTTGAGATGCGTGTTTCAAGCATTACTTTTTTGTTTAGTGCATTTATTGTCTGTCTATATTTGTCTTAATCAAGACAGTTGAGATCTTTTTGTTTTATTTTTTAAGAAGCTTTATCATTTTAGCTCTTGCCTCTATGTCTATATTTTGTCTTGAATTCATTTTTCCATGTAGGTAGAAATTGAGGCTCGTATTTTCCTTGAAGGATATTCAGTTGTTGCTTTGTCATTTGTTGAAGATTGTTTTCCTGGTTGAGTTCTGTTGACACTTCTGTCAAAATCTGTTAATCTATATATGTGTGTATTTCTGGACTTGATGTTATATTGATCGAAGTATATTACGTCAGATAAGGACCACACTGCCTTGACTGCTGAAACTTTACAGTAACTCTTGAAATCAAATCATGTAAGTCCAACAACTTTGTTCTTTTCAAAATTGTTTTGTCTATGCTAGCTCCTTTGCATTTCCATATTTCAATAAAGCCCACTGAGATATTAATTAGGATTATGCTGCATGTATAGATCAATTCACAGAAATAAGAAATCTTAGCAATACTGAGTATTCAAATATGTAAACTTGGTAGAGATCACATTTATTTCACTTTGCTTTACTTTGGCAGTAGAGAGGAGTGGTATATCTTTTGTTAAATATATTTACATTTTATGCCCTTTTAAATAGATTGGTTATTTCATTTCACAAGTTTTTTCTTCCATATGGAAATGGATGCTTCTATATAAATTTTGAATCCTACATATTCAGTTCAGTTCAGTTCAGTCACTCAGTCATGTCCGACTCTTTGCAACCCCATGAATTGCAGCATGCCAGGCCTCCCTGTCCATCACCAACTCCCAAAGTTCACCCAAACCCACATCCATCGAGTTGGTGATGCCATCCAGCCATCTCATCCTCTGTCGTCCCCTTTTCCTCCTGCCCCCAATCCCTCCCAGCATCAGTCTTTTCCAATGAATCAACTCTTCGCATGAGGTGGGTAAAATCTACATTTTAATTCTCATAGGATTATTTAGACTCCTTAGGCTATTTTATGGAGATAAGGTTGTTGGTGACATTTTTGCTTATTATTTGACAAATGGTATGGCCTTTATTTCATTTGCTTGTCCCTTACACTTACTATAACTTCCAGAACAATTTTTAATGAAACTGGTAAGAGCAGATGTTCTTCTTCTTTTCCCAAGTTTCCCAAGTTTAGTAAAAAGATGTTCAATGTAGCATGATTAAGTAAGAGGTTTGTTGTAAATATTTCATATGTGCCCTTTATCAGATTGAGATAATTTAAAAAAATATAAAGAATTATGTTTCCTCTTCTAGGAGTGGGGAAAAAAAAAAGTAGCTATTTGTAAGAGTTGGAAGGGGACCCGTTATGATGTGTAAGAAGGGAAAGGCTACCCACTCCAGTATTCTGGCCTGGAGAATTCAGTCCATGGGGTCACAAAGAGTTGGACGAGACTGAGCGACTTTCATGGGCTTCCCTCGTGGCTCAGCTGCTAAAGAATCCACGTGCAATGTGGGAGATCTGGGCTCAATCCCTGGATTGGGAAGATCCCCTGGAGAATGGAAAGGCTACCCACTCCAATATACTGGCCTGGAGAATTCCATGGGCTGTATAGTCCATGGGGACGCAAGGAGTCAAACACAACTGAGTGACTTTCACTCTTTCTCTTTTGCTCACTCAGAGAATCTAACAGAGATGAAAAATCTAGCTACAGCACCATTAATTGCTAGGTCTAAGATATGTATTTTTCAGTACATCTGTTTAATAAAGAAATACTAATAAGACCTTCTGTACTTCACAGTAGGTATTCCCTAAACAAACCCATTATGTAGCCACATTTGTTGTTCAGTCACTCAGTCATGTCTGACTCTGCATGGACTGCAGCATGCCAGGATTCCCTGTCCTTCACCATCTCCCGGAGCTTGCTCAAACTCATGTCCATTGAGTCAGTGATGCCATCCAACCATCTCATCCTCCTGTCATCCCCTTCTCTTGCCTTTAATCTTTCCCAGCATCAGGGTCTTTTCCAGTGAGTCAGCTCTTCGCATCAGGTGGCTAAAGTATTGGAGCTTCAGCTTCAGTATCAGTCCTTCCAATGAACATTCAAGACTTATTTCCTTTAGAATTGACTGGTTTGATCTGCTTGCAGTCCAAGGGACTCTCAAGAGTCTTCTGAAATAAGCAGAAGCATCAAAAGCATCAATTCTTTGGTTCTAAGCTTTCTTTATGGTCAAACTCTCACAGCCATGCATGACTACTGAAAAAACCATAGCTTTGACTAGATGGACCTTTGTTGGCAAAATAATGTCTCTGCTTTTTAATATGCTGTCTAGGTTTGTCATAGCTTTTCTTCCAAGGAGCAAGCGTATTTTAATTTCATGGCTGCAGTCACCATCTGCTGTGATTTTGGAGTCCAAGTAAATAAATTCTGTCACCGTTTCCATTGCTTCCCCATCTATTTGCCATGAAGTGATGGGGCCAAGATGCCATGATCTTAGTTTTTTGAATTTTGAGTTTTAAGCCAGCTTTTTCACTCTCCTCTTACACCTTCATCACTTTCTGCTATAAGGGTGGTGTCATCTGCATATCTGAGGTTGTTAATATTTCTCCCGGCAATCTGGATTCCAACTTGTGCTTCATCCAGCCCAGTGTTTCTCATGATGTACTCTGCATATAAGTTAAATGAGCAGGGTGACAGTATACAGCCTTGATGTACTCCTTTCCTAATTTGGAACTAGTCCTTTGTTCCATGTCCAGTTCTAACTGTTGCTTCTTGACCTGTATCCAGGTTTTGCAGGTGGTGGGTAAGGCGGTCTGGTATTCCCATCTCTTGAAGAATTTCCCACAGTTTGTTGTGATCCACACAGTCAAAGGCTTTAGCGTAGTCAATGAAGCAGAAGTTTTTCTGAAATTATCTTGCTCTTGTCTATGATCCAACACATGTTGGATATTTGATCTGTGGTTCCTCTGCCTTTTCTAAATCCAGCTTATACATCTGGAAGTTCTCAGTTCCTGTACAGTTGAAGCCTAGCTTGGAGAATTTTGAACATTACTTTGCTAGTATGTGAAATGAGTGAAATTGTGTGGCCACATAGATACAAGCAAATAAATACACATTTTTTTCTCCTGAAGGTGATATTTTTAAAAAGCAATTATAAGTATTCTGTACTTGTAATGATGATAAATCCTTACAAAATGTGAATTAAATAAAGACAACTTAAGTAAAAATATTTCTCCACTGAAATCTTATTCTGCAAATAGATTAATGCAATATCTTTAAAAAATTAGCTTCAAAATTATAATTATAGCTTATTTAATATTATCCATTTGCTTTCCTCATACCCAGGGCTAGTAAGATCCATAATATGATACAATGTGAATATTTAGTAGTCACTGTTATTTAACTAACATTAATTACTGTAAATTTGTGAATATTTAATATTTAAGTAGATAAACTAGCCTCATGAGTTAAAATATATTTTCTGCATGTCTTCATATGTTTCAAAATTAAGAACTCTAGACAATTTATAAGTAAAATCATAATGTATCCCTAACTTAGGTCCCCTCAGTGGGTAAATAGTAGTCAAATTCCACATTGTTTACTACATATATCTCCAAATAAGAAGTTTGGAAAGTCACATTTAATACACAAGAGACAAGGCTAATGTGACAGCCCTGGGAGAAAGAAAAATTAAATTCATCCTATCAACAAAATCAAGCACAACCCTTTATTCAGCTTTTATCCAGAGCTACTGTTGCAAATAGGCATCTCATAGCAGCCAACAATTTATACTTGGATAAATAAAGGTAATATATTGAGAGAAAAATTGCTTTCAGTTTTCCAAACCACACTTAATTCTTCTTTTAGACGGATGCTGAGCTCAAGTGGGAACCAAACTTATAGAAGAAACATATCCTAAGAGCAAAATCAAACCCCAAAACTGTCGTAAAATCAAAATCAAATGAGTGGTTATCTAAGGTACCTCTCGAAGGTAAAATAATCAAAGAGGAGCAAATTTTAAACAGTTAAATGAGAAGAAATTTAAGTGAACCAAAGGGCTGGAAAATGTTTATTAGTAGAAATTTATTCTAAACATACTTAGGCATGTCTAATTTGGCTTATCCCAATTTGGACAATCCAGGTACCTAAACTAGGCTCTAATTAGAAAGAAAAAAACCATATTTTTTGACTTTATTTTTAGTATAATTATTCATTTAATCCCTTTATATAACAAGTGTCTGTTGAGTGTTGATTACATTCCTGGTACTTTATTTAGTGCCACTGAAATCATCAGGGGAACAACACGGCTGAGCTTATGCCTATCACACCAGTTTCCATAATACCAAGGCCTAAGTGTTGGCCTC
>NW_011494937.1:353631-354058 GCF_000754665.1 Bison bison bison
TATAATATCAGGGGAGTCTCAGAGGACCAGAGCCTGTAGAACCTTTTAGATGAGGGTAAGCTTTTTGTCTCTATTCTAAGAGAAATGACAGGACTGGGAAGAACTGGTTTGGCAAGTGGGGGAGATGGGGAATTCAATTTTTAACCTAACAGGTTTGACATGTCTATTAGACATTCACATCCAGATGTCAAGTGGGCAGTTAAATAACTGACATTCTGAGGATATATGAATTGGAAAGTGAGCCTGAGTCTGTTTGAGATGACCTAGCACAGAGACAGAAGTAATCAAAAGACTCAACACTAAGACACTCCATCACTAGAGGATGGGAAGCTAAGGAAGCACTGGTAAAAGAGAGTAAAAGTAGGCAGAGGGTAGGAGGAGAACCCAGAGTGAGAGGTATCATTGAAGTGGGGGGAAAATGAGAAAA
>NW_011494937.1:354565-354867 GCF_000754665.1 Bison bison bison
AAAATGAGAAAAAACCAGTGTTAAATGCTGCCAGTAAATCTACTGATTAAAGAATTGAGAATTGGCTGATAAAGTTGTTACTACTGAGGTTGTTTGTGACCTTGTCAGAAATAAGTTATTTTTATAGCAGCCCCCAATCCTCTGTGGCATGAAAGCAAGAAGGAATTAGAGGAAATGAAGTATAAACAGTGAGTATAGACAATTTGGGGAGGATTTATATTGTAAAGAAAGCAGAAAAATTAAGCCACTAGTTACATGATATTATAGCACATTCTGCTGCAATTAGAATTATCTCATAGGTT
>NW_011494937.1:354967-356222 GCF_000754665.1 Bison bison bison
TTTTTTTTTTTTTGCATTTGGGGAAGTATTGCCTTAACCAGGACCACAGCAAATTCATTCATACCAGTGAGAGAAGTCGAATTACATGGGTATCAATTTGAAAATAAAGATTGCCAGGCATCATGAAAGAAGTAGTTTTTAGAATAGAAGTAAGCCAGCAACTATGTGTTAAATATGAGGGAAGGGGCCATGGTACATAAATGCCTGCATCAAGGAGGGAATAATGGTGAGTGATATGTCAATGGTATTTACCTTTAGATTTGAAATGTCCAGAGATAGAGAGTAATAGTACAGTTGCCTGAAAGTGGCAATAAGAAACAGGAAAGACACTGACCTTACTTTGAGGCTACATGGAGCATAGTGTCCTCAGAGGAATGGGTGCTCTCAGAAGAACATTCAGGAAAGATGGGATTTTCCAGAGAACAGAGTGAAAAGATGTTGAGTGTTGGAGAGGGGCAATGATTATGTAAACTTGGAGAATGCCCAGAATATATGGGATGAGTTCCTGGTGATGGGTAATAAGTGAGAGACCTTGCGTTTCTTCTTACTGATTCTTCTTTAAGTTTATTGAGAGTGTCTAGTGATGACCTTCCTGGTAGTTTTGGTGATGAAGTTTATTTTCTGAAAAGGTGGTAGTTTTCCACACCCACTTCTTCTCCTGAGACAGGTGTGCTCCAAATCAGGCTGTGGTGGGGCTGTGGGGAGTGGGGAGGCAGGGTGTGTTTCAGTTACATTTAGTTGCACTTGTCTCTGAAGAGACTTGAAACTGAAGTCTCAGTTTTCCTTTGATGTAAAAAATAGCGTTATTACTGGCATTAAATAATGTTGATTCCCAATAAAGTGTTTAATAAATAACCTGACATATGGCAGACGTTAATTAGCTAGTGACTTTTAGATATATTACTTAGGTATCATTACAATTGCTACAAATGATTTTAAGGACTTGATATTTAGGGAGCTTTTTAGATTATTAAAATGTACGGATATGCCTAAAATAGCATATTCTAGAAAAGCAAATGGATGCAGTTTCTGATGATGTATTCAGCATTAAAAAATTTATTTATGGACTTATCTGCTTGTCAGAGTGCCTTTTTTAAGCTGTTCAAAAAGCATGTCTTTGATGTAACTGTAATAGGACTTATAACTAATTATAATTCTGCATACCACTGTAGTTAACTCATGAATTAAAAAGGTGTTGAGTCAACAAGTCCTATGTCTGTTAAGTATTTCTGGCAACAGCATAGTCTTTAAACAC
>NW_011494937.1:356322-357914 GCF_000754665.1 Bison bison bison
CTTTAGACATCTCTTTCTCTCAAAGTCTTTTGGTCTGCCCATTCTTTTGGTACTAAGTATTTGAAATAAGTTGAAAGTGTTCATTGCTTAGTGGTGTCCAACTCTTTGTGACCCCATGGATTGTAGCTCGCCATGCTCCTCTATCCATGGAATTCTCTAGGCAAGAGTACTGGAATGGGTAGCCATTCCCTTCTGCAGGGGATCTTCCCAGCCCAGGGATCGAACCTAAGTCTCCTAAATTGCAGGCAGATTCTTTACCAAGTGACCCACCAGGGAAGCCCCTGACAAATAGTGACCTAAACTGAGTGTGAATAGAAATGATTGGATTGCCCTGCTTTCTTGAAATAATAACTTTTATAAATGCATAACACACTTTGAAAATCTTTTTGTGTTTCTTTCTGGAACAATTTATCATATTTGTCATATTTCTAGCCATGGTTGCTTAGTTGTGGAATCCTTAGAACTTAGGGACTTAGGATCCAAATGATCTTAATTTTTTTTCTTAACAAAAGAAAAGTATCACATGGATGCTCTTTATGAATATTATAAACCTAGACATAAAATGAACCATGTAGTCAAGGTGAATAATTATTATTGGCCTGAAAATATACTATGATTTCTTATGGTTACACTCTGTACACTTGGGCATCTACCAAGCACTTTGACCACACTATCTCTAATTCTTAAAGTCATCCACTGAGAAGTGTGCTATTACTCTGATATTATAGATCATAAAACTAAAGCTTGATGAATTCAAGTGATAGTGCTTAAAGTTTCACAGAGAGCTCAAGAATGAGGTTCTACACACATACACGTGGTTTTGCCTGTGCTGCTTCTCTAGTCCTGTGTCTTTCCCTCATACTCTACACCAGACCATTCTCTGAATAATATGGTATCATATGCCTTTGATTTTTTAATTAGGAAGCACATCGTTGTTAAAATAATATTCAAACCTGAAATCGACAATCTGGTCAATGCCTTCAACCTCATCCTCTATAAACCCATTTATCTTAGGCCTGGAAAAAGAGAGACAGAAAGGCCACATGCCATATATCTAAGTATTTCAAAGATGGCCAGTCAAGCCATATAGGATATAAAATAAATTTTATGCTTTTATTTTCTTCCAAAATGCAACAGTATTCATCAAAAATCAGAAGACGTGGTATAATTTGTAAGTGAATATAAAAATTTTAAATCAAAATTATTGAAAACTCAGTTTTAACTTAATTTTAAAAATGTATTATTGACTCTATAAAATATTTTGTACAGTATCAGCTCTTTGCACTTCTAGTATTTAGTGTCTGTCCACTTGACAATGTAAACCATGATGTGTCTGTATCTACACATGCGAATGCAAATTTAAAAGTAATTTAAATTTTGTAATATTGCCAAATATTCCTCAGCTGTCACGTGCAACTTTGGAGAATTCCATGCTAATTCCTATGTACCTCTGGAACCATATGTTGGAACATTTAGAGGGGCAAAAGATGAGTATTTTGAAGAAGTCCTGGGAGATTCTGTTCCAACAGGAGGACCCCATTTGCATTCATGCTGAGGGAAAGAATTTAACAAGTTAATTAACTTGTCTTTTC
>NW_011494937.1:358014-360179 GCF_000754665.1 Bison bison bison
TCACTCAAAATCCTCCCCCAATTCTGAAACAGTATTCATCTTTCACGCCGGCAATGGTCCAACTCTTAAACCTTTATGGCATTTGGATGCAGTAATCCCTGGTGGCGCAGCAATAAAGAATCCGCCTGCAATGCAGGATATCTGGGTTTGATCTCTGGGTCAGGACAATTCCTTGGAGAAGGAAATGACAACCCACTCCAGTATTCTTGCCGGGAGAATCCCATGGATAGAGGAGCCTGGTGAGCTACAGTCCATGGGGTCGCAGAGAGTCAGACATGGCTGAGTGACTAAACAACAACCAACAACATTTTTACAATTTTACTTGATTTTTTAAAACAACATCTGGGGAAGAGTTTCCCTGGAGCCTGAACAGAGTTTGATAAGAGCAAATGTTCAGGGTGTAGAAGTTATTCTGTGAGCATCAGACCCCACAGAACACAGCCACCCAAGGTGATATAACCACTTTATTTTTACATGTCTGTGACATGTGGGACCTAACTGGAGTCCCACATCCTCTTGCCCAGATCTCTGGGTGCTACTGTACTACTACAAACCTTCCCATAAAAGCATACTGGTACCTTTGTGTTTCCTTAAATATTCTGATTTTAGGTTCCTCTGCTTATGAAATTCTATTTGTAATCTTCTTGCTTTAAAAGATGGAGAAGGAAATGGCAACCCACTCCAGTGTTCTTGCCTGGAGAATCCCAGGGACAGAGGAGCCTGGTGGGCTTCTGTCTGTGGGGTCGCACAGAGTCGGACACGACTGAAGTGACTTAGCAGCAGCAGCAGCACATATCCATCCCAAACTCCCAATCTATCCCTCTCTTCCACCCTCCCTCCTGGTAACCGTAAATTCCAAGTCTGTGAGGCTGTTTCCTAACACCAGTTTTTAATCTTCACCAGAAGTTACTGTTCTTTCTGAATTCTTAGACCATTTATGCTCTACTTTGGCTCAAGTTTGCCATAGGTCTTGGAGGAGTCCCAAGCAGTAGGCTTTTAAGAACTTGCCTAAGCCATCTTTAGTGAGAAGAGCTGTATGTGTGTGTGTTTTCTTTTTGTTTGTTTGTCTCTTATAGTTGGGACATCCATTTAAGTTATTTAAAGAAAAATAAAAGAAGTCACAAATCCCTGGAAGTTATACCTTTTATTATAGTAACGAACTCATGCATATTACCCATTCCATCATGTACTACACTGCCACACCTATTGGGGAGAGAACAATGACATTTCATCACTTCTTTGCTCTAATACCTATGTGTTTCTTATTGAATATTATCATTATCTCTCCATCCAGCACTCTTGGTCTTATATGCACAGTCAGATAATTTCTATTTGGTCTCAATGACTGGTAAAGATTGAAAAAAGGTATAGAAGAACAGAGTTGAGTTCGGTCCGAGCCAACGAATCATCCAAGTCACATGCTGTGCTTTGATGTCTCTTCAAAGAGGGTCTGGATACCTGAAGAGAATGACTAGGAAGGTTAATGGTGAGAAATCAGAGAGGACATTTTTCAAACAAGTGTTCTGACAAGGCAGTTTCTGGTTACCATTAAAAGGTCAAAGCAGGGTACCAACTTGAACTTGATTTCTGGCCAGCAGCCCAAGTTGCAGTTCCTCTCAACTACACACTGATGGAACTCTGCAGTTGGAAGAAACAAAACCAAATCACAAACAGAAACATAGAAAACTCACTACACTGAAACTATTATCACTTGTCAAGCTCTGGGCAAAATGGTAACTTTTAAGAAATCAATGCTTTTTTTCCCCTCTTAGTGTATTGATTTTAAATCTCAGTTAATGCAATAAGTTATCCTTCTAATTGTAATGATGTATATCTTATTCTAAGTTTTTCTTAGCTACATTTTCTTCCCAAGCAGCCTGAAGCAAATTGGGCTTGCCAGGTAAAATGTAGGAGGCCCAGTTAAATTTCAGTTTCAAATAAAGAATGCATACTTTTATAGCATAAGTCTCAAATATTTCATGGGATATAGCTATACAAAAATATGCATTGTTTATCTGAAATTTAAATTTTAGACTTTTTCCTTTTCTTTCTCTTCATACATTTGTTAGTCAGGTTAATGTTTATTTTCTAGTTTCAGATGGGGAGCTAGAATAGTTTCTTTTCCCTCTAGTCTAGAGATTTGAAACAATGACTGTATTTGAACC
>NW_011494937.1:360279-361043 GCF_000754665.1 Bison bison bison
GATGGTCAATACTGAAATCAGATTGATTATATTCTTTGCAGCCAAAGATGAAGAAGCTCTATACAGTCAACAAAACCAAGACTGGGAGCTGACTGTGGCTCAGATCATGAACTCCTTATTGCAAGATTCAAACTTAAATTGAAGAAAGTAGGGAAAAACACTAGACCATTCAGGTATGACCTAAATCAAATCCCTTACAATTATACAGTGTAAGTGAGAAATAGATTCAAGGGATTAGATCTGACAGAGTGCCTGAAGAACTATGGACAGAAATTCCTGACATTGTAGAGGAGGCAGTGATTAAGACCATCCTGAAGGAATAGAAATGCAAAAAGGCAAAATGGTTGTCTGAGGACGCCTTACAAATAGCTGAGAAATGAAGAGAAGCTAATGGCAACCCACTCCAGTACTCTTGCCTAGAAAATCCTATGGACAGAGGAGCCTGGTAGGCTGCAGTCCACAGGGTTGTGAAGAGTTGGACACGACTGAGCGACTTCATTTTCACTTTTCACTTTCCTGCATTGAAGAAGGAAATGGCAACCCACTCCAGTATTCTTGCCTGGAGAATCCCGGGGATGGGGAAGCCTGGTGGGCTGCCGTGTATGTGGTCGCACAGAGTCGGACATGAGTGAAGCGACTTAACAGCAGCAGCAGAAGAGAAGCTAAAGGCAAAGGAGAAAAAGAAAGATAGATCCATCTGAATGCAGATTTCCAAAGAAGAGCAAGGAGAGATAAGAAAGCCATCAATGATCAATGCAAAGAAA
>NW_011494937.1:361143-361364 GCF_000754665.1 Bison bison bison
ATTACACCGAGACCCACTCACCGAATTTAATGGCATCCTCCTACCCACCTACGACCTGATAGAAAAGAAACACAATGTTCCCTAACTGAAGATGGGACTAAAGGTTAGTATTTCTAAGTGCCATGTGGGAATTGACCCAAATTGACAGCAGAAAGCCATTAGCCCCACCATAGAGCTGCTGAGCAGACAACCCACAAATTGTAGAACAATTACACCAAAGA
>NW_011494937.1:361464-362383 GCF_000754665.1 Bison bison bison
AAGAAATAGAGGAAAACAATAGAATGGGAAAGATGAGAGATCTCTTCAAGAAAATTAGAGATACCAAGGGAACATTTCATGCAAAGATGGGATCAATAAAGGACCAAAATGGTATGGACCTAACAGAAGTCGAAGATATACGAAGAGGTGGCAAGAATACACAGAAGAACTATACAAAAATGAACTTCATGACCCAGATAACCATAATGGTGTGGTCACTCACCTAGAGCCAGACATACTGGAATGTGAAGTCAAGTGGGCCTTAGGAAGCATCACTACTAACAAAGCTAGTGGAGGTGATGGAATTCCAGTTGGGCTATTTCAAATCCAAAAAGACAATGCTGCGAAAGTGGTGCACTCAGTATGCCAGCAAATTTGGAAAACTCAGCAGTGGCCACAGGACTGGAAAAGGTCAGTTTTCATTCCAGTCCCAAAGAAAGTCAATGCCAAAGAATGCTCAAACTACCACCCGATTGCACTCATCTCACACGCTAACAATGTAATGCTCAAAATTCTCCAAGCCAGGCTTCAATGGTATGTGAACTGTGAACATCCAGATGTTCAAGTTAGATTTAGAAAAGGCAGAGGAACCAGAGTACAAATTGCCAACATCCATTGGGTCATAGAAAAAGCCAGAGAGTTCCAGAAAAACATCTACTTCCACTTCATTGAGATGCTAAAGCCTTTGACTGTGTGGATCACAACAAACTGTGTAAAATTCTTCAAGAGATGTGACTACCAGCCCATCTTACTTGCCTCCTGAGAAATCTGTATGCAGGTCAGGAAGCAACATGACAGAGGGTGAGATGGTTGAATGGCATCACTGGTTCAATGGTCATGAATTTGAGCAAGCTCTTGGAGTTGGTGATGGACTGGGCAGCCTGGTGTGCTGCACTCCATGGGGTCGCAAAGAATGGCA
>NW_011494937.1:364156-365338 GCF_000754665.1 Bison bison bison
AAAATGTCTCCTTGGGGAACTAAAAACAGTCAAGGCCCCAAAGTCCCAGGAAATCTTTCTTTTTACCTCCCCTTTAGCTGCCTAAAGACTTTATAGAAAGAGCCTATAATCAGAATAGAGCTATCAGGAGAGGTATCTTCAAATACTTGAGCTAGATGTGGTAGACCAGCAAACATTTGTTTCCCGAACATTTGCTTTTCCATTTCCTTGTGAAGTGACTTCTCCCAGATTTTAGGTCCAAAATCACTCCCCCCAACATCCTCTTCTGTCTTTAGATTGGTATTTAGGGTGACGGTTTCAGCCAATTGGTGAGTTACTCAGTTCTCCTGCACCTTTCCCATGTTGTTAAACTTTTGTTTGATTTTTTCCCCCTTGTTAATCTATCTTACATTAGTTTGGTTCCTAGACCAGACTGAATAACCAAGAAGGGTAGAAGGATATTTCTTTCTCTGGATCACAGAGATGTCTTGTCAGAATACAAACTGTTCCTTTCTAGTTTGTCTAAAACAGAATCTCAGGAGATAACATCACAACAGCACAGGACATTTGCTTGTCTTACTAAGGCTGAATGGGATGGGGATTGGGGAAGGGTGCAAGCAGGACTTAAGCACTGTAGTTACATAGAATCTTGCCAGTGGGCTTCTCCAGCTCACAAAGGAAGGCAGGATATTTAGAGACTGGCTTTCCCCAGGCAAAAATAATTTACCATTTCTTTTAGTACTATTAGCAAAAAGCACTGTTTCATTTCAAGCATAATGTTGGTGTATAAATGAAAATGTTGCATTATAATCAAGTAACACTAGTCCATTTTAATATATGTAAACCAAAGACTTGAGTTGAATCAGTAAATGATCTGGTGACTCTAAAAGCAAAGCCTTCCTACTAAGTTATATTTGTTCCAAGTATCCTGGAATGTTATTGTACAAATTTTGTTTAGAAAAGCTGCCAGACACCATCTGGGACCTTTTTAGAAATGTAGAATTTGGGGAATTCCCTAGCAATCCAGTGGTTAGCACTCTGAGCTTCTACCATGGAGGGTCTGGGTTCTATTCCTGATCTGGGAACCAAGATTCTGCAAGTGACATCATGTGGCAAAATAAAAATAATAATAATAAAATAATAAAAAAAATAGAAATGCAGAATGTCAAGTCCCAGCTAGGAATAAAAATCTGCATTTTAACA
>NW_011494937.1:365438-367182 GCF_000754665.1 Bison bison bison
TTAAACTTATTTAGGTCAGGGTCAACATTGCCATTGACCAGTTCAGTATTCATACTTTTAAAGTATGTATTCTTTTCCCATGGTTGCATCATGAAATGTTGGGAAGCTACTCTTAGATTCTTGATTAAAGCTCCAGACTGGCTATATGTAAAATGGTTGATGCAAATTCAACCAATCCCAAGGTTTGGGACATTATAAATTAATGCAAACTTTTTGGAGGCTTATTTTCCCATATGGCACCAAAAGGCTTAAATTGGACGTGTGTGGCCAAAGCAAGTTCATTATTTATACTAAACTTTATAGTAATGAAAAACATAGGGTGTTTTCCCTCCCAGATGCTATAACCATTAGGTTATAGAATAGGGAATGTTGTTTAAAGACTGTCACTTCAGAGTCCATAATCAGTTAATATCATTGAGAGTTATGATGGTTTTACAGAAACAAGGAAAATTAAAAGCGTAGTAATGAACTGGGAAGAGCTTTAACTGGTAAATTACAAAGGCAAAATATCAAGCATATGAAAAATATTAGTACTCAAATACCAACTAAAGGAAGAGTTCAGTTTAGTTCAGTTCAGTTGCTCAGTCGTGTCCAACTCTTTGTGACCCCATGAACTGCAGCACGCCAGGCCTCCCTGTCCATCACCAACTCCCGGAGTCCACCCAAACCCATGAGTGGCAAATTAGTTATATATACTGTCTAGGTTGGTCATACCTTTTCTTCCAAGGAGCAAGTGTCTTTTAATTGCTCTAATTTATGTTAAAAACAATATTTTACGTTATCTTCTAGGAGTCTTATCTTTCAGATCTTACATTTAGGTCTTTAATCCATTTTGAGTTAAATAGATACCTATAACTCTTTGTTTATTAAATGATTTATTTTCAGACAGATTGCACTAGGAAAAGGACACAACAAATATATTTGAAAGCTTATATGTGCATATATGAAAGAAGTATTCTTGGGTTTCCCTTGTGTCTCAGCTGGTAAAGAATCCACCTGCAGTGTGGGAGAGCTAGGTTTAATCCCTGGGTTGGGAAGATCCCCTGGAGAAGGGACTAGCTACCCACTCCAGTATTCTGGCCTGGAGACCTCCATGGACTGTATAGTCCATGGGATCACAAGGAATCGGACATAACTGAGCAACTTTCACTTTCACAGTACACTATGGGCCTCCCAGGTGGCCTAGTGGTAAGGAATCCCCCTGCCAGTGCAGGAGACATGGGTTCAATCCCTGGGTTGGGAAGATCCCCTGGAGGAGGGCATGGCAACCCACTCTGGTATTCTTGCCTGGGAAAACTCATGGGCAGTGGGACCTGGTAGGCTATGGCCCAGGGGGTCACAAAGAGTCAGACATGACTGAGTCACTGAGCACGCATGCACACATACAGTATACTAGTTCTATATCACATCTTCCACGGCAGCTAAGTGTGGCTCTGTGACTTGGCTCTGGATAACTGAATATATATTAGAGTGGTATAAAAAAATTCTGGGATGTTTCCTTACAGGGAAAATGCTTCTTTAGAGGAGGAATCCTTCATTTTTTCTTAATAGTTAGCCACAAGGCAGCTGTGATGTCTGGTATTAGAGCAGCCATCTGATAACCACAAGGAAGTCACATAAAAGAATGGTAGCACATCACTACACACTGTATACATCACTTCTGTACCTGTTATAAAATCTTTGGAGTAACTGTCTAGGCTATCATTTAAAAGAAAAATAAGCTTCTATCTTAATTAACCTGTGG
>NW_011494937.1:367282-368744 GCF_000754665.1 Bison bison bison
TGATAGAGTGACCTTTTGGATTCCCTGCACCTTTTTTGTTGTTGTTGAAGGAACAGAGGAAGCAGCACTTGACAACTCTAACTAGAAACTCTGTTCAATCTCTGGCAATTTATATGTCCTATTCCACGGTAGCCTGAGCTTGACCTCCTATTAGAAGTTACTGCTGTTATTTTTACCTCTTAAGTCAACTGCAGCTCCTCAGGAAATGGGATTGGACAAATCCTGTCTGAACAGAGTAACAGAGCAAACAGCATTTTGTAATTTGCTGATAGAGCCTTTCTTCCAGCTTACAAAATAAGTCTCAGGAGTAGTGGGTAAAAACAGCTCTAATTCAAGAGAGTGCTTTTTACAAGGCTTTCTAAACACCCAGCATTATTACTGTCTGTAGTACCTAACTTGATATTAATTGATAGAAATGATTGAAAAAAAAGATAGCTAAGACTCATAAGTAAGTGAAATAATACTGAATTGACTTTTGTAATATATGGAGATGTTATAAACTATTATAACATAATAGTTTATAGTTATAATAGTTTAACACTTAGATAATCTGTTGGAAAATATACTTCAGTCTATTAAATACTGGTCTTGAAAACTAATTGAGACTTTAGTTGCTCTGAAAATATGAAGCTATCTTTATGCTGTTTGAACTATATGTATTTAATGATGATTGATTTCATATTCTTATGTTCATGGTCTTCATTCAGTTATTATCTGTGATATTAGTCTGAAAATAAGGTCAACGTGAAATACTTTATGTCATGAAATGAAATAATGAAGGTAGTGTCTGTTACATTAATGTTGAAATCTGAGTTAAATATCTTCATTTAATTGAGGAAGCATTCATCATATTCCCAGTACCTGAAAATGGAGAACTTTTAACCATCCACACCTTTATTATACACTATAGTCCTTCAGAATATGAGATAAAATTAGATGAGTGTGTTATTTTAGTTATCTGTTTCTAGAATGAACTTGCTAAAGGAAGGAGAAAGACATTTCAACGATAAAATAATAAATATTTTTGAAAGGCATTCATTTTCAGCTCTGAGTCTTAGCTGCACATTTCTAAGTATAAATGTGACACCTATTAATCTTTCTTTGCAATAATATAAGAATGAAAAATAAATACCAATGTTATTGGACATGAATTAGCAAACACATATGGTTAATTGATTAGCTGCAAAATAAGAAATTCTTATTTGTTTTACTGTATTCCTTACAAAAAATTAACAGGCAATTCATACTCTATATTGTTTTGTTCCCAAGGAGCCTTTTTAAGGTTGCTTTTAGATAACAGTCACAGACTCACAGCTGTTAGACAGTCTGTGGATCCCCAGGGACATGCTTATTGGCACATCCAGGAGTTTTGTTTGCTTTATATACATTTGATAAAATTCTCCTGTATTTTCCACCAATCCTCCTCTTGTGAAAAAGATGGGAAGAAAGTAAATATATATAT
>NW_011494937.1:371044-371511 GCF_000754665.1 Bison bison bison
ATTTAATAGTGTAGCTATTCTGCCAAAGATTTGAGAAGGATATATAAACTTTGGCCCTTGCCTATGTACTTAGCTGGAATCCTTCAAATGAACCCAGGACTCGAGCAATGTACTCTCCAGGCCTATTGGCTGCAGCAGTTTTGGATGAAAATGTGAAAATGATAGCCAACATGGTCTAATAGAATTGTTTAATTAGTTCAGAGATTCTCTACAAAACTCACAGCTTTATTTGGAAAACAAATTGTTGACTTGCAAGAGATAGCACATAAGGAAACTCTAATGGCCTTTACTGATGCTGTGTTCAAGTGAGAAGTAATGAGGTTTTATAATGATTTTAAAGTTTACAATATGTATTATAAAGTACTTCATATTTCTTATAGAATAATTAGCCTGTAGCACTATATATATATATATATTTGTCATATGCACACATATGTGCCTATATATGTATATTATATATGTCAAAT
>NW_011494937.1:371611-374068 GCF_000754665.1 Bison bison bison
GGTTGGGAAGATCCCCTGGAGAAGGAAGTGGCAACCCACTCCAATATTCTTGCTTGGGAAATCCCATGGACAGAGGAGCCTGGCAAGCTACTGTCCATGGAGTTGCAAGAGTCGGACACCACTGAATGAATACACTAACAAGAGGACAAAAGTGAAAAATTCATACAAAGTCCAACTTATCATTGTAGTCTATTTGGAACAAGTCTTTAAAATATACACATACAAGTAGAGTTAAATGATTATTGAATCTCATGCTATTTTTTTTAAATTTTTTAGCACTCTATGTGTCCTATGTGGTATGTGGGGTCTTGGTTCCCTGACAAGGAATCAAATGGGCAGCCCCTGCATTTGAAATGTGGAATCTTGGCCACTGGTCCACCAGGAAAGTCCCATATTCTTAAATTACTAAATATGTATCTAAAGAATCTTTTTAATGGCTACCAATGATGATGCTGGCTGAGAAACTCCAGGCAAGAATTAAAATCTGATACCTTGGATAGGTGTTCATACCTAAATGATATATGAGGTTCTTTCAGGAATCTCCATGAAGAATATGAGGAGTTTGATGGTCATGTCTCTTGTAGGCATTCAGAGGCAACAGTAGCTAGATGAGCCTTGGTACATAGGGAGACCATGTTGTTGAGACCAGACTACCCTCCATCTGTGCCATCATGACCATTCCACTTATGTGCCCATCATAGCAGTTCTGGGGTGGCCAGCATTGAACGTTGGCTAATATCAACTGGCCATGTTGTTTTGTCTGTCCGGTTGTTTAGTGTCTCTCTAAGAGGGTGCTAACATAATAAAAAGATACTCCCATTTAGTTCTCCCTCTCACGTCTATCCACGTGCCTTTATGCCAGACCTTCTTGTCTCTAATCTCTCAATCTTTCTCCTTCCAGACCCTGAGCTGTTGACCAGGCCATTTACCATTACTCATGAATATATACAGACTATAACTTGTGGTTATTTCTTATTTTAGCTAAAGTGACTGACTCGGTGAACTGCTGTCAATTCTATCCACTGGGTAGATTTCCCCTTCTCAGTCTTTTTTTTAAAATTAAAGTATAGTTTATTTACAATGTTGTGTTAGATTCACGTGTACAGTAAAGTGATTCAGTTATACATATATATGTTCTTTTTCAGATTCTTTTCTAAGTTTCATGAAATATTGAATATAATCTCCTGTGCTATGCAGTAGATCCTTGTTGTTATCTATTTTATATATAATAGTGTGTATCTGTTAATCCCAAGATCCTAGTTTATTCCTCTCCTAGATAACTAGAAGTTTTTTTTCTTTGCCTCCTCAGTCTTTTAAAGTCATTCGTGAGAGTGCCTGTAAGATAGTCACTATTCCTTTTCAAAACTGTCCCATATTCTGACCTGACATCAGCAGAGCAAGCCCAGGGTTTTCTTCTCTCAGTTCATCATTCAAGGCCTTTTTATACAGAGTAAATGTGAGCTGCGAAAAGACCGGTGTGGCAGTGGTAGGGAGTTAAATCTGAATCTGAGCTTATTTTCTGAGGATAAATAAGAAGAGTAGGCTACACTCAGGCTGAGTTGACCCATAAAGGAACTTACAGTTGGAGACGGTCTGCTCAGCACAGCCCTTGCTGATCAGCGATTCCTTTCATAAATCTAGACGAATATCATTTTTATTCTTTGAGACTAAATTCATAATCAGTTTGCCAAGTTACACATGCTAATATAATTTTATAGCAATCAGAATTTAGGTATTGATTGAAGTTTTTATAGATAATATTGAATCTTTCTCAAAAGGGTAGTGACATGTCTCCATTTTATCAAAACTACTTTTGTCTTTCAATAGTTTTAAATTTTTCTTCATTTTCCTGTATGCATTTCTCATTAGGTTTATTCCTCTCTTATTATTTGTGTTCGTTCATAAAACATTTTTATTGGGTATTGATTTAAAACAAAGGGTTATTTTTATTTTATCAGAGGAAAAGTTCATAAATGTTATTCTCACATGATTTTGTTTATCTTGGATTTTTGTTATGATTTGCAAATAAAAACATTCAAATGTTGCATAATTATTGCATAAATAAAATAAATCCTACCTGATCATAATGCTTCTTCAGTTCACAGTCGCTCAGTCATGTCTGACTCTGCGAACCCACGGACTGCAGCATGCCAGGCTTCCCTGTCCATCACCAACTCCCGGAGCTTGCTCAAACTCACATCCATCGAGTTGGTGAAGCCATCCAACCATCTCATCCTCTGTCGTCTCCTCCTGCCTTCAATCTTTCCCAGAAGCAGGGTCTCTTCCAGTGAGACAGTTCTTCACATAAGGTGGCCTAAGTATTGGAACTTCCACTTCAGCATCAGTCCTTCCAATGAATATTCAGGACTGATTTACTTTAGGACAGACTGGTTTGATCTCCTTGCAGTCCAAGGGACTCTCAAGAGTCTTCTCCAACACCACAGTTCAAAAGCATCA
>NW_011494937.1:374629-374942 GCF_000754665.1 Bison bison bison
AGATGATACACAAATGTCTAATGAACACATGAAAAAGTGTTCAACATCATTAAGCCATCAGGGAACTGGAAATTAAAACTACAGTGAAATACTACCACTCACCCTCTAGAATGGCTAAAATTAAAAAGATCCACAGCACCAAATATTGGTGAGGATGTGGAACAAATGAACTCTCATGCATTGCTGATGGGAGTATAAAATGTAAAATGGAAAGATTTGTTTATAAACTGACAATTTCATATGTAAAATTAAAAATAACATCTTCCCTTTGACCCAGCCATTCATTTCCTAAGTATTTACATAAGACAGATGA
>NW_011494937.1:375342-376165 GCF_000754665.1 Bison bison bison
TGTAGTATATTTGTGCAATAGAAAACAGCTTGGTAATACCAAAAATGAATTACTGGTACAAGCAACAGTGTAGAAGAACCTTAAAAACATCCCATTAAGTGAAAGGATTCAGAACAGATATGGCATGACTGTTTATATTAAGAGCAAAAACAAACAAAACTCATCTGTAGCAAAAAGAAATCAGAACAGTGGTTGCCTGAGAAGATGGGGATTGACTGCAGGGGATATGGGAACTTTGGGGGCATGATGGAGATGTGCCAAATTTGGTTTGGGTTCATGGTAGCTATATCTATTAAAACTCACTAAACTGTCCACTTAAGATTTGCATATTTCACTGCATGTAGAATTTACCTAAGCAGTGATAATTTTAAAATTGTTGTTGTTGTTCAGTAGCTAAGTCATGTCCAACTTTTTGCAACCACATCACTATAGCACTCCAGGCCTCCATGTTCCTCACTATCTCCTGGAGTTTACCCAAGCTCATTACATTGAATGGGTGATGCTATCCAACCATCTCATCCTCTGGTGACCTCTTTTCCTTTTGCCTTCAATCTCAAAACCCAAAACTAGATATTTCAAACAACTGTAGTTGAATATGGAAAGGTTGGGCTTTGCTTACTCTTATCATTGCACTTCAGCCATTTCATTTGACCTTGGGACTGTCACATTGTCTCTACTGAACCACAACCACAGTCCTCTTAAAAACCACCTCTGCTGCCAAGGCACTCAGTGTTTCACTGAATAAAGACATTTAAGATTATAGCATACCCAACCTATCCAGGCTTCGCTGGTAGTTCAGTCAGTAAAGAACCTGCCTGCCATG
>NW_011494937.1:377712-378287 GCF_000754665.1 Bison bison bison
CCAGAATAGGGCACTTTCATCTGCATTAAAAACCTGTTCAGGTAGATCTCCTTTTTCCTCACAGATGTCTTTATGGCATCTGGGACCTAATGCACTCCAGTATGCCCGCCTGGAAAAATCCCATGGACAGAGGAGCCTGGCAGCCGTCCATGAGGTCTCAAAGAGATGGACACAACTAAGCGACTTAGTACAGCACACATGGGCATTAAAAACCTGTTCAGGTGGATATCCTTTTTCCTCAGTGATGTCCTTTAGGGTATCTGGGAACTCTTGGTCGGCAAAAACTGCTTCTCCTGCCATATTGACATTTTTAAAGCCAAACTTCTTTCTCAGATTATCAGACCATCCTTTGCTGGCATTAAACCCTACAGCCTTAGCTCCTTTACCTTCATTTTGCTTTAGGTTGTCATATAATGACTTTGTTTTTCTCGAATCCTATTAGAGTCTGTAGGGTAGGCCTTGCTGATAGCAATGCTGTACCACATAAAAACTGCATTTTCTCATATGAGATAAAAAGGTATTTCTTGCAAAAAGTAGAAGGCATAAATACAGCTTCAGTTTCATGAATTTTCTTT
>NW_011494937.1:379748-380113 GCF_000754665.1 Bison bison bison
TTTTGAAAAAACAATGATCCTTATGCTGAACTCATTCATCAAGAGATGGCGGCAACTGCAGCTGTGGATTTCAATCTACATATCAAGCAATTCAGCTTTTTCTTGTAATGTCATGACTTCCCTCTGTTTCTTGGTAATGCTTCCATCAGCACTAGTGGCACTTTGTAGGGGTCCCATGGTGTTCCTCAGGGTTTATGGCCTCATACTAAACATGATGAGAGATACCTGAGAACCCCAGGAGATCACTGTCTACAGAGATACGCAGTGTAGGAGGGATGAACACACATCATCACACGACATGATTAGAGTCACAGGTAATTTTAAGCAGATACTCGGGACACTTGAACTCAGTGTAATAGCAATAG
>NW_011494937.1:381662-383699 GCF_000754665.1 Bison bison bison
AACACCACAGTTCAAAAGCATCAATTCTTTGGTGCTCAGCTTTCTTTATGGTCCAACTCTCACATCCATATATGACCACTGGAAAACCATAGCTTTGATTAGATGGACTTTTTTCAGCAAAGTTCTGTATGGTGCTTCTTGCTTACATGTAAAACATATATATATATATATATATCTTTTATAAAAATAAATATGAACTTCTATAACACTTTTATTGGAAGTTGCCACATCTTTTTTCTCTTCTAATACTGTATGTCTATGTCTTCTGTCTTGTGGATTTAGTTTTGCTGCAGTGCTTCTTGAGCTTTTCCAATGCCTGTTCCTAACACACTCAGTGAATTCAGCTTCCTAGGTTTCTGCAAGAAGGATGAAGTTTTTCTTTAGATTCATGTTTCATTGATAAATCCATATACATTGTGTAACACTTTATGCTATATACACATTTCTTTTGCTATTAAAATAAGTACAGTTGTTTTCTTTTTCTTTGTTTCCTCTGAATAGTCAAGGGATAATTGATAGTTTTTCATGCCCTAAAGGCTTTGGTCATCCTGGAAAATTGTCATTCTTGTTGAGAATGCTCAGTCTAATCCAGAAGTCATCCAACTAAGGCTAAATCCTGTCTGTTACTTGTTTTGTAAATAATTTATTGGAATGTGGCCATACTCATTCATTTACATATTTCTTTTGACCTGTGTGCATGGTACAATGGCAGCTGGCCTGCAGAGCTTAAAATATTTACTCTATGATCCTTTACATAATAGGTTTGCCAGTCGTGGATCTATATATTTCTTTAGGAAAGTTCCTGTATTTTTAAAAAATGTGATGTTCCTCTATTTTTTAATGATTTCATATTAAATTTCTCTCCCAATTTTCTTGGTTTTATTTGATCATTTGTTTAACTCTTGGATTTAATTTTTTTTACTTTTTATTATGATTTATGCATAATCATGGAACATTTCTATTCTAATTTCTTCCAAAATATTTCTGGAAGTGCATTTTCCCCTCATATTTTGATTTTTTTTATTTTAAAAATTTGCTTTTGATTTCTAGTTTCACTAAACTATGCTCCAAAATGATACCTATATAAAATCCATGATTTGCAAATGGGTTTTACTTATGGCCTATGATGTCATTTTCAGAATATTCTAAGAATATTTGACAAGATTTTGAAGTCCCTGGAAGGGAAACATTTAAAAGTACATCTCTTCAGTTACTCTATTTGACTAGCTGCCAAAACCTGTAAGATACTTCTTACGCATTTCTCAGGCTACATCTGGATCTTGTGAAATGGACTGAAGCTTTGTCAGACTTAGTAAGAAAAAATGTATTCAATTAGGAGTGTGGAAAGAAAATGATAAAAAAAAGTTTTGTAGATAAAATAGGACAAGTCTCTGTGTTGCCAAATCCATTTTAAGGCAGGTGCACCACAATGGCATGCCTGGGGACACTTGCCTGTTGTTCAGAGTTTTAGAATCAGAAACCTACCTTTCACAGTGCCATTAGGGCTCCAGGCTGCTGAGATAATATAGTTCTCTGATTACAATATCCTTGCATTAATAGAAAACTTGGATCCTAGTAATGAATCTCTGAACCTGTCTTCTAGTCTTAAAAACATTTGTGTTGACCCTCTGATTCTTCCCTAATTGATTTAAATACATAAGAGTGAATTCAGAAGCAGCAGATAATTTAAATCTATGACATAATTAAAGACTAGACTGGGGGAACATGTTTTATCTGTTGGGTTGGCCAAAATGTTCATTCAAGTAGTCCTGTCTTACAAAAAAACCCAAGTGAACTTTTTGGCCAACCCAGTATTTCTTCTTATAGTAAAATAAAAAGGCTATTTACCTCCTGAACATAAATTATTATATTCATTATAAGAACTTGGATAATCAGCTAAGGATAATCATTTACCTTTTATAAACAGTGGAAAACTAAGATTTTATATAGGTACTCCAAAAAAAAATAGAGGACTGTAACTTTTTGAAACAGTAAAATAGAGTTTACACATTAGAGGTTATAAATAAGTATGTAATA
>NW_011494937.1:384019-384371 GCF_000754665.1 Bison bison bison
AGTATGTAATATCCAAGAACCGCAGTACTTTGACTTCATGAATCTATCTTTTAGAAAGAAATATAATGAGTATTATGTAGAATTGATGTCACAAAGATGAACATTTATAGAAATGAATTAAGAGTTGCTTTTAGTTAAGCAAAACTGCAACCACATGTGCTGGAAATAAATTTCATTGTTAATGTGCCCAATACTCAATTATTTTTTCATGTTTTAATAGAATTTGTAAGAATGGCTTTCATTTCAGTAAGGTTTCAAATACCCTTTCTTCAAGGGCATAAAGTGTTTAATCACCATTTACTTTTACTTAAACTCAGTGCATAAAAACACTGTATAATCTGGAGACGCAATT
>NW_011494937.1:384711-385298 GCF_000754665.1 Bison bison bison
AATATGTCCAAAAAATTGGTACAAACTGGCAGTATTGCCAGTACAAGACAGGTGCAATGCAAAATATTTTTATTATTTTTACAAAATGGAGAGTAGGATTCAAATTAAGAACCAGTCTATGGAAAACTGCCAGAAGTTAACATTTGAAGAAATAATTAGTTTGTAAGGATGTCTAGCATCTCCTTAACCTCTTGCGGTGATGTCCCAGCTCCTCCTAGAAAATATCAGCAGTAAGTCACAAGGCCTTTCCAAGTCTATTAATTTAACTTATAAAATGCCCTTTGTAAAAAAACAAAAAGCATGACATATTTTTCCAATGTAATGTTTCACTGTTTATTCTTTTTAAGCACAGCAGCCTTTTCAAGATATGTTTTGCTGTATAATTTAAAAACATGATTGGCCAAAACTGGTCCTTCTACTTTGGTTTTGTCCCTTGAACAGTGTGACTCTGCCCAGCCCCCATGCAGTTGAAAACATTTTACTCCCCGTAAACCTAAGTACAAATAGCCTATGTTGACTGGAAAACCTACCAGTAATATAACCAAGGGCTCAGGATTAGCAGCTCTGTAGATTAAGTACCGTCCTGA
>NW_011494937.1:385398-386512 GCF_000754665.1 Bison bison bison
ATAGGAGGTGGCTAGGGAATTCTTACAGCAGGACAGTATGTATTAGGCAGTTAGGATGTAATGCTGCATCTTAATGTTCACATTTCTTTCAACTGTGAATGGTGCTCTGCATGGACTGTAAGTGTGTGTGTGTGTTTAAGTTTTGATGAATTTTAATTTTTAATAATTCTTATATATTTTATGGTAGTAAATGATAAGATAGCCTAGTATGTGTATATATTTTATGCATTACCTAACCTGAGGTCTTTCTAGATGACATGGTTCATCTGTGAATTTTTTCAAATTGTCACCAATCTCCAAAACATTGTCCAATATTTATTGGAAAAAAATTCCATGTATAAAGGCACCCAGGCAGTTCAAACTTGGGTTGCTCCAGAGTCAGAAGTATTTTCAACAAATCACAGATTTTAATGATATGGATTAGTAAGTGTATATAAACACCAAAAAAAAGATTAAACTTCAGTTATTTAATATATCTCATAGGATAAATCAAACTGATCTAAGTGACAACAAATTCCTGATCATCTCAAACACCAAAAGTAATTTTTGTCTTGATTATTTTGCCTTTTATAACCAGATATTTACAACATGGAATAATAAACTCTTTTTAAGAAACATTTTATTTATTGTTTTAAACATTTTATTTTGTATTAGGTATAATCCATTAACAATGTTGTGATAGTTTCAGGTGAACAGCAAAGGGACTCAACCATACATAAACGTGTATCTATTCTCCCCCAGACTTTCCTCCCATCTAGGCTGCCACATAACATTGAGCAGAGTTCCATGTGCTATACCTTAGATCCTTGTTGGTTACCCATTTCAAATATAGCAGTGTGTACATGCCCATCCAAAACTCCCTAACTATCCCTTCCCTCCATCCTCTGCACCCCCTGGCCCGCCCACAACCATAAGTTTGTTCTCTAAGTCTGTGAGTCCCTTTCTGTTTTGTAAGTAAGTTCATTTATATAATTTCTTTTTAGATTCCATATATAAAGGATACCATACCATATTCAGCTTCAGCATCAATCCTTCCAATGAATATTCAGGGTTCATTTCCTTTAGGATTGACTGGTTTGATCTCCTTAAAGTCCAGGGGACTCTCAAGAATCTC
>NW_011494937.1:386612-390046 GCF_000754665.1 Bison bison bison
AAAAAAAAAAAAAAAAAAAAACAGAAACAGACTCACAGGCTTAGAGAATGAACTTATGGTTACCAGGTGGGAAGAAAAATGGGGAGGGATACACTGGGAATTTCAGATTGACATGTACACACTGCTATATTTAAAAATAGATGACCAGCAAGGACCTAATATATACCACAGGGAACTCTGCTCAATATTCTGTAATAGCTTAAATGAGAAAAAAAAATTTGAAAAACAATAGATACATGTACAACAATCACTCTGCTGTACACCTGAAATTAACACAACATTGTTAATCAACTGTACTCTAACATAAAATAAAAAAATTTTTAAACTGTGAGTAAAGTGAAATATTTATAGCATTGAGAGAAAAACCCCACCAACCTATAATTCTGTAGTATACCGAATCATCCTTTAAGATAGAAGGAGCTATAAAGACTTCTTCAGACAAACAAAAATTGAGGGAATCTTTTCCAGTAGACCTGCCTTGCAAGAAATGTTTTAAATTTTTTTCAGAAAGAAGAAAAATCATATAAGGAAGCAGTTCAAATCTGTATTTTAAAAAGGAAGAGTATTAGAGAATAAGTGAAGATGAAACAAAAAGTCTCATGTAGAAGAAAAATGAAGAGCCAAAGGAACCACAATGAATCACTGAAAAGCAGGAAGGAAATGTTTAGAATGTTATTATGCACACTTTCTCTCTTTGTATCTTTGTTACTGTTGCAGTTAGAGAAAATATTACCTTAAAATCTATTGTCTATTTAGAATCACTCATAGAATCATGTCTAAGATTAATTTTTCATGCAGAAAGAGCTTTCCAGTGGTAGTTTCCTATTGCTCTTTTAACAAATTAGCGCAAGTTGAGTGGCTTAAAATAACATGATTTCCTTCTAGTTCTGTAGATCAGAAGTCCAAAGAGGGGTTAGTACACTGGGCTATAGTGAAGGTGTCAGCAGGCCCATGTTTCTTCTAGAGGACTGAGAGGGGAATGTTTCCTTACCTTTTCTAGTTCCTAGAGGCTGCTTAGATTCATTGGTTCATGGCTCCTTCACCACTTTCAAAGCCATCTTTGTAGCCATTTTTATCCTTTCCTGACCTCTCCTCCCATCATCACATCTTTCTGTACCTTTGTCCCTTTGTCTCTCTGAAAAGGACCCTTGTGATTATACTGGGCCAACCTAGATAATCCAAGATAATCTTGTCTCAATACCCTTAATCACATCTACAGAGTCTCTTTTGCAGATGTAAGTTAATATAGGCACAGAGTCCAGCAACTTGGATGTGTCTTTTTTGGGGGGATGTAGTAGGGGTGGGGTGGGCTTACAGGGGGTGCATTATCTATCCTACACTATCTCTGTACCCCTTTTACTCTCTTATGGTACCCAAATAGCATCCCTCATAGCCATCATCACTTTCTTTCACATTAGACTCAATGAGGGTTGAGGACTTTGAAGGTTAGTTCAGCTTTTTATTATTCCACTGTGTGCTGCAGTGGCTGGCATACAGTAAACACTCTGAAATCCATTGTGAGTGGACAGCCAAAATATATCCAGATCCCAGATATCTCGATTCCCAGGCAGAGGCACTATCTAAAACATCATCATGCTGCCTTTTTGATTAGTATCATTATTTTATTACATGTATTATTCTGAAAGTAGTTCCCATAGATTGATTTTATACTTAAATTAGATAAAACGCCTTCTTGGTCTTAGCACCACTGAGAAGGTGCTGTGTGCTCACATGTAATCCACATCAAGTAGTCTCAGGTTCAGATTGTAGTTAGATTGGATCATGACCCATGCTAGAGAATTTAGTCATTTAGTCCTCTTTTTATTTCTCATAATTTACCAAGGAAAGAGAAAACATACCATGTTAAATTCCAATTTTGTTTTGGAAAACAGTTTGAAACTGATAAAAAATGAATAAAAAAATCTTTCTTATACATATTTAATTATTTAGATAGTATTAAAGTAAGCAAAGTAATATATTTGAAGCTATTTCAAGTTTTAAGAAAATAATGCTCCTGTTATATATCTGTAGTAAAGCAATTTTTATCTGAAAGGTTAGTCTAAGAAGACTGAAATTCCTTTAACACAGGAAAGAAAAAAATCACATGCTCCATACACAGGTTACCATGGTTTCAGTTTAGCAAAAAAGAAGAAAAAAATTGGAAGGTCACCAATAAGTTCTGAGCATATTCTTTTTTACAGAAAGAAGTCATCCCAATGCAGTGTAAAATCCTAACAAGATTTGGAACAATACAGGCACTTTGAAAATTACAAAACCATTAGTCAATGCATATTAAGGTGACTTATTACCCTCTAGTACCACAGCCTTTTAGCTGCTGATGGAGATCCAGTTAAGAAATAAGATTATGAGTCTTTTCTTGAAATTTTCACATGCTATTTTTTCATAAAAAAATTAGATAAGAAAGTATTGTTCATATTACTTCTCAACTGGTAGCAATTTAAGAGGTTGATATTCAAGCTGAGAAATGTTTCCTGTCCCTTGTACCAAAATCTTGTACAGTTACTTTCAGTTAAATGATGCAGAAGACTCCTTGATTGCAAGGAAGGAAACCCCAATTTGAACTCAATTAAAGAACAAAAGAGAATTTATTAAGAGAACAATAGCTCCCTAGATTATGTTCTAATAGCTTCATGATGAACCTCCAATATGAAAATCCCAAGGAAGGTTTTTAATGCCCCTACGTAGGTTCCTATTTAGGTCACATGCCTCCTTACTCTATGAATGGTTCTTTACCAGGTAGGGAATATCCTATGATTGACCTAAATTCACTGTTACCTATTGCTCACCTCTCTCTCTGATAATGACCAAGGTGGCCTCTCTTAGCAAATAAAAAAGAAGGGTGTAGTAGGTAGGATAATGGCCCCTCAAAGACATCTATAATATAATCCCACAAACCTGTGAATATATTTGGTTATATGGTGAAGAGGCGTTAGATTGGTAGGTGGAATTTATCAGGTCACCTTAAAATAGGGAGATTATTCTGGATTAGTGTCAAAGCTATGGATGGTTTTTCTGGTAGTCATATATGGATGTGAGAGTTGGACTATAAAGGAAGCTGAGTGCCGAAGAATTGATGCTTTTGAACTGTGGTGTTGGAGAAGACTCTTGAGAGTCCCTTGGACAGCATGGAGATCCAACCAGTCCATCCTAAAGGAAATCCTAAATATTCATTGGAAGGACTGATGCTGAAGCTGAAACTCCAATACTTTGGCTATCTGATGCAAAGAACTGACTCATTGGAAAAGACCCTGATGCTGGGAAAGATCGAAGGTGGGAGGAGAAGGGGACAACAGAGGATGAAATGGTGGATGGCATCACCAACATGATGAACATGAGTTTGAGTAGGCTCCAGGAGTTGGTGATGGACAGGGAAGCCTGGCATGCTGCAGTCCATGGGGTCACAAAGAGTTGGA
>NW_011494937.1:391210-393017 GCF_000754665.1 Bison bison bison
TAGAGAGCCCTGCTGATAGGGAGGTACACTTACGAGGTCATGAACAAATTTTAAAATGACAATAAAAGTTAAAATGTTAAAATTTATCTTTGTTATAAATCAATGTAATTCGAGCAAAGTTTCTGTTCTTCTAATTTCTCTCCTGCTTCCTTGATTCTCCGCAATAAGGAGCCTGGGGGGTTTGGTTGGGCTTTATTTACTATAATGGGAAAAAAGGGAACCTTGCATTCATGGAGTATATGCGAATGGGAATGAATGATCTGTCCTCCTGGTCGCAAGGGGGAGTAGGGATTCATTTTCAGTTATTGTCCTGTGGATCAGATACACAACTTCTGATATCTTCTAGTTTGTGGACTGGTGATCATGTTTAATAAAGAGACCCGGATCTGACACTCAGAATCTAAGACAACAGTCATTTGTTCTCAACCAGTCACTTGGTCTACCTTTGCCTCCACTTGTCCTCTTAACACTTCTGAGTCTTCTTGCTAGGGCACTTATTATGTGCCCAGGCCATAGGAAAGCTTCAGGCTCATCACTCTAGCCATCTCTCTTGACCACTGCTGTGCTGTTGCTCGAAGACTGTTGCATTTGGTCCCAAGAAAGGCTTGTCAGATATGCCAAGGCTTTTAGAGTCCCCCAAGTTTTACCCAGGGAGCAAATATGGCTTACCTCCTGATAGTCTCAAGACCTCCATACTTACCTTGGTACTTACAAAGTGCTCCCTTCCCTGAGTCCAGCCCATTTGTGAGTGGATTGAAGGCAACTTTTCCCACTGCCTTTCCCATTTCTCACAAACCACTATGGAAGAAGGGCAGACTTACCACTTGTTTTATATTATAAATTGCCCTAGATTGTATCTTTCTTCTTCTCCTTAGAAACTAAAATTCACTGCCTTGAAAAAGAAGAGATTTCTCTATAATCTAGTCTTCCATCTCTCAATATGTTAATGGAGCTTCAAAGACTATGAAAATCCTCATCTTTCTTGATAAAACTTTTTATCTTGATAAAAGCTTTTAAGATTCTTATCATGCTTTTAACTGGAAAGTGAATTTTGAATTCCAAAAGCTGACTATTGATCCTTGTTTCTCTTTGTAATTCTGTTCCAACAATTCTAATCTTTCCCAAGTCAAATGAATGTCTCTGACTGAAGAGAGGGGTGTTGTAAGCATAGAAACGTAAAAGATAAAGGAAAATGTTGTAGTTAGTGAAAATGTTATGTCTAATACATGTCAATAGATTTATTTGTCATAATATTTTAAATGTTTTGAAAATATATTCATATGTAACACTTATGGTTTAAGGAAACTCAAAGTATTAAAGTCCATTAGTACTTTAGGCGCATGTCAAGATTGCTCACTACCCCAAAGATTTGGCAACACTAAGGTCATATATTCTTCACCTCCAAGTCCCGTGAATACCTCAGTGAACATACCTCATTGGTATGCTCCTCCTATGAGACTGAAAACTAAGAGAACCTTTTACCTGGTTGCCACATGGATATTTTTGTATGGTGGGTTAGTGGAGTCAGAAAGTAGCTGCAACCCGAAGGGACAGTCACTCAACAACCACCAAGGAAAAACAATGGAGAAAAAAAGTGAAAGGAGTTCCAAGTGGCAAGTGTTTTCTGCTAAGCAATATTGAGAAAATACAGATAAAATATAAAATCTTGAACACTGCAAAAGCCCCCTAAAATAGTAGAACAGTGTGAACAATTTTGATCACATGATTAGCAGTTAAATATAAATGGCCATGAAAAGTACTGAGTCTTACCTAATACCATCTTAGATTATTCCAGTGAAATAATAAC
>NW_011494937.1:393117-393690 GCF_000754665.1 Bison bison bison
TTTCTTTCTCTTCTTCTTTTTAATTTCTTATTTATTTATTTGGCTGTGTAGGATCTTAGTTGTGGGAACTCTTAGTTGCAGCATGTGGGTTCTAGTTCCCTGCCCTGAGATTGAACCCGGGTCCCCTGCATTGGGAGCGTGGAGTCTTTACCACTGGACTACCAGGGAAGTCCTGTTTACGTAGCTTTTCTATGGGACACAGATAATTGGCATGAAGCTTGACTTTTGATTTCTGTATTAATACTTGACTTCCTGCTCTTAATCTGTTACCTGTGATATTTCTCCAGAGACACTCATCTGCTTGATGGAGAGTTATAGACTTCAGACTTTGCCCAGGTATGACCAGATGGTTGTGCATGAGATATTACAGCACGACTGTAATATCTCTGGGTGGATTTCTTAATTATTATCTAAAAAATCCTTAATTCTTCCTCATTTAGACATGCATAATCTGCTGCTGCTGCTGCTGCTGCTAAGTTGCTTCAGTCATGTCTGACTCTGTGCGACCCCATAGACGGCAGCCCACCAGGCTCCTCTGTCCCTGGGATTCGCCAGGCAAGAACACTGGAGTGG
>NW_011494937.1:393790-396686 GCF_000754665.1 Bison bison bison
GTTGCCATTTCCTTCTCCATTGCATGAAAGTGAAAAGTGAAAGTGAAGTTGCTCAGCCGTGTCTGACTCTTAGCGACCCCATGGACCACAGCCCACCAGGCAGGACTGTAATATCTCTGGATGGATTTCTTAATTATTATCTAAAAAATTTTTAATTCTTCCTCATTTAGACATGCATAATCTACTGTTACTCAAAGTTGATCAGTGATTATCACTGAGAGTATGGCAGTCTTAAATCCTAGTGTTGGGCTTTAATGAATAGGGACAGCCTCAAGGACTCAATCCAAAACTCAAGGAGACTTCCCTGGAAGTCCACTGGTTAGGACTTTACCTTCCAATACAGGGGGTGCCAGTTCGATCCCTGGTCAAGGAGCTAAGATCCCATCTGCCTCATGGCCAAAAAAACACAATGTAAAGCAGAAGCAATAGCGTAACAAATTCTAGAAGGACTTTAAAAATGATCCACATCAAAAAAACAAAAAAATCTTTGAAACAAAACCAAAACTTAAACTACACCATGGTATGGCAGGAGGTTTCTCTGTCTGCAGCCTTAGTCATTCAAGAGAACTACTGTTTCCCACTTGAGATACTAACTGGTAAACAATTCAGAATACCTACCATCTGCACTGCTACTGCAGAAAGTGCCCAAGCTTCTGCCAGTCTCTCTTTTGCCCAAATAACTGTGGTTTTATGGAGGACAAGGTTCTGCCACCATTCAAGGTCCTACCTAGATTCTTCAGAACTTGGAAGACAAGGGCCCTGGCTGAGGAAACTAGTCCTAAATTCCTCATGGAGACAGTTTTGTGAATAAATGTACCCACTATTTATGACTTTACTTTTCACTGGATGAGTAGTTCTGAATACCATAATGAATGAAATTAATAAAATTAACAGTAGGAAAAATTTAAAAAACTACAGAAGAGCAAAAACATCAAAACAAAAGCCTACTTTGTGTCATAATCAGTCTGTAATTAAAAAACAGCTACATAAGTTTTACATTTATATTTTACTTTGGGCATTCAGTTAATAGCAAACAAATTTAACAATATTGAGAGAAACGTGACATAACAGGGCTGATACAATTTTATTGAGGTTTTGTTTAGGAATGTAGAGTTATAAACTATATCAGAAATAAAGTTAAAATCTAAATGCTAAAGTCTTGTTATAAACTATTAGGAAATCTTGATAAAATAATCGATACTTGAAAAATAATTGTAAATCTCTGAGATACAAAATAAAATATAATTATAAATCATATAAATATAAAATAAAATATAATTGTAAATCATTCATCTTATCAGTTCAAGTTTTATTTGTGAATTTAAGAGAGTAAAACATAGGAGTAGTCTATGATAAACAACAATATCTATTGCGTGTTTAGTGTCTGCTGACTGCCACACATTATAATTACCTTCTTAACCCTACTAAGAATCCTAAGATGGTATTATACATGCAGTTTTACAGACATCATAACAGAGGCCGAGAGATAAAGTCTCTTCCTCCAGATTAAAGTGAAGTCTTTGACAGAGCCGAGTTTCAAACTCAGACCCCTCTGACGCATTACCATCAGTACTACTGGTAAAGCAACATTTTAGATATAGATGAGGGAGAAGAATCATTGATTGGTTCTATACACAAAGCACATTCTTACAAGACAAGAAGACTGAAGGTTTATTTTTATTCAGATAAAGGATTGTCTCAGATGGCATAACCTATGAGAAGAAAACAAAGCCATCAAACAAAACAGAGGTGGGGGATGTAGAAAAGCTAAGTCCTGAGCTGGTCCAAGGGTAATTGTTACATCACACCTGCGACCAGTCACCTTTAACCTGAGAAAGAATATTAGAATGAAAGAATGTTCTTCCTTGGGCCTCCTTCCGGAATATAAAACTCATAGTTTGTAACTATATTTTTGTTGCTCTTGTTGCCATTGCTATTGTGATTGTTACTATTTTCGGAGATGATTGCAACAAGAGAATAAGAAAGATGGGCAAACCTTATCACATTGCTTTTTGGAGTTTGTTTCATCTGCATCCACAATCTATTGAGTTAAAAGGGTGCTTTTTTAAAAATAGTGCTTGTTGTTGAATATTTAATTCAGCTTAATCCTGGTTGAGGGCACAGTAGTAATTTCAAAAGAGATTTTCAGTCAAAAGGGTAAAGCTCAGTAGTAGACCATTTGACTGTAAAAGACATTGGAAGATGGTGGGCACAAAACAGTGACCCCTGATTTGCAGTACTGGAAGGGGACCATCGTCCAGCTGAGAGCATGTGATTCAGTGTAATCTATGGCTCCTTTTTCAGAGATGCACACACACACACACTGACATATGTGCACACGTGAATTTTTCTCATCAACTCTGAAAACTCCAGGTATAGCCAAACATAATATGGCAGAAAGAAGGCAGCTCCATGACCACATGCTATAAAGTCAGATAATCTCTATTTGAATGGTGTCTCTGCCCCTTTATCCTTTTATTACCAGCCTGATTAATCCAAGTAGTTTCCCTCATTATAAAATAGTTATAATTCCTCCCTCCTGTAATTTTTTTTTACCTTTTTTTTGATGTGGATCATTTTATAAAGTCTGTTGAATTTGAATTTATTGAAATATATATATATGTATCTTCAGTCATGTCCGACTCTTTGAGACCCTGTGGACTATAGCCCACCAGGCTCCTCTGTCCATGGGATTTCTTAGGTAAGAATACTGGAATGGGTTGCCATTTCCTACTCCAGGGGATCTTCCTGACACAAAGATCAAACCTGCATCTTTCCTATCTCCTGCATTGGCAGTGTAATTGTTTTGAGGGATAAATGAGATAACATGTGTAAAAATATTTAGTAAAATAACTGGAAATCACTTAGCAACCAAGGGTATATAATATAATAACAA
>NW_011494937.1:396793-403018 GCF_000754665.1 Bison bison bison
ATTACTCAGAAGAATCACTACAGTTTATGGACATAAATTAGACTACGTTTTTCCAATTAGAATTTTTCATTAAAGATGAAAAATAGTGGATAGGTTCCCTGTCTCAGTCTCCCTTTCAGATGGCAGAAAGGAACAGTGGCAACATTTCACACGTCAAGGAAAAGCAAGGATAAAACTTGGCCCCTGAAAATGCCCTCCTTTGAAATTTGTTCATTACATCACTCTTTTTAGGAATTCTTCCAGTTCTCTGTTCTTTGTTTTTTGTCTTTTCCCATCCTCTGTTGGCTCATCTTCCCTCTGCCCACTCCTGTACATAAAATGTCTCCAACTATGCTTCTCACAAAGAAAAGTCTCCCTGATCAGGTATGTGTAAGAGAGGCTGCTCTAGACAAACTTATATAAATGTTCTGTGCCTCAGTCTGGCTTTCTGTAATTATAAAAGATGGCAGTAAGTTTAAAGTTACTGACAGATGAAGTCCAGGACTGTGGTCACTCTTTTTTTGTCACTGAGGTGCAGAACCACACCCATTAGAAATCTATGCAGCTGTGCCTAAGCCAGACTTGCTCTGGTGAAAAAACCCTAACAAGAACATGTCCCTGCACAGAAAGTCAATTCATCTGCTCCCATAATTTAACTTAGCAAGGACTTAACCCACAGACAGGGATGAGATTTTTCCTAGCAATGTTTATGGGTATAACACTATCAAGTAAGCAATTGCTTCCACAAAGTTTTTCAGCCATTGGATTTGCTTACTGAAGAAGGAAAAAAAAATGAAAGCTAGAACCAAATATCCAGTTTCTAAAATTAAAAGAAGATAGCCATAATGAAGCAAAAAATAAAATACATTTAGTTTTGCACAAAGTACTGTAACATGTAAAATAAAATTTATTTTTGCAGAGATGGCTAATACCTGTTATATAAAGAAAGCCCTTATCTACCTTCTAATTTGTAGATGACAATATCAGTAACAGTATTTAGAATATCATTTCATACAAGTTTCAAATATTAGAACATCTTGAGATATCTACTGTGTGTTAGTCACTCAGTCGTATCCGACTCTTTGCAACCCCATGGATTGTACATCCTGCCAGGCTCTTCTGTCCATAGGATTTTCCAGGCAAGGATACTGGAGTGGGTTGACATTTCCTTCTTCAGGGGATCTTTCCAACCCAGAGATCAAACCCAAGTCTCCTGCATTGCAGTCAGATGCTTTACCATCTGAGCTACGAGGGAAGCCCCTCTACTACAATGAGATATCTACTACAGTAATGAAATGGTAATAAAATCAGTTCTCCACGTCCCTTGGCATTTATTTCTATCCGCCTTTTTTTTTTTCATATTCCTACATGATCTTTAACATCCAGAGTCACTATAATTTAAGACAGTATCATTCTCCCCACTCTTTGCTCTGTCTCCTTGAGACCTAGCACAAAATAGCCTTGGAGAACCAGCAGAGTTGAAAGTGAAATGTATAGATGTTGACAGAGATTAATCAATGTGGGCTCTAAGATGCAGATGGCTATCTTGCTTAAAGTCATTTTTTCACTTCTGAAGTGTGAGACACTTCCATTCACTGTTCTAATCAGTAGTCTTTGTAA
Organism: Bison bison bison; assembly: GCF_000754665.1. Taxonomy (NCBI): domain Eukaryota; kingdom Metazoa; phylum Chordata; class Mammalia; order Artiodactyla; family Bovidae; genus Bison; species Bison bison. The sequence goes on from NW_011494937.1 coordinate 398,393, forward strand.
CTGATATAACCATGGGCACTTGAGTGGGTAAAATGAGGTGGTCCATTTGTCATTTATGTGGAGAAGGGGACGACAGAGGATGAGATGGTTGGATGGCATCACTGACTCAATGGACATGAGTTTGTGTAAACTCTGGGAGATGGTGGTGGACAGGGAGGCCTGAGGTGCTGCAGTCCGTGGGGTCACAAAGAGTCGGACACGACTGAGCGACTGAACTGAACTGACATTTACATATTTATTTCCAAATGTCTTTAAATGCCACAACCAACAAGAGAGGTTCTTGTGGTCCCTAATGAAAGGAAACACGAAAGAAGCTTGAGAAAAATAAGAGTTTGCAGTAAAATCTGCTTCTTTCTTTTATACTTTGATTCACTCAGTTGTAAGAATGATTCTGCCAGATGAAGATTTATACTTTCAGATATGTAGAACGATAGGAGACAGTTCTTTTGGTTTAAGGAGGCTATTAGTTGAAGTAGTAGAAGAAAAAAGCCTACAGGCTTGATTGAAAATCAGGGCATGGGTACACTGTTTTTGGATTTTTTTTCCCCACAGCTAGGAAACATTCTGCTTTCTCTGATACTGTTCACTAGATATTCTCTCTTTTTTTAGAAAAATAACCCAATCTCTTAAAGTGCAATGAAGTTATTTTTGTCCTTCTAGTAATTTTTTCAATCTCTAATTTTTTCAACAAGATGTATTTAAAAGAAACAAGAGGATGTATAGTTTATTATCAATATTCCTATGATTTTATATTTATCCTAATTGGATACCCCTATACAACATTTAAAGTATTTGCTACTTTTAAAAAAATCATTAACATATGAAACTGACAGACTTAATAGGTCTCTGTGAAACTAACACATTCTATCCTTATTGTATTATGCATTTGTATATTTATTCCTTTATTCATAATTGTGTATTGTATCCCTGGGCAAAAATGTAGTGAGATTATAGACAGAATCTCTGTGGGAAGAAAGATAGATAAACCCAAACATATCCATATAAGTGAGTGTACAGATGAGGAGGGGTCATGGAGGAGTAGGACCTAACTTTTGAGAGAAAGTAAAAGACTGTGAAAATAGATTCTGAGTGAGATGACACAGAGCAAGACATGGAGAACCAGAGGGAGTTAGAAGTGGAGTAGTATGCCAGAGGGAATAAAATTGAGTGTACAAAGATATCTTTGACAAGGCATCCTCCCTTTCCATTTCTTATTGTTAAATATAATTATGACTTTCACTCTAATGTCAAACCTTAATCCATTTTCCCAAAAGCTAATGGAATATTTTTTCAAAAATCAAATCTGATATTACTACCGTGGTTACAAATTTGCACTAGTTTCCTATAGACATTAGAAGAAAAAGCAGTCTTCATAAGTCCTGTTCTGATTTGGCCCATGTTCTATTAACCCTTTTTGTAGACAGCTTTCATAAACTTGAAATTTCATTTAGTAACATTAGTTTATATTGACAGACTTATAAGAGATATTTATTTAAATCCAATAGCTGTGTTTATTGTTAAAATGTTGAACACAAATATTTCTATGAATCCAACAGCTGTATTTACAAGAGGAATGTTGGAAATATTGTATATTGCATTATATGGGATTCTTTCTATGAGGACTCTTGAAAGAAATAGCTCTCTGGTCTTAGAAATAGCTGTGTTTCTTTAGAGGAACTCTTTGACTTCATCCTGTTATATATATTCTGGATCATATAACTAGTAGTTTGCCTCTTTGACTGGTCTAATGGAATGCTTAGAACTCAGAATACATTATCTTCATTAGGAAATGTTTAGGATATTAAGGCATTTTAAAAAAAAGAGGAAACTAATCTTACTATTTGCCTTTATCTTACTTTCCTTTGTAACTTATCTTGACCCTATTTTTTCCTCATCTCTTTCATCTATTTTCCCATATAGGTATAGTGTAAGAGTCTGAAATTCATATTGAATTCTCTCAAACAAGATATTACTTGAAAGGAGGGAAGGGGGAGGGAAAAGGAGGGAAGGGAGATAGAGAAAAGCACACAGTTCTCTCAACTGTAATTTTTACTCTTTAAAAGTTATAAAGGGAAACAGAAAAAACTATCCCTGCATACTCAAGTTATACATGTATATACTAGCCTTCTCCTCTTTGTTTCTGAAATGTATCTTTGACAAGCATTGAGACATCTAGACTTGGCAGATTATCTGAAAGACTGCTTTCATCTTTTGAGAATTTCTTTGGGGGGCCATGAATCTCCTATTCTCACTCTGGGTGATTCTGTAGTTGCCTAGCTGACCCCCAAAGCCAGGGGAGGTCACACAATCTAGTCTTAGCCATTTAGAACATCCCATTCCCGCAAGTAAAATGACTGATTTGGGAATAAAATCACAACTCAAAGCTAGCCAGTCAGAGCCCTCTGTGAGCTTTGCCACAGAACTTGTATTGCAGACCAGAAGAATGAGGAAAACCTCAAAGAGCTTCAGTTCTTGTCTTTCCGTTTGCAGAAGCCTTAGAATTAGGCCACCTCTGTTAGGATGGAGAGCTGAAAGCAGTAATAGAAACTTAAACTAATGCAATTACACTTTCTAGGTACCTAAGCCAATGATTATCTTTAGTACTTGTATCATTTGATTTAGATCTTTGTCATTTGCAGATTCGAGTGTCATTGATTCAAGCAGAGGAAAAAGGTCTTAGAGTCTAGTAACAATACTGCTACCCAAGGTTTCTCCTCTCCATGAACACACTATCTTTCACATTCTTTCTGCCACCTGTATGCTGGGAAAGCCCTCCAATCTCACTCTACCTTTATCTTATTATATAATTAGGTCCTCAAAGTAGACACTTTGTTTAATATGACACAGTGATTCTCCCATCTAATATGACACAGTGATTCTCCCGTCTGCAGTTTCCCTTCTCAGGTGTACTATGTGAATTACTGCAAGGAGTTTAATTATTAAATCAGGCTCACACAAATAATATATCTTACCCAGCACCAATTCTACTAACAATTCAAAGGATACAGGTAAGCCGAGATGTTGGGGTATAGTGGTTAGCATAGCTACCTTCCAAAGGATACAGGTAGGCATCAGGAAGAGATGGAAGTTACCAGGTGTCCATTTTCTAATGAGCTGTGATAAATTTTGCTTTTGGATTAACATGAAATTTTGAGAGTTTTTGACTCCTGCATTTTATATACTGTTAATTTCACAAAGAGGATAGTACTCACTTTACCCCCTCTCTCCAGCTAACCATGCTTGTTGTTTATTTAGAATTTAAAAAACCTAGATCTTAAGTATGTTTATAAGACAAGCTGGTCATAATCCATCTCCTCTTGTTCTAGGTGGGAAGAGAACAGATAATAGGTCTGTGACTAGCTCTGAGTGCCTAAGCCCCAAATGTAAAGCCTAGATGATATGTGGGATTGATAACAGTGTTACGTAAGTATTACCAAATTTTTACTATACACTATGCCATAAATAGAGGCTCACTTACAGCTAAAGGATGCTCCCTTGGCTTTACAGAACTCATAGTATAGTAGGAACAATATTTAAGTAAATAATACAGTGTATTTGTGACTAGAGCTAAAATTGGTACCACATGATTAAGTTAACAAAGATGAAGGATACACAGATCAGACTGAGAAATCCATCACACAGCTTTGAAGAGAAGGTACTTGACACTGAGTCTTTAAAGATAATAATAACTTGGCTAAGAAAAGAGAGGGTAGTCATACCAGATTCAGAAAATAGTACGGATACAGGAAATGTTGTCTGATAAGTCAAGTGATTTATGGTATAAATAGTTTGTTACGATGAAAGAAGAAAGTTTGTCAGAGTATGTTAAAAAAAAAAAACCAATGAAGCAAGTATGGCTTGGATCTAGGGTTTTTATTTTCATTTTGGAACGTAGGGGTTTACAATGAAAAAATTTAAGGTCACAGGGATATATTATACCTATATTTCCATTACTCTTCTCTTATTTTCTATTCAATTATTCACTATACTTTCAGCAGATATTAATATTTTTTTAAAGGCAGGCACTGTCATAGAGGCTGATTTTACAAGGATGAGTGTATAAGACAAAATCCTTAATTTTGCAGGTAAGTGGATAAGGAGAAGCAGATGAAAAGTAACAAATACTCATTATTGTAAAATATGACATTTGTGCCAAGCTCATATAGGGATCTCTGAGGATCAAAGGACCAGGTGGGACCTACCAGGAGAGTTGGTCAGTGAAGGCCTTTCTGTGGAAGTTACATTGAAAAAGACACATGAAAGAAGACAGAAAACCAGCCTGGTGACTCTGTATGATGAGCAGAAAGAACTCCATGAACTTCTAATGAACCAAATAATTTGGTGTACTTAAGGAACATATGGAAGCTAAGAGTAGAGTTAGGAACAAGTACAGGATGTTTTATAGTAATTCATGTGAAAAACGATAATGAGGCTATTGATAAAGTTAGCATTTCTTGAGCACATACTTAGAATGACATATAATTGCTAATATATACCTGTCTGACCTACCATGTTGCTGTTGCTGCTAAGTCACTTCAGTCGTATCCAACTCTGTGTGACCCCATAGACAGCAGCCCACCAGGCTCCCCTACCCCTGGGATTCTCCAGGCAAGAACACTGGAGTGG
>NW_011494937.1:403118-403429 GCF_000754665.1 Bison bison bison
AACTATACAAAAATGATTTTCATGACCCAGATAACCATGATGGTGTGATCACTCACCTAGAGCCAGACATCCTGGAGTGTGAAGTCAAGTGGGCCTTACGAAGCATCACTGCAAACAAAGCTAGTGGAGGTGATGGAATTCCAGCTGAGCTATTTAAAATCCTAAAAAACGATGCTATGATAGTGCTGCATTCAATATGCTAGCAAATTTGGAAAACTCAGCAGTGGCCACAGGCCTAGAAAAGGTCAGTTTTCATTCCAGTCCCAAAGAAAGGCAATGACAAAGAATGTTAAAACTATCACACAATTGCA
>NW_011494937.1:403529-403770 GCF_000754665.1 Bison bison bison
GCAAAAGGGTTGTCTGAGGAGGCCTTACAAATAGCTGAGAAATGAAGAGAAGCTAAAGGCAAAGGAGAAAAGGAAAGATATATCCATCTGAATGCAGAATTCCACAGAAGACCAAGGAGAAATAAGAAAGCCTTCCTCAGTGATCAATGCAAAGAAATAGAGGAAAACAATAGAATGGGAAAGACTAGAGATCTATTCAAGAAAATTAGAGATACCAAGGGAACATTTCATGTAAAGATGT
>NW_011494937.1:404478-404757 GCF_000754665.1 Bison bison bison
TGCTTTATTGACTACGCCAAAGCCTTTGACTGTGTGGATCACATAAAACTGTGGAAAATTCTTAAACAGATGGGAATACAAGACCACCTTACCTGCCTCCTGAGAAATCTGTATGCAGGTTAAGAAGCAACAGTTAGAACCGGACATGGAACAGCAGACTGTGTTCTAAATCGGGAAAGAAGTACGTCAAGGCTGTATATTGTCACCCTGCTTATTTAACTTCTATGCAGAGTACATCATATGAAATGCCGGGCTGGATGAAGCACAAGCTGGAATCTG
>NW_011494937.1:405055-406418 GCF_000754665.1 Bison bison bison
GAGTGCCTTAGACTGCAAGGAGATCCAACCAGTACATCCTAAAGGAAATCAGTCCTGAATATTCATTGGAAGGAATGATGCTGAAGCTGAAACTCCAATACTTTGGCCACCTGATGTGAAGAACTGACTCACTGGAAAAGACCCTGATGCTGGGAAAGATTGAAGGTGGGAGGAGAAGGGGACAACAGGATTAGATAGTTGGATAGCATCACTGACTCTATGGACAATCAGTTTGAGCAAGCTCTGGGAGTTGGTGTAGGACATGGAAGCCTGGCATTTTGCAGCCCATGGGCTCACAAAGAGTCGGACTCGGCTGAGTGATTGAAGTGAACTGACCAACTCTTATCACTGCAAGACTGAAAGTGACAGCAAGCAGATGACTATATGACTGAAGCGACAAGAGCACATTTCAGTAAGTTCCTTGGTGGTCTAAAGTGAAAGTAAGATTATGAGGATGGAGCAAATGGAAAAACTCATCAAAGACTTTTCTGTGGAAATGTGTAGGGCATGAGAAAAATAAGGTATCTAGAGTGAGTCAAAACCTTTGACTTGAGTTATTAGGTAGAGAGTGACAGTTTAAGTGAAATTAGGACAAATGGAAGAAGAGAGAAAAGTTCAAATTGGGGAATGTTCAGCTGTAGTGTCTGTGGATTTTGTAACCTAATGGTTAGATGGGTAGGTAGAAGAGACTCTGAGAAAATTTAGGAGATAGTTTTGAATTAGGAATTAGCATAAAGTTCTGGTGGTTGAGGTTTGGAAATTATTTTGGTTACTCATGATATATATATCGAAAGAAGAGAACCAGGACAGGAAAACTGCTGATTCTTAAGTGCCATTAAGGATGAGAATCCACTAAAAATCAGTGTCCCTACTGGATAATTTTGATTAAATAAACCAGAACAGGATAAAATAACATTGCACAAAAGAAAGGAGGAAAATATTGTTGAATGGTGGTTCAGTTTTCTTGTAATTCTAGAAAAATGTTGGAATGTCTGTAGTAAATAAAATCAACTAAAATAATGCACATGTGTCTAATACAATCACTTAATTTCACCTTTCATATTCTTTGGTCCTGCTCCCCTAACAGTGAGATGGAAAGTTTATATCAATGAGGGACGTGAATGCAGGGGCCAAATATGGCTGTTAAGGGGACTTCTCACATTATGGCTGAGACAAACCAAGGAAGAGCACTGAAGCTAAAAGTTTAGGGCTAGGCAGTTGTCAGGATTCGTAAGAAAAGGGTATCTACATAAAATACAATAAATAAGAAAATCTGTACAATGTGAATTTGAAAAATTCCTTAAACTTTTGTATAGTGGACATTATATTGACTTATTTTTCCTCCTTTTTAAAATTTTTTAAA
>NW_011494937.1:406518-406887 GCF_000754665.1 Bison bison bison
TTGATGGGGAAACAATGGAAAGAGTGAGAAACTTTATTTTCTTGGGCTCCAAAATCACTGCAGATGGTGACTACAGCCAGGAAATTAAGATGCTTGTTCCTTAGAATAAAAATTATGACCAAACTAGACAGCATATTACAATGTTGACATTACTTTGCCAACAAAGGTCTGTCTAATCAAAGCTATTGTTTTTCCAGTAGTCACGTATGGATGTGGGAGTTGGAATGTAAACAAAGCTGGGTGCCAAAGAATTGGTGCTTTTGAACTATGGTGTTAGAGAAGACTTTTGAGAGTGCCTTAGACTGCAAGGAGATCCAACCAGTACATCCTAAAGGAAATCAGTCCTGAATATTCATTGGAAGGAATGAT
>NW_011494937.1:406987-409063 GCF_000754665.1 Bison bison bison
TTTTAATTTTTTATTATTTTTTATTATTTTTTATTTTTTAATTTTTCCTTCTTAATGGATAGAGTAGAACAAACAGATGAGTTAGTTTTCAACTATAAATTACCCATTAACTTATGAGGGCATATGTCTTATTACATCATATTTAATATTCTTTTGATTAAATGGGACTATCATGTTTAAAAATGATACAAGAAGTGGACTTAAAACAGGTGCACTTTCTAAGGAAATTAACTGAACTTGATGAAAGACAAAAGAAATAATAAAATGCTTTTGTTTTTGTCTATACCTAGGATATAATAAAATTTTAAACACACAAGTATTATTGTATATTGAGAGTGCCATTGGACTAGATCCCAGAGAGTGATATTTAAGGCTTATTATTACTGAAGAGTAACACTGTAATTTTTTCCAGTTAGCTGAAGAGCATTATGAAACAGTTAACTGTGTGGCTAAGTTTAGACTACAAAGAACATTTCTGACCAGTCTAACATACATTTAAAAGCACTAAATATAACTTCTTAAAATAGATCCCTTTGGTACCTAGATAGAAAAGAAACTATTTGCTGAATTCCAACAAAACTCCCTTACAGTTCAAAGAGACAATTGAGACCTTCCTCTTGTATCAAATACTACAATTGGCCATTATACTAAATACTCAGGACTCTGTTTTAAAAAGCAATTTCTTGAAAAAGTGTATTTCGTCTCCAGGTCTAGACTAAATGGCCATTTTCATTTTTCACTTATAATAGTTCTCCCTCAAGCTAATAAACTACATGGGGTGCTTTACTGAGGTCTCTAAGTATAATTTTGAATATAATTCACAGAAAATAAAAATTTGGATTACTTTAATATTAGGGATCTTTATTGTGGAATATACATTTGCCACTGAATAATTAGGTGATGGTATAATTAATATCAATACCTCAGGAAGCATAACAATAATTTGTACTTTAGACAAATTCATTTTTATTAATATTGGGTATTGTACATTGTATCATCATTCAGCTAATAGTCATTACCCACCCTGTCTCTACATCACGGAATGAGTAGACTCCCTGTCCATTGGTTTTTGGCATGGGGAATTGACTTGATTGGAACAATGTAAATGTGGCAGAAGAAACTATGAATTCCGAGTCAAGAAACTTCAGAAGTTTCTGCTTAGCCATCTGGGAGCTTAACTACAAGCATGAGAAAAAATTTTCCCTGGTAGCCATTGCCCCTTCATGCTGGGTTCATAATGAGACCCATAGAAAAAACCCTTCACTCCACTTAAAGGCTGAAGCGGAGTTCTTGAAATGAACCACAGATGACTTGCAGCTTGAAATGGAATGGCATACACTAATGCTTAGGTAGAAAAAGGAGAAAGTTTTGTGGTAAGCCACTGACTTTGGGGGTATTTTGTTATGGAGCATTATCGCAATATCTGGCCAAAAAAATTTTTCATAATTGTTCCTTAGAATTCAGAATGTTTTAAATAAAATCCTACCATTTATTGGGTAATAAAAACACATGTTAATATTTGTAACATTTAAAGGAAATTTTCAAAAGACTATTTTACCCAATTTGTGTGAATAGTGTGACATAATTGCTAGATGATAAGCAAAAAACAGAACATTTGTTTGTATGTCTTATTTCTCAGTGACAGCTTTGCCAAAGTGTTAGATTCTCCTATTTGGGTAAATATTTTGCCAACTACGTAAAAAAGCAAGATGCATTTTTACTAGTATAAAGTATTCTACTTCTTTAAAAGATAGCACTGAAATGAAATTAGAACACTTTTCCTTTGAATACTTTTCAGCTCCATGTTATCACATTTTGAGATGGTGTATGAGACGATGCTCTGAAAGTGCTGCACTCAATATGTCAGGAAATTTGGAAAACTCAGCAGTGGCCACAGGACTGGAAAAGGCCACTTTTCATTCTAATCCCAAAGAAGAGCAATGCCAAAGAATGTCCAAACTACTGCACAAATGCAATCATCTTACACGCTAGCAAAGTAATGCTCAAAATTCTCCAAGCCAGGCTTTAACAGTATGTGAACCATGAACTTCCAGATATTCAAGCTGGATTTCGAAA
>NW_011494937.1:409436-409630 GCF_000754665.1 Bison bison bison
GCATCATGTGAAATGCCAGACTGGATGAAGCACAAGCTGGAATCAAGATAGCTGGGAGAAATACCAATAATCTCAGATATGCATATGACACCACCCTTATGGCAGAAAGTGAAGAGGAACTGAAGAGCCTCTTGATGAAAGTGAAAGAGAGTGATGAAGCTGGCTTGAAACTCAACATTCAAAAAACAAAGATC
>NW_011494937.1:409730-415510 GCF_000754665.1 Bison bison bison
ACATTACTTTGCCAACAAAGGTCCATCTAGTCAAAGCCATGGTTTTTCCAGTAGTCATGTATGGATGTGCGAGTTGGACTGTAAAGAAAGCTGAGCACCGATAATTGATGCTTTTGAACTGTTGTGTTGGAGAAGACTCTTCATAGTGCCTTAGACTGCAAGGAGATCAAACCAGTCAGTCCTAAAGGAAATTGGTCCTGAACAACTCATTGGAAGGACTGATGCTGAAGCTGAAACTCCAATACTTTAGCCACTTGATGTGAAGAACTAACTTCTTGGAAAAGACCATGCTGCTGGGAAAGATTGAAGATGGGAGGAGAAAAGAACGACAGAGAATGAGATGATTGGATGACCTCACTGACTTGATGGATGTGAGTTGAGCAAGCTCTGGGATTTGGTGTTGGACAGGGAAGCCTGGCGTACTGCAGTCCATGGGGTTGCAAAGAGTCAGACACAAGTTGGTAACTGAAGTGAACTGAACTGATCAGCTTCACAGGTGGCTCAGTGGTAAAGAACCCACCTGCCAATTTAGGAGACGTGTGTTCCATCCCTGGGTCAGGAAGATACCCTGGAGAAGGGAACGGCTACCCACTCCAGTATTTTGTCTGTAGAATTACATGGACAGAGAAGCCTGGTGAGCTAGTCCTTGGGATCACAAAGAATTGGAAACAACTTAACAACTCAACAACACAAATTTGTTTCTTACTGCTGCCATAGGAAATTCCCACCAGTGTATTTGCTTCAAGCAGCACAGATTTACTACCTCACCATTGGGTAGTTCATAAATCTTAAAAATATGTCTCATTGGGCTAAAGTTAAGGTGTCAACAGGGCTACATTCGATTCTGGAGTTTCTAGGAGAAAATCCATGCCCTGCCCTTACCAGCCTCTGGAGGTCATCCACATTCCTTGATTCATGGCCTTCCTCTTCCTCTACTATTACAGACAGAAACATTTGGCAAAGTATATCTCACATTGTCATCTTTCTGGTTCTCACTATACTTCCTTCCTCTTCCACTTAAAAGGATCTATGTGATTATATCAAGCTAATTAAAATAATCTAGGATAATCTCCCATCTCAAATCACCTGAAAAGCAATTTTCCATTTTCAAATTTAGTTCCCCCTTACCCTGTCACCTAATGTATTCACAGGTTCTGGGGATTAGGATGTGGACCTTGTTGGGGATTCATTATTCTGCACAAAATAGATGATAGTAAAATTTGATAATGCTCATAATGACATTATGTATGGGCTTCCCTGGTGGCTCAGATGGTAAAGCATCTGTCCACAATGCGGAAGACCCAGGTTCAATCCCTGGTTCAGGAAGATCTCCTGGAGAAGGAAATGGCAACCCACTCCAGTATCCTTGCCTGGAAAATCCTATGGATGGAGGAGCCTGGGAGGCTACAGTCCGTCGGGTTGCCAAGAATCAGACACAACTGAGCGACTTCACTTTTTCACTTCATAATGATGTTAGATCAAAACATTGTTTTATATACTCACACACTCTGCAGTGTAACGCATTGATTCACATCACATAATCTATTTCAACAGACTTCTCAGTTTTTTCTCATCTCTTTTAAAGCTGCATACATTTTGGGCAGGATATCCAAGCTTTATAAGCTCTAATTTTCTCATCTATATAATTGGGGATAATGGATAATCTACGTTGATTGTGAGGATAATCTACATCATTGACTGTGATTATAATGGATAATCTACATTATTGATTTATATGTTGTGAGGATTAAATGCAATAATATGAGTAAAGGCCATTAGCAAGTGTCTAATGTACATTAATTAATAAATAGTATCTATTATGTATATTATTAAGCTAAAATATTTGTGCTTTGTATGTTGGTATAGATTAGGTATTATGTCTGCTTATAACAGCTAGGTTGTTCTTGGATACGGCAGGCCAATTTCAAATTATGCATCTGGCTGTATATGAAGAACATACAAGCCAAAAAAATGAAGCTTGTATGATATAAATAATATTTTTGCACTGAATGCACATTAATCTGAATCATTAAAGCCAATTGCACACTCATTTAATACTACCCGTGTTACTTTCCAATTACATTCGTCTCTAGCTAATAATCTCAAAACAGGTATCTAACACTAAAGTCTTGATAAGTTGAAATCACTTTTTATTGATTGGGATACAAATACAAATAAGATTTGGGGATTCTAATATTGCTTGATAAAACCTCATTCTTTACAGATGAACAGCTTGAAATTTAATTCCAAATTAAACTATAATTACATCTCTGGCATTATTAAGGTATCAGTATTAGTTAATGACAATTTCCTTGAGATAAGATCTGACCATTTATCTTCCTAATCTATGCACTGCTCAGAGGCCTGCAGTACCCACAGAAGCCCTGGTAAAATCTTCTTTTTACAGCAGCATAGATTTGGAGAGTGAAGTGATTCTGCTGCTGCTGCTAAGTCGCTTCAGTCATGTCCAACTCTGTGCGACCCCTGAGACAGCAGCCCACCAGGCCTCCCCATCCCTGGGATTCTCCAGGCAAGAACACTGGAGTGGGTTGCCATTTCCTTCTCCAATGCATGAAAATGAAAAGTGAAAGTGAAGTCGCTCAGTCATGTCTGATTCTAGTGACCCCATGGACTGCAGCCTACCAGGCTTCTCTATCCATGGGATTTTCCAGGCAAGAGTACTGGAGTGGGGTGCCATTGCCTTCTAGAGGGTGTTATTCTTTTTTCCTTTCTTTCCTTGTAAATAAAGTTTATGTAGGATAAATCCTCTGGCATTACCATTGCAGGATTCTATACTGAGTGTTTTACAAACTCTTATTCATAAGAAATTACTTTCAGGCAACCTGTACTTAAAGTTGAAGAGAATAAACTGGGGTTATATTTTGTTATTCTAAAAGTTTACAAAATAAATTCCGAAAATATTTTTAAGTACCATTGAGGAGTGCAGGGTGTCTGAAGAAGGATAATAAGAAAAGCTTCTGGTCAGTGATGCTATTAATTTAAATTTTATAACTTCAAATAATTAGCACTTCATTAAAATATTTTTTCTGTATATTGTTAATAAACAACTCAAATATAAAAACTGAACATCAGTGTTAGCATGGGATCTTTCACTGAACTATTAGGTTGGTACAAATGTAATTGTGGTTTTGGACCGTAAATTTTGAATTATTATAACTAGGCTCAAACATATCCTTATTTTTCAAAATAGCCATTAAAATCAATATATTTTTGCCAGTGAGAGATAAGTTGGTTTATTTATTTAATCTGTGCTTCAGGATTCAATGAACTCTTGGAAAACATTTTCTGCCTCCTGCTGGTTGTGGAAGCATTTTTCCTGCAAAAAGTTGTGGAGATAATTGAAGAAGTGGTGGAGATAATTGTCAAGAGGTCTGGTGAATATGGAGGATGAGGCAAAACTTCATAGCCCAATTTGTTCAACTTATGTAGTGTTGGTTGTGTGATGTGTGCTCGGTGTTGTGGAGAAGAACTGGACCCTTTCTGTTGATCAATACTGGCTGCAGGCATTGCAGTTTTCCATACATCTCATCAATTTGGTGAGCATACTTCTCATACATAATGGTTTCATGGGATTCAGAAAGCTGTAGTGGAGCAGATGGGCAGCAGACCACCAAACAGTGACTGACCTTTTTTTGGTGCAAGTTTGGCTATGGTAAGTGCTTTGAAACTTCTTAGTCCAACCACTGAGCTGGTCATCACTGGCTGTCATATACAATCTATTTTTCATCATACATCACAATCAGATTGAGAAATGGTTCATTGTTTTTGCATAGAATAAGAGAACATGACACTTCAGAATGATTGTGAGGCTGGGGCAAAGACAGAGGACTTAATCCTTTTTGCTTCCCCCCAAATGCTTCTACACCCCAGTCAGCAGTATTGCTTTCTTCTAATAGCAACAGCTGAATAACTGCTTATCTAGCTGTTGAGATATCAGTGCCATTCTGTTGCCCTTTTAAGATGTCAAGGTCACAGGCCCAGAAGACCCCTCCTCTTAATTCAGAGACACCAGCAGCAATGGACTAGTGTCTTATTCTCAGGAACCAGAGTATCATTTCTATGAGATCCCTCTTGTATATTTCTAGGTTTTAATTATTTCAATCTCTTACCTTTGTTCTTTTAGCACTAGGGCAGTGGCCACATCCTTCCATCACTAAATTTGGAAGTTGCCTTGTTCTTTTTTAAAACTTTTATTTATTTAATTGAAGTGTAGTTGGTTTACTGCAGCATGCCAGGTTTCCCTTGTTGTTGTTCAGTTGCTCAGTCCTGTCTGACTCTTTGCTACCCTATGGACTGTAGCAGGCCAGGCTTCCCTGTCCTTCACCACTTCCTGAAGCTTGCTCAAACTCATGTCCATCAAGTCAGTGATGCCATCCTACCATCTCATCCTCTGTCATCCCTTTCTTCTCCTGCATTCAATCTTTCCCAGCATCATGGTCTTTTCTAATGAGTCAGCTCTTCGTATCAGGTGGCCAAAGTATTGTCACTTCAGCTTCAGCATCAGTCCTTTCAATGAATATTAAGGGTTGATTTTCTTTAGATTGATTGGTTTGGTCTATTTGTTGTTCAAGTGACTCTCAAGCGTCTTCTCCAGCTCCACAGTTCAAAAGTGTCAGTGCTTCAGTGCTCAACTTTATGGTCCAACACTTTATGGTCCAACTCTTACATCTGTATGTGACTACTGCAAAAACCATAGCTTTGACTATGGTTTGTCAGCAGGCATTTGTCAGCAAAGTGATGTCTCTGCTTTTTAATATAGTATCTAGGTTTGTCATAGCTTTTCATTCAAGAAACAAACATCTTTTAATTTCATAGCTGCAGTCACTGTCCACAGTGATTTTGGAGCCCAAGAAAATAAAGTCTGTCTCTGTTTCCATTGTTTCCCCATCTATTTTCTGTGAAGTCATGGGAACAGATGCCATGATCTTAGTTTCTTGAATATTGAGTTTCAAACCAGCTTTTTCACTTTGCTCTTTCACCTTTATCAAAAGCCTCTTTAGTTCCTCTTTGCTTTCTGCCATTAGGGTGGTATCATCTTCATATCTGAGATTATTGATATTTCTCCCAGCAGTCTTGATTCCAGCTTGTGAGTCATCCAGCCCAGCGTTTGCAAGATGTACTCTGCATAGAAGTTAAATAAGCAGGGTGATACACATGATCACATATAATTTGTTAAACTATGTGTGCTGTTTGATAAGATAAAGAATTTAACAATAGCAATCTTACAGGTCAAATTGATTTATTTTATTAACATATAATGAGTTTTATTTACTTATGGGCAAAAGCTGTAGGTCTTCTCTACAGGTTTTAAAAAGGTCCAAGAGAAAAAAATATTTAACCACTAAGGTGCTTTTATCTGCATGAAGACAAGCAAATTTACAAATGTTCAAACAAAATAATATATCACTGACTGGATCAGTATCTGATGTAAAATATTTGTATAATAAAGGTTCAAGTGCATGAACAGGTAATGATCTGCTTTATTCACAGTCTTTGTTAATGATGCAGAATACTCAGGTTTGGATCATTGCTCATGATTCATTTCTGTATGCAATGGGAATGTGGAAATAATGTTTGTTTATTGAGCACCTTGCTGCCAAATAATTCTTATTCTCAGTACAGTAAGATTCATTGTATTTTTTAAATGTACATTTATAAAGACATAAAATAGATTCATTAGGATTAAGACTTAATAATTTATTCAGTTTTCAGAGAACATGGACTAAGTGCCTTAGCAGACATTCTCAAATAAAAGGATG
>NW_011494937.1:415610-417351 GCF_000754665.1 Bison bison bison
AATAAAAGGATGAAAAGAAAGGTAAATCTCAGTCCTGCCTACCAACAATTCATGGTATATAGTTGAACAGCAAACAAGTAACTATGTACATAAAACAATTCCATTACCCTCACTTGACATGTGACGGAATACTCAGCTATTTAATAATCTGTCAAAAGTTTTTGAAGTGAGAGCATTGTGATTTGATCCTCAATTTACATTACTCTAAAGCTTCCTTTTACCTGTATCATTCTCAGAAATATTTGTTTCAAAAACTTAGCAGTTGCTAGCAGATGTTGTTCTTCTGAGATTAACTCTCTGTATGTTAGTGTTTAGCATTTTCAACAAGGTTAATACAGTTAAGTGCATAGATTACAGGTTTGATTATCCCTGAAATCCAATGTGCTTTGCCTATTCCTATGGGGAAGAGTGCCAGTAATGCCAACAGCTTGAGCATAATGAAAATCCCATGCCCTTCATGTATAAATCCCCATTATATAAAATTTCTATTTTGTAGCTGTTCTAAAGAACTGCGAGTAGCTTAGAATTTTAGAACATGTAAATTAATATCATATAATTCAACTACAAATCTTATTAAAACAGTCTAGAGACATTACGTGACTGGTGAATCAGAGTTTCTGTGAGGGCAGTTTTTGGATGAAATACACAGGCACTAACACGCAGTCCCTAAAAGGAACATTGAAGAATCACCATTCAGGACTCTGTTTTCATTATGTTACATTGCTGGATTTTGTTTCCTAATGATTTTCTTATGAAATCTTTATAAAAATTACTGGTAGAGGCCCATATTCTTTTAGAAAATATGTATATTAGTCAGTGAGAAAATTAATAGATATTCTAAAAAAGTAAGACAAGTAAAAGTGTATTATTTTTAAAACTCTAATAAACTGTGAATACTATGCAAAATTCAGGAATAATTAATTAGCTATACTAGTGCCCAAGAATAAATCATAAAATTGGACATATTAAAAATGTGACACAATCAATAAGCAATGTAAAGTAATAATCTTATCATTATTACAACACACAATAAATAGTTATTCAGGGATCCATATGTTAGGATATTTATCAGATTTTACTGAGTACCTTTGGTGGTGCTATATGGAAGGTAGCAAGTGAGAGTAGAAATTAGGGTAAATGGACAATGTCAAGTCATACAGAAAAAATGAAATAAAGAGTTTAGCCTCATACAGCCTGCTAAGCTGATAAATAGAATTAACAAAATTTATTGCAGCTGAAGTTCAAACAGAAAATTTTTAAAAGTTACATTTATCAAAACCAAGAAACCAACATTGGGACCTTACAGCAATCAACTTACAAATTCTAAACTTATATTTGGTAGATTTGCCACTAGTCTCCTTTCTCTGTTCCAGGATCCAGTCCAGGATTCCACATTGCATTTCTTATGACTATTTAGGCTCCTATGGTCTGTAGCAGTTTCTCAGTGTTTGTTTTTCATGACCTTGATAGTATTGAGCACTAGAAAAGGTCAGTTTTCATTCCAGTCCCAAAGAAGGGCAATGCCAAAGAGTGTTCGAACTATTGCACGATTGCCCTCATCTCACAAACTAGCAAAGTAATGCTCAAAATTCTCCAACCAGGCTTTAACAGTACGTGAACCATGAATTTCCAGATGTTCAAGCTGGATTTTGAAAAGGCAGAGGTACCAGTGATCAAGTTGCCAACATCCATTGGATCATAGAAAAAGCAAGAGAATGAAAAAAAAAAAATCTACTTCTGC
>NW_011494937.1:417843-418038 GCF_000754665.1 Bison bison bison
CTCATGAACGTGAAAGAAGAGAGTGAAAAAGTTGGTTTAAAACTCAACATTCAAAAAATGAAGATCATGGCATCCAGTCCCATCACATCATGGCAAATAGATGGATAAACAATGGAAACTGAGAAACTTTATTTTCTTGGGCTCCAAAATCACTGCAGATGGTGATTACAGCCATGAAATTAAAAGACACTTACT
>NW_011494937.1:418138-419674 GCF_000754665.1 Bison bison bison
CCATCCTTGAACCCCCTCCCACCTCCTCCCCATACCATCCCTCTGGGTCATCCCAGTGCACCAGCCCCAGGCTTCCTGTATCCTGCATCGAACCTGGACTGGCAATTCGTTTCTTATATGATATTATACATGTTTTATGCCATTCTCCCAAATCATCCCCCCTCCCTCTCCCACAGAGTCCAAAAGATTTTAATCATCACGCTGTACATAAGATTCTTGGAACTTAATCACCTTGAAACTGAAAGTTTGTATCCACTGATGGACATTATGCTATAAAAAATTTAAAATTTTATAGGACCCAGATAATTTAACATCCTATAAATTTGAAACAGTTACTAAATCTTCAGTGAATATATCTGGTTCTATTCTGAAGATTTATTTTCAACATTTTTGTGGTTTGATTAATTACATCACTATTAATTATGTCACTGATATTTTAAGTTTTACTTTTCCTTGCTGGCCTCATCCATTTCATAGGGCCAATAAATGAAATATATACTATTAAACATTTTTGCTTTCTATCACACAAATGATGGTAACACTGATAAAACTGGTAAAGCTGATAAAACATGCTTTATAATGGAAAACCTAGCAGTTTATAGGGACTCTGGATCACATGTTGACTATTAGTTAAATCAGCAATTTAAGTTTTGATAGGATAATTTTTGCATAAATATGTAAGATCCTGATGATAATATGGAAACCAAAATTAAAATGGTCTTTAATATTTAGATATTTTGGTTGAGTCTTGATGGGACAGTTGACTTCACATTACAGGTAGCTGTGACAAACCCTATTTACTTCATACTCAAGTAGTGGTTGAATTATTAAAGCATTAGCATACTTTTGTATATGTCTAACAGAATATCCAACTAAAAAAAAGAATATCCAACTAATAGTGACTAAATTAGTTATTAATATGGTACAATATTGGTGAGAGCTAATGGAATACTTGGAATGGTCATCAGTCTGGTATGCTCTGACTTACTGTGTTTATGTGAAAAGTAGTGACGTTAGATTAGACAAATCTTTACTTTCAAATATGCTTCAAAATCATGCAATTCCAATTGAATTCTAATGGCATTAGCCATTTATAGGAATGTTTCAAGATTATGTTCCTGACTAACTATCATTGGAATGAATTAAGGTAAGCCAGGAGGCAAATTCTGTTTTAGAATTGTCCTATAGAATATGGTTCTGATTTGGGTGGAGAAGCAGGAAATTAACTGATGGGAGAGGAGCTACTATCTCTGATGTAACAACACTGGGAGAGAAATGAAAACTTTGCTCCCAAGGCCACAATGGATGAGGACAGCAGACACATGAGAAGGTTGATTTCCACTCTTAGGGTTTCAAAATGTGTCTGGGCACATCCTTGTTTTTCATATGAGGAGCTGCAACAGTTTTCAATACCTCATATGAATAGGACCACCAATCAGTCAAAAACGAGGCCATCACAGCTAAGCCCTTAGCCCAGAGTGATCAGGATGACATAGAGTCTGTCAACACAAAGGAATATCTAGATCATGAATATCT
>NW_011494937.1:420221-423944 GCF_000754665.1 Bison bison bison
TTGAGCCCCCAAAAAGAAAGTCTGACACTGTTTCCACTGTTTCCCCATCTATTTCCCATGAAGTGATGGGACCAGAAGCCATGATCTTCGTTTTCTGAATATTGAGGTTTAAGCCAACTTTTTCCACTCTCCTCTTTCACTTTCATCAACAGGCTTTTTAGTTCCTCTTCACTTTCTACATAATACTTATTTTCTTTTCGTGGTGGTGGTTTACTTGCTAAGTCGTGTTCAACTCTTGTGACCCCATAGACTGTAGGCCACCAGGTTCCTCTGTCCATGGGGATTCTCCAAGCAAGAATACTGGAGGGGATTGCCATTTCCTTCTCCAGGGGTATCTTCCCAACCCAGGAATCAAACCCAGGTCTCTTGCATTGCAGGCAGATTCTTTACCAACTGAACTACCTATTGATAAAATATGGCTAAATCCATTGATATAAACAAAGGAGAACTGAAAAACAATCTATGTAACTTAGGCCAAGATAGAAGTCATTCTGAAAATGATGTATAAAAACTCCTTTGAAATAGTTTCCATTTCCATAAACATTAATGAGAGGAAAACTGATATGCTCAAGACTTGATTTCCTGTCATTGGGAGCAGGTTTGTTCTAATTCATTCATTCATTCATTCTCTATCTATCTATATAGAGACAAACACAGACATATAGTGGTGTGTGTGCACAGATGTGAATGTTATTTAGACTTTAAAAATTATTATATACAAGTTTAAAAAGTACTAGTTTATCATTTATTGATTTAAATAATTGACTAGTGGATCTATGTGTGATTTACAAGTTTACATCTTTCAAGTTGGGACAGAAATTTATAAGAATTTTATCAGGTCATGATTATTAAATGGGAAGATAAAGTTACAAACAGAAACATGTTTCATAAAGTTTCTTACTGTCCTTTCTAATTATGGGCACAAAGTTAATCTCGTCTTTCAGTCCTGGTACCAGGACATAATCAAATTTCCTTATTTAAAATTCAAACAATTGTAATTAATCTTAATCATTCTGTTTACAGGATGGCAGTTAGAAAGTGCTTTAAAATTACAGGTTTTAACAAATGAAATACACTTTAGATTCTGAGGGAGCACGTTTTTATACACCCATGTTATGTTACTTGGTAGATTAAACTTGTAGGTCCTGAACCACCTGCTGTGATGATGGATTTAACACTTCATAATGAGTGCTAAGTAATATTTACTGTGTATCCTCATTTGCATTAAGTTGCTTTATGTTAGAGAAAGAAGAACCTTATGTTGAGTTTATTAGAGTAGTATTACATTTAAGACCTCCAGACTTTTCCCCATCTGTTAACTGAAATAACTTTTACTTGTGAAAGCAGACCAAAATAAATGTACTTCAATTAAGCTACTTGTTTCATAGCCATGGAATTTATTTTACATTTTCTGTCTCAGTGGGAATTGGAGACTATGCAGAGGTAATGATGTCTTTATTAAACTACTTGACTCCATTCAAGACAAAGTAAATATGTTTAATGAAAAATATTTTTGTAAATTAAGGACAAACAATGCAAGAAAAGTAGAAAATTTGCTGAAGCATGTAAGTAATAAATCTTATATAGCATCTATTTTTTTTTGCTTTTTATATAAATAACATTTCTGAAGAAAATAGAGTCAAGGTTAGTGTTTCTCCTCTGAACTCATTTTAGCACTCATTTGTTTACTCATTTAATTCAGTTCTAGTTATTGAAAATTGTAGAGTCTTTTTATCAAGAGTGCTGACAAGTAGGTAAGTCAAGGGTAACCTTCATTTTTAAAACATGTATGTTCAGTTGAATTATCACATTAGCTACTTTTTATCACAACTGAATATGTGTGAATCCTTGGCTACTGCAATTAGTTCCTACAAAAGGTCAAGTGTGGCCAGATATTGGTCATCAAAAATGTTTTTCTCTTAATGCTCCAAGTCTTTATCATTAATATTTAATGGAAAATATCTTTCCTGCAATAGCCACAAAAAACGTATCAGACCTACCTTTCTATTTGTTGTTTGACAGTCTTCAACTTCATACCTTTATCCCTATTAACCTAGACCATTCATAGTCTATGTATACATATTATTTTTAAAGTATCAAAACTAACTTGCTGCAGACAAGGTTGTGAACCTATGAATATGTTTTTAAGTGACTTATTTCCCCATTTATTATTTTTTCTAGATTTCTCTCAACTCGGAAGGTCACATTTTTTTTTTCTATTTTACCACTAACAAAACTACTCTAATAAAATACCTGTCTACCAAATCATTTTATAAATAAGGTCATAATTTCTGAGGATTAGGCTGTACTTTAAACAAAGAGAAGAATTAGTGGTTCCTGATTCTATTAATGAAATTTCAGGATTGGGGGGCGCTGGTCAGTGAGATCTTTTAAAGAATGGAAGAGCTGCTTAAACCATGTGAATAGTTTCTTACCTATTCTGTGGAAGGACTATGTTTTAAATGAGAAAAATAGCATAGTTCCAGAGTGTGAAGTCACAATGTTTATATCTGTCCCTTATTTGTAAAATATTTAAAGAAAATTTTGATCTCATTTGTAAAGGCAACATCTACAGAACCATCATAAAGAAGAGTTAAATATACTAGACTGCATGAGCTGTCAAGTCAAAATTCAGTCATTTTGCTCAAATTGCATGAAATTGGATCAATCAACTCTTCATTATATATGGCCTTTATATTTATAGATTTTATCAATAATTGTGCTATTGTTAAAATACTTAAGAAGCTTGGAATATAAAAATTCCCTGTTTTACCAGTGTTTAAGTGAAGGATATAGAGAAATTAGTCTATAGAGAATAGCTATGAAAATTTGTTAAATGACTGAGGAATTTGTCAGTAAATTATATTTAAATATGTTTATTTTAAGAAAGATAATTAGGATAATTTATATCACAGTACAGAGAAGGCAATGGCAACCCACTCCAGTACTCTTGCCTGGAAAATCCCATGGATGGAGGAGCCTATTAGGCTGCAGTCCATGGGGTCGCTTGGAGTCGGACACAACTGAGCGACTTCACTTTCACTTTTCACTTTCATGCATTGGAGAAGAAAATGGCAACCCACTCCAGTGTTCTTGCCTGGAGAATCCCAGGGACAGAGGAGCCTGGTGGGCTGCCGTCTATGGGGTTGCACAGAGTCGGACACGACTGACGTGACTTAGCAGCAGCAGCAGATCACAATAAGGCTTTTATAAATCTGAACTGTGGGAAAGCTTTCCTTTAATAATACTTGTAATATTCAGGTCTTATTCTTAAAAGAATTTAAAGCTGACTTAACTTTGATGTTACATGAAATGCTTTCTTCTCAAAATCAGCTTAGCATTAGTACTCACTATAATTGTTGAACAAGTCATGTCAGTATACAGAAATACCTATTTCTATGCATATTAATACAACAACATTACAGCTAAACATGACCTCAATGCTTTCAGTGTCGGACTTCGACTAGCCCTGTTGGGATTGTTAACTCTGCCTGCTTCTGCTATGCTATATTTTCTTAAAAATTCCCAAGCATCTTTCAGAAGTGATTAGCAGTCACCAAAAAAGAAGTTTTTTTTGTTTTTTTTTTTAAAGCTAGGGAATCAGATAAAAACAAATTTCATAGCTCAACATTATACCATGCATTTTTGCTCTCCATAGAAGTAGAAGAATCAGAAATTATGCCCCATTCATGATATTCTATAAACATTTAGGAACTTCATTTC
>NW_011494937.1:425403-426434 GCF_000754665.1 Bison bison bison
GGGAATAATATCACAACCTTAAAGGTCATCCTCAAGGGGTCTGAGCTGCACACTGGGCTCCCCAGCCTGAGGATCCTGCACTAGGAAGAGAAGCCCTCAGAGTATCTGACATTGAAAATTACATACAGTTGTGCACAGCAATGAGACAGAGGGAATATGTTCCAAATGAAGGAATCAGCTATAACCTCACACAAAGAGCTAAATGAAGTAGAGATAAGCAATCCGTCTGATAAAGAACTTAACATAATGATCATAAAGATGTTGAAAAAAATTGGGAGAAGATTATATGAACAGGATGGTAAGTTGGAAGTTTTTAACAGAGTTAGAAAATAAAAAGATACAAACAGAGATGAAGAATACAGTATCCAAAAATAAACTAGAAGGAATGCACAGTAGAAGACAGAAACAGCAGATAGATGATCTAGAAGACAAAGTAGTGGAAATTAGCTGTAGTGAACAGGGCGGGGGTTGGAAACAAACTAAAAAGGGAGATACTTCAGCAATCAGAAAAGAAAAAGAAATCCAGATTTGAATGGAAGAAGTAAAACTGTCTATTGTCTGCAGATGACATAATACTATAAAAAGAAAATCCTAAAGATGCTACCCTTGTGCACTGTTGGTGGGATTATAAATTGGTATAGCCACTGTGGAAACCAGTATGGAGTTTCCTTAAAAAAAAAAATACAAAATGAAACTACCATATGAATCAGTGATTCCACTTTGGGTATTTATCTTAAGAAAATAAAAACACTAATTTGAAAATATATATACCCTAAAATTTAATTTAGCATTTATTTAGGGTATCCAAGATAGGGGAGTAACCTAAGTGTCTATCAATAAAGGAATGGGTAGAGTATGTGTGTATATTTTTGCAATGGAATGTTAGTCATAAAAAAATCTTGCCATTTGCAACAACATGGGTGAATCTACAGGGTTTTATGTTAACTAGTATAAGTCAGAAAAAGACAAATGCTATATCATTATATGTGGCATTAAAAAAACTTAACAAACAAAATGAAATAAGATTCATA
>NW_011494937.1:426566-426807 GCF_000754665.1 Bison bison bison
GTACATGGACATTTATTTTCTGCCTTTGCCTGTTTTTCCAGTCTCCTCTTCTGAGCCTCCCAACCTAACCTATTACAAAACAATCTAGATGACAGTGTGTGTGTGTCTGTGTGCTGATTGCTGGATTGAGCATCTATACTGAAGGCCTCTCAGTTTCAGTGGTACTTAACACAGACAAACTGAATATCATGGAGCAGTATTTTGCTCATGTTAATCATTTTGGGAAGCTCTGTTAAAAAAA
>NW_011494937.1:426907-429896 GCF_000754665.1 Bison bison bison
TAAAAAAAAGTTTAACTGCAGGCCATATAGCTGTAACAGGAAGTATTGCTTTTCCTTATTCTTTGTTACATGAGTTTTTTTTTTTTTTTTATCTGACCTGCCTGTATTTTGAAAGAGTTCCCAGTTATCCAAATAAACCAACAGAGTTTAGATTGAATGTGTTGTAGGCTTAATGGTGATTAATTAATGGCCCTCAGAAGAGGGCCTTGACACAATCAATGGTAGATTGGCTACTTCCAGATGAAAATGGTTTTGCTCCCCAAAACAAAAGCATGTTAAAGACTACTATTAATCTGTACCCAGTGTGATGTGTGTTTCTTCTCTTCCCTTTTGGTTTGTAGAGCTTAAAGGAGTATTCTAATATGACACCTTTGTCCTGGACTAGTGTTTTACTGTCTAGGTACTTATTATGCTATACTGGACAGTTCACTTATCACCTACCCAAAGGCTAAATGGTGGGAAAGAGATTGAAAGCATTTGGATAATATGGTAAAGAAATCTGTCAAAAATATAATAAAAGTGCACAAAACAAATATGTAACATTTACTTCAGATTTCTTATAATGCTGTATATTTGTATAAAAATAATACACTATTAAATCAACATAGCACTTTTAAGGAAGAGTTCTAAATAAGGTTCTGTGGACTGGTTGCAGGATAGGGTTCCAGTAGATTGTGAACAAACTGTGCTCATGATCAAAATCTTATGTGTATGGTAATATGGGAAGTTTTCTTGGAAAAATGACCATAGTTTTCATCACATTCTCAAAAGGTTCTGAGACAGTGCCTCTCAAAATAACATCATCTTTGCATTACATTTCTCAAAGCAATGTACCTTGACTGTTTCTTTTCTTTTAGAAAATAAAACACCAATACTGTATAGTAACGCATATACATGGAATTTAGAAAGATGGTAATGATAACCCTATATGCGAGACAGCAAAAGAGACACAGATGTATAGAACAGTCTTTTGGACTCTGTGGGAGAAGGTAAGGGTGGGATTATTTGAGAAAATAGCATTGAAACATGTATATTATCATATGTGAAACAGATCGCCAGTCCAGGTTCGATGCATGAGACAGGGTACTCAGGGCTGGTGCACTGGGATGACCCAAAGGGATGGGATGGGAAGGGAGGTGGGAGGAGGGGTTCAGGATGGGGAACACATGTACACCCATGGCTGATTCACATCAATGCATGGCAAAACCACTACAGTATTTTAAAGTAATTAGCCTCCAATTAAAATAAATAATTTTTTTTAAAAAAGAAAATAACAGTGTGGAGAGAAACAAAATTATCATTGTTCTTATTTATTCATAGGAGAATGAGAGGCATGAATGTTAAGGAACTGGCCCAATCTTACAGGCAATAATTTTAGAAATCAAGCTGAGGTCCCAGGAAATTTGATGGCTAGTTCAGTGATCTTTCTTATAAGATGAAGGATGATGTAGTTAATTTTAAGCACATTGGATACACTTCTTTAAAAGTAAAACCATAGATTCAAATTTATTTTGTCTGAAAAATAGATGCAAAATGTTTCTGCTTAGAAGCTGTCACTTGATTTGCCCAATAGATCTTGGTCTAATACTATAGCCCATATCCCTGTAGTGTTATATTTTGGATTCTGGGAGGAAAGAATAGTGCTTTATGAATAGTGTGAATATTGAATTCTGTGGAGAGTCAGAGGATGAGGGGAACTTATTTGTAAAGCAGAAGCCCTGAAAGAGCAATATTTCAGGTCTTTGCCCTCAACAATAAAAGAAGGCTATTTGATAAGCAAAGTCAAAAGGACTGTCCTTTACACATGAAAGGCAGTACAATACTGATGTATCCAAACAAAAGATTACAGAAATAAAAATGAGTTTTTGTTTTTGTATTTTTTCCCTGTTTTGATTTGGCTTGACTTTTTGACCCCTCAACTGAACATTCAGCCAGCACTAATAAAATAGGGAGTAACTTTTGCCACCAATGAAAAGTAATATATCTTTTGGATGTCCCAAAGTTAGGGGAAATATACAAGATTTTAAGACTGAAATAATTTTTGGTTAGTAATAAGGTAACATTGCCCACATGCAAATATAAGAAATGAGATTTGTGTAATGGATTGAAATAGGTGACCAAGTGAAAGATCTTACTGTCTATCTAATTCTATCAGGCCAGGGCAATATTGATAATACTACCACTCAAGCCTCCTGTATAAAAGTTTAAACATGTTTTGATACATCCTTCTTGTTATGAAAAAGAAACTCCTTTATTGCAGTGAGCTTTTAACTTCTTCAATTCACAAAATATGCATTACCTATCAAGATTCAACTAAAGAAACATAACCCATAGGAGATACATATTAAGGGATTTATTGTAAGCATTTGGCTTACACGGTTATGGTGTTTGCTAGTTCAGTCTCAAATCTGTTGGACAGACCACCTGGGAAAGGGCACCTGGACATTTTTTTTCCTTAAATCTTGGCTCTTCTCATAAGGTATTTTGACAAATTGAATTAGGACTACCTAGATATCTAGCATAATCTCCTTTACTTAACATCAGCTTATGATTGATATTAATTATTGCTACAAAATAACTGCAGAAATACTTATAAGTGTTTGATTGACTACCTAGCCACTGTATACTAGTCAAGTTGACACATAAAACTGGCCATCACAATGTATTACTTATTCATTTGGCACTTAGTGTATTAAGTATTGCCTAGACTAAGTTAATACCATTCATTCCCATGACTGTACTAGTCCAAAATTGTTCCAAACCCCAGATGTCAGCACAGTTTTCCCCTAAAGAGAGAATCAATATATTTAGGTTTGCAGACCATATGGTTTCCATCATAACAAAAGTACATAAATGAATAAGTGTGTTCCAATAAGACTTTACTTATGGAAATACGTGATCTTCCCTTGGGCTACAGTTGACTTAACTTCTGCTGTAAACCTGCATTTAAATTCTTAATATCACCATGGATTATGGAGCACTTGTGAGC
>NW_011494937.1:430577-431852 GCF_000754665.1 Bison bison bison
GGTTCAAACCCTGATCTGGGAAGATCCCACATGCTATGGAACTGAGCCCATGGGCTACAACTATTGAGCTTGTGCTCCAGAGCCCGGGAGCCACAACTACTGAGCCCACATGCCAGAACTGCTGAAGCCTATGCACCCCAGAGCCCATGTTCTGCAGCAAGAGGAGCCACTGCAATGAGAATCCCATGTACCTCAACTAGAGAGTAGCCTTCACTCCCTGCAGCAAGATAAAAGTCCAAAGACCCAGCATAATCAAAAATGAATAATTAAAATTAAAAAAAAGAAAAAGAAGAAACCAAGTTATCTGCTAGATACTGTTGGTGACCTGCCTGGTACTAATTCTCCCTTTTCCTTGTGTACTCCAATTAATTTTTAAAGATGAATCTCTTCCCATGTAGACCATGCACTTTGAGGAGAACAGTTCTGTGTAGTTTGAGGAGTAATCTTTAATGTTCTAAGAATAATCTCATCTGCCTTATTATGGATACAAAACAAAACAAAGATGCTTTATTCTATAAGAAAGGAAGATGAATATATATATACATATATACATATATATGTATATATATATATATAGCCACTGTATCCTAGTCAAGTTGACACATAAAACTGGCCATCACAATGTGTGTGTGTGTGTATGTGTATGTGTATATATATGTATATATATATTTCACAAAACTTCCCATTTGCAGATCATTTCTCTGACAACTAAAGCCTAACTTATTAAATGTTTTCTTAGTATAAGAACTGCATGAGTTCTGTGTACTAGATACAAAATTGGGAAGTAGATTTAAACAGTTTTTAAAATTTTTAACAGATTTAAACAGTTAAAAATATCTGTGGAAATTAAATAACCCAGTTAAACTAAGACAGGGCTTAAATAAGAGTGTAAAATAGAAGTTGTACTATATCCCTATTTGGCAGTTTAATGTTTCTACTATAATGCTAAAGTGTAAATTTTATTTTAAAACCTAGACTTACATGTGAAGCAGTCCAGTGGGGACACATTTATAGAGAAAAGTTGTTTTCATTTTGTAGACATACACCATGGTTCTGTTCTGTTCTTTTTACTACATGGAATGAATGTCTATATCCAGGAAAAAATATGTTGCTTGAAATGATATGTAGCAAATGATTTATTTTGGGTATACTTTGAAAAGTGTATGTGAAATGCTAAGGAGGTGAATAGCTATGAAGTGGCTTAGCCCCTTCTCTAGAAATTATGTGTTTTGTAAATTTAGTGTACCTGCTGATGTCTGTTTGCAATTTATATTT
>NW_011494937.1:432368-433211 GCF_000754665.1 Bison bison bison
GGGTCCCTGGGCCTGAATCTCCTCTCTATTCCAAGATTTACAAGAACGTTCACTCTGGGCATTGCTGATGGACCAACATTTTTTTTTTTTTTAAATAGATAAGTAACTTTCTTTTTTCCACAATATTTATTGATTTAGCTGCATCTTAATTGTGGCATGCATGATCCTTGTTGAGGCATGTGGAATCGTTAGTTGCAACAGGTAGGATCTAGTTCCCTGACCCCAGGGATCAAACCCATGTCTCCTGCATTGTTAGGCAGATTCTTTACCACCCAGCCACCTGGGAAGCCCAGCGTATCACAGACCAAGAGATGAGCTTCTCAGGATATGCTGAGTCCAGTCCAGATCAGATTATCCCTGCAGATACCTGAACTGAACTCATGTTTCTATTTGTTTGACCCTGAAGTTTTGTGATTGTTTATTATATCATTGTAGCACTGGAGACAATATGGATTATGCCCAAAAGACTTCTTGTATGCTGAATTCTCCACCTGGCAACTAGTCTTTATGGGGGCTCTTATGAATTTTAAAATGTGTAGACATGCCTAGATGAATATCACTCAGAGGCCTTTACTCTTGCCTGATCACCCATCCCTGAAAAGATGACCTGCATTTTGTGGTCATTCATATTCTAAACCCACACTGCCCTCTCTAACCACAGTTAATATGACTGTGTCAACTCTGAGACAGATTGTGGGAGGCTTCTGTATTCAACAGCTGCTGGCAGACAAGACAAAGTTTGTAGGGATTATCCAGAGCAAGGTCTGGATAGAACATAGCTGTGTGTCCATGTGTATATTTTAATCGGTAACCATGTGTGTGCTTTCTGGAGGGTATGCAGAT
>NW_011494937.1:435352-435892 GCF_000754665.1 Bison bison bison
AATATTATGCCATTTTACATAAGGGACTTGACCATATTCAGATTTTGGTATCCAGGGGTATCCTGGAATCAATCCCCCCATAGGATGAAGCAAAGAAAGCCATTAAAAAATGAAGTTGGAGAGATGGGGGAAGACTTCAAAGACTGTGGTATAGGAAATTTGTGGAAGAGCACATCAAGAATAAGAGAAGCTGAGCTTTGTTTTTTGTCAAAGGAGAACTCATGTAATAGTAAGACATGGTCTTTGGATTCAAAAATTAACCCTCCATTCTTGACCTTATTCTGGTTCTGAGAAGTTTCGTCAGCATCCAAAATACTCTGTTAATTCCATATTAGTAATAGCTTCAACAGTCTTGTCAACTTCAGTCAATATGTCTTCCTCTCAGTTGTTGTAATTGTTGCATGAATTTTAAAACACAAAATAATGATCATCTATTTTAATAACTTGATTTGGGGGGCACAGAGTGTAAGAATTCAACATTATTTTATTCCTGTGACTCACCAAAGAGTTTGGATAGTTCTTTGATTTACAGAAATAGTC
>NW_011494937.1:436073-439273 GCF_000754665.1 Bison bison bison
AAAAAACATTGGCAGAAAATGAAATAGTTTATCCAAATGCACAAAGGCAAGGAAAAGAGCTATGGAGGACAGAAACCACTTTATTATGATTAGAAGATTCTTTGGATATAATCAGCTGTCCTCCCAGGCACTCTCCTTCTTAAAACTGAAGGGTGGGCTACTTATTTTTTCAAGTCCCTGACAGGTTCCTGAATGTCATTTCCCTGTCATTATTATGCTGTCTTCTCAGACTACATCCTACTCAGTGTGAACACCTACTAAGCACCTCACCATCCTCTCACATCAGGATTTTGACCCTGATCACAACTTCTTTCTCACCCCCTAGGTCTGTGATCATTCTGGGAAAGTTGGAGATCATGTGCTTATCCATCCACCACATGGGCCTCTCAGCTATTGACTAATATCAAGAATCTTTCTTATGAACCCTACTCTTAGTTTTCTTTTAGTTTCAAGAATGGAGCTTCCCTGGTTGCTCAGTGGTAAAGTATCTGCCTGCAAGGCAGGAGATGTGAGTTTGATCCCTGGGTTGTGAAGATCCCGGGTAGAAGGAAATACCAACCCACTCCAGTACTGTTGCCTGGGAAATCCCATGGACAGAGGAACCGGTCGGGCTACATACATTCCATGGGGTTGCTAAAGGGTCCGACACAGCTTGGTGACTAAAACAATTTCAAGAATAGTAATTCCCCTAACTGTAAGAATCTTATTCCTCAAGGTATAGAAGAGATGTCAGTCTATTTTCCTTCATTGCTCTCAGCTTCTACTCAGGAAATTTACTTAAATTAGAATGGCTTCAATTTTGGCATCAGGTCATATGACCCTACCCTTTCCAATTATAGTTCTTTTGAATGGGGAGAAACTAACTCAAAGCCAGGCAATCTATTGCCAACCACCAGGCAATCAGAACCTCTGATTAAGGAATAGTCATTGTAGCTGGGAGACACTGAACACCCAAACAGAAAGATCTGGTAAAGTAAGATCCAGAGTCAGTATATAACAAGCCAGAAAATTTGCACTTGTCAAAGTTATGAAGGAACAAACATTAAAAGGTTTTCAGACATGAGCAGTCTTCAGAGAGGACAGTGGAACAGATGTAATAAAGAAACACGGATGAAAAACTGTGGTCAGAAAGTCAGAGAGAAATTGAGAGACTGCATTTTGACGATTTTCTATTCCCCATGAGGCTCAGTTATAGTTTCTGCAGTTTTCTGTTCAGTGTGATTCACCTATATTTTTATAATGATCTCTTTGTTTACTTGAACTTGCTTGACTGTACTTCTGCCTTTTCCTCAAAATGATCTCTAACCAATATAGATATTACCTCTGTTTGTTTCTACCACTGCATTCAGACTTGTGAAATATACACGTAAGTGATCAAGAGCCTTCTCCATTCCCATTTATGCTGGCGAGAATAGCAATCAAAATCAGTTGTGGAATTTCAGCCTTACAACTCCTGAAAAAAATTTTTTTCTTGTTCATTCCTAAAACTAAGGACCAATATTTATCATTTTGATTGTTTAGACAGTAAAACTGTCATTGTGTAAAATATTAAATCTTTTTCAAGTCATGCTATGACTTCATGTTTTGCAAGGATGTCTGACTTATGAGCCCTAAATTATACTAATAATACAGTTTTTATATGTATAATATAAAAATTTCATGAGTATAAACATTTTCTCATTTTGTTTCAAAACAGGAAATAATATTTGACATTGTAGAAAAGGGATGGGCGTACTGTGGACCAAACCTAGCCTGTCACCTTTTTAAAATAAAGTTTTTTATTGTACCTACACCCATACCCATTCTATATATTGTCTGTTGCTGCTTTCATTCTACAATGGCAGGATCAAGTAATTGCAATGAAGACCATATAACTTGTAAAACCTGAAATATTTCCTATTTAGTCCTTCACAGAAAAAAGAAAAAGTTACTTACCCCTGCTTGTAGAAATATAGGACACATTATTTATCAACTTAAACACTAGTAGAAAACATAAGTGACTTAAGTGGGGCTTAAGTTTCTATATATTTACTGGATTATGAACTCACAAAATGCTCTACCTTCTTCTATGGAATAACTGGAATAATTTTTTTTTCTGCACAGAATCATGATAAGCAGGGAAGGATTGTTTGGTGATTTTAAATACAAAGCGTCTTTAATAAAATGATGAGACAGATGGTATTTTATTATCTGCAATGAATAAAGTTAAAACAAAGAATTCAGTTCAAAGAAATGAAATTCATTAGGAAAATTAAGAAATAGGAAAGATGGGATTGTATTTAAAAGTATAGGATGGCTTCAAAGAAGCTAAGTAGGCAAAATTATAAAATTACAATGATCTAAAATTCTAATGGAAGCATCCATTGGATGGAAAGTAGGCTAGGCTATTATAAAGCAGAACATAGATATTTCACAATTAAAATTAAGGACAATTTGTTTAAAAATACAAAGTTATGAGACTTAAGAGACAAACTAAAATCTGAACTTTGTATTTCTCAAATCATAAATAGCATCAGAAACTATCTATTGAAGAAAGCATGTGTTAACATGATTATCGATAAATAAAGCACACTGTCATGAGCTAAACAGTTCTTTAAGCATGATATATTACAATGTTATACTGCTTGTTTTCTTTCCCTCCATATTCTCTCCTCCAACATAGAGATTATATGTTTGCCATTTCGTTTTCACATCCCTCTCCTCAATCAAAACTGCTAGTGATTTCACACTGAACCGTGGCATTTTAGACCTAAAATCATTAAGTGCTATCAAGTCCACTAACACACAAGGGCAATGAGAAACGTAAGGTGAAACAGTTTTCCTATGTGACATATCTGAACAAAAAGTGGATGTTCAGATTGAACCCTAAGGCCCCTGATAACTAGATCAGTGTCTGTCTACTATATTGAGCTTTTCTTATATACGGTTTTCTTTGATCTTTATGTTTACTGGTTTGTTACTTGAAAATCATTTGCTTGATACACTGCTTTTCTGGTTTGCTGCTTCACATTTGGCTATAAAATTCATGTCCAGTCTCAGTTTTTCTGCATTTCTCGCATGATAATAAAGTGCTGGAGAGCTTTGCACAATGCTCATTACATAGAAAGCACTAGTAAAGTTAACTGCATTTAAAGGCAAATAGGAAGCTCCTTTCTTCTTCTGTGAAGCATGATTTTCCTTCCTCTTAATTGCTTTAGAAC
>NW_011494937.1:439893-440447 GCF_000754665.1 Bison bison bison
CCTTTATTTTTTCCTGTACTTGTAACTGTGGTGTAATCCAAATATATTGTGAGTCCTTAAAGGCAAAGATGATTTGTAACACTCTGAACATAATAATTGCTCAATAATGTTTGTTAAACACAATAGAAATTAAAAGTACTGTTCTCCATTGTGGCTGTACCAATTTACATTCCCACCAATGCTGTAGGAGGGTTCCCTTTTCTCTGCATCCTCTCCAGCATTTATTGTTTATAGGCCTTTTACTGATGACCATTCTGACTGGTGTGAGGTGCTATTCATTGTAGTTTTCATTTGCATTTCTCTATTAGTGATGTTGAGTATCTTTTCATGTGTCTGATGGTCATCTGTATGTTTTCTTTGCAGAAGTATCTATTTAGGTCCTCTGCTCATTTTTTGGATTGCATTGTTTGTTTTTCTGATATCAAGCTATATGGATTGTTTATGTATTTTGGAAATTAACTGCTTGTTGGTAGCATCATTTGCCAGAGAAGGCAATGGCAACCTACTCCAGTACTCTTGCCTGGAAAATCCCATGGACAGAGGAGCCTGGTAGG
>NW_011494937.1:442115-443621 GCF_000754665.1 Bison bison bison
ATTTGTGTTTTAATTGGCCTAAAGGATTCCTTTGAAAGGCCACAGTTTCAATAGTGTGGCTTTAATCCAGAGTCCAAATAATGGCAAAGGATGGGAAAAAGAAGAAGTGAAGACATGGATCTAGTTTGTGTTTCTGAATTATCTGAGATTTTATAATTCAGATATAGGCTTGACATCCCTTAGATTTTACTCAAATTTGAGAAATGCCAGTTTTCCCCCTGATTGAGCTGAGTGCTTACAGAGCTTATTCCATGTGAAAAAAGACTGATATCTTCTGTTACCACTGCTTCTATGCACAATAGGGACTTTCAAGGCCCTTTCTTTCCTTTGTTGAAGTGAATTTTGGGGTGTTTTCAAGTCATATGTTACTGACTGCAGCAATTTGTTTCCAAAATTGGACTGGTTCATTGTCATTTTCAACTAACCACAAAGACTCAGTCTATTGAAACACAAATAACCAAATAACATGAGAAACATATTCAATCTCCTTTTTAATAAGATAAATTCAAATTATGAGCACAGTGGGAGCATATGTTTTTGGTCTATTCTATTTTCATGGATTATTTTCAAAATGATGTAGCCATTACTTACATATATATACATAAGCAAACAAACACTCAAAATGGCTTGGTGTTAGAAAGCAAATTGACAGATTGACAGTTTTTTCTTTCTTCCCCTTTTTTTGGACTAATGTGTATTCTGTGTTCACAATGTGCCAGATATTATGGTAGAAACTTAACATGTATTATCTTATTTAATTCTCAAAACAAGTTTGTGAGGCCCTCCTTTAAAACAGACAGCTTCCATATTAGCTGTCAATTAATGAGCACTGGACTCTAAAACTTTTTACTGGATTAATACACAAAGTCGTTTCACACTGTCTGTCTACCTCTACCGACTAAATTGCCTCAACATCAGAAGCTGTTTCTAGGGTGGACACACTAGAATTGAATACCCCATGAGGTGAGCCTGAAATATCCCTCATTCAATCCATTGTTATTAATGAATCCACTTCCATGAGTATGCTGTCTACTTGCAAATGCTAAACATCAGTCAGTGCAAGAGCAGGGATTTTTTTGTTTCCTCTTTGAATAGAATGTGGATGCAGTCACTTTGGAAGACAGTTCAGTGGTTTCTTATAACACTCATAATAGTCTTAACCTATAATCTAGCAAGCCGGTTCCTAGGTAATTACCTAACTAATCTGAACAATTAGGTTCACACAAACACCTGCACTTGAATGTTTATAGTAGCTTTATTCATAATCACCAAAAAGTTGAGGCAACCAGGATGTCCTTGAAAAAGAGAATGGATAAGTGAAATGTGGGACATGCATATAGTAGAATAATATTTAGTGATAGAATGGCAAAGCTAGCAGTGCAAGCAAAGACACAGATGAATCATAAAGGCATGTTGCTGCTGCTGCTGCTAAGTCACTTCAGTCATGTCCGACTCTGTGTGACCCCATAGACAGCAGCCCAACAGGCTCCCCCGTCCCTGGGATTC
>NW_011494937.1:447439-448608 GCF_000754665.1 Bison bison bison
GTAACTTGATTGAACTGACTTTTTTAGAACATCTGTCTCTAATGTGTGGATGGTAGAGTGTGGCAGGTATGGCAGAGTGGAGGCCAGTAAGGGGGAAGGTAACTGCATTAATCCACCTCTTATTTTGTTGAGATGAGTGTCCCAACTTTACAGCCTTGCTGTGAGGATTGAAAGACTTATGACTATTACTTACTTCCCAAATGATCTTTTATTTTAAAATTAAGTCTATTAGAGTTGGGGTAATCCCTTTGAGGTAAAGGAAGAACCAGTCGATGTTTGCCTACTCATATTCTTCAAATTATCTCAATGAAGGCACTTTAGAAAGTTACAAAGTACAGAATATTCTGACTGTATAGTAATCTTCCTCTGAATTGTCCTTGTTAGTTCAGTTGCATAAATCTTCTGTAAATTCTTGTGGTTGATCATTGTGTCATATATGGCTAGTGGTGGATGGTGTCTGATTCCTTTCTTCTGAGGTCCATGTGGAAATGATCCTTCCACATCTCCTTGAAGATGGATAACTATATTCCTGCTGAAGTTCTGCTTCATGAGAGTGAGCCAAGGTGGTTTGTGTCAATGTGAGGCACTTTCCCCTCCTTTAGCTTGGTTTCTTGAGTAAAATCATGAAATGTATAATCACTTAACAAATACTTATTGATGATGATGTGTCAGTAGGGGCAGAATTAAAATTTCAACCCAGGAACATATAACTGTAAACCCAGAACAGTTCTCTCAATGATATGGCCTTTCCCTTACTAGCAAAGACAAGTGGAATTATATCTCCATTGTAGATTCACGATTATAGGGCATTGTCTTGCTTCTGCAGTGAATGAGCCCTGCTACCTTAATACACAGTCCTACTTCTGTGCCTCCTTTCTTACAGATTGAAAGGAAAGGGCTAGATGATGTTTAGAAGGGCTGTGGACTTGATGTCTGGGCTGTGGGGTTGAATAGAGCTGGACTCATGTCAGTATTCCTGTCTTTTCCCAGTAGTTGACTTCTGTCCTATGCAAAATAGGGGTTCTTGCTCTCTGGTATGCTCTCTCTATCTCTCTCATTCACTCTCTGTCTTTGTTTCTCTCTCAGATTTGTTGTATAACTTTTAAAAAAAACTCTCTATTTTTTTAAATTGAAGTATAGTTGATTTACAGTGTTCTGCTAATTTCTAC